>NC_044244.1:25871094-26173594 GCF_003957555.1 Calypte anna
CAAAATCAGTAAAAGCACGTTCATCAAGCCCAATTCTAAAACTCTGCCATGGCTGCAGGGGAATTCTCCCACTGTCAGGACACTGCCCAGAGCCAGAGACTGGGGAGAACTCAACTCAGCCAAAACAAACTGCCAACACATGAGAAGCACATGTACAGAAAAACCTGCTAAATAAACCTACAGGTACCACCTCACATGGTATTCTCTCCTTTTGAAAAGGGAGAGGAGCTTCACAAGAGAACCAACTCAACACAGCCTCCAGACATTTCAACATGAACTGTGGCTGCCAAGCACCTGGTAGCCCTGGGCATAGCTGGGAGATGAGGATCTGTAGCACGGCCAAAAGAGGAGGCAACACATGTAGGGAATGTACAGAGAAGAACAGAAAAAATCATATTGGTTAGTGGCTACTGTTCATGAAGCATCAGTCTCGACTTTTAGGTAAATGTGGAGGCTACCTCCAGATCTAGCAACCCAACAGAAAAAAGGTATGAAAGGTTGCTAAAAATACATGTATTAAAAAGCTATCATCTGAGCTAAATCCAAAGTTAATAGAAAAAAATTCTATTCCATACTTTAGGTCAAGTTTTACAATAAGTGTATCATAAAGTATAGGTTACAGTTACATAGATTTTTTTTTTCCTAGTTATTTGGAATTGTTTAAATTTAGTGAAAATTAATGTTGAATTCTGTGAACATAAAGATATTTGTTAAGTTGGCTATGGCACTTACAGAAGAAACATGTTTGGTTATACTTAGAAATAATTTTCAGTATTTGAATAAATCAAAAGCTAGGAAAAGGTGATGCAAAAATGCTGAGGGTATTTGTTTTTAAAAGCCCCAAAACAACAAACAAAATCCCAGAACATATCGACACCATGAACTTGTGGACTGTAAAAAACTTGTCAAAGAAATTACTTCTTATTCCACTCTCCTTTCAAATGATTAAGCAATCATCTAGACCTAATACTGAAAACTATTGCCTTTTGTAAAAAGATGCAAAGATGCATGCCCCAATGCACACAGAATGGTTTCTTCACACAGACTTGTATACTTAATATATTAAGCAGAATAAAGAGGCACTCTTTATGTTTGCAGCAGTCTGATTATTAATATTTTTACTGTATATTAAAATAAGGTGTCAATTAGTGAATTTTCAGATACTAATCTCCCTAATAGTCTGTTTTCTTACTCTTTACATTCAGCAATTCTCTTTTAAATTTTAAGAGTGGGAATCTTAAAAACTGGGAAATACAATTACACAGTATTCTTTCTTTGCAATTAGATTCCAAGGTTGCAGAATACTATATCTGTCCCAATTTTACAGAACTGCTTAAGGCATCTGCCAACCAAGTTTCAAGAGGATTAGCTATAATGAAAATGCAACATATGTAAATACAACCATGTATTTAAATGTCAAATATTTCAAACACAATAGAAAAATTACAAATTCAAAGTTATCTTTCCAAACATATAATTCTATCAGTTCCTTCCATGGAAGACAAAAACTTGGAAATAACATTTTTATACTATACAAAGCACACAATGTGGCAATATATTAATATACTTCTTAATATATTCTCATTATTTAACTGAACTGGGAACACACAGCATACTCCTTCTTTTATCACCAATTCCACATACTTCATATTCACTTTCTAGGTTTAGAAGAATCTTATTGCTTATGTTGAAATCAGCAAAATAAGGTATGCTATGAACTTTAAAAGCACCTTTTCCTTTGTACATTGGGTATCTTGCTTACTTGATATCACCATATTAGCATTGGAGAAAGAATGTAATTACACAAGAAAATAAAACCATGCAGCTAAAACTCCTCTGACTTTAGACCCATTTTTCTCATCTCTGGATGTGGTACAACCTTGCTGTGAACTATTAGGTTTCCACTACTTAAGAGACAGACGGTTTCATACTGCTCAACAGAGATTACTGCTGTCTATCTAAATAGGGCTTACAGTGGCATCAGCATATTTTATTAACTCAGAACCATAAATCCTATTCTTATATGCTCTCAAAGACCAATACTCCTAGGGTCAGTTAAATTTACACCAGCATGGCACCTACCAGGAAGGCACTTCAAAGTCAGGATGTGATACTTTCCAATAGCATCCCCCCCCCCCCGAAATTCTGGTATCTATTCAAAGTTTAAAAAAAATACCCTATCCTTGATATTACATGACAGTTTCCCAAGCAGGTTTTTAGTCCACTACAACATTGCACAGTATCTCAATACACTCTGTAATGCCTTGCAATACAGGTTTTCTTTGTGGTTCAAGAATTCTCCCTTGTTTGCATAAGTATGTATCTGCAGGCAAGCAGATGTTAACATCCCCTCTTCTGTGACTGGGACAATTAGCACCTGTGAAGGAAAATCTCCACATTTTTGAGAATTAGGAATGTTCCTTCACAGTCCACTGAATATCAGCACATGGACATGCTCTTACAAGAACCAACAAAATAATTTTGCTTGCATTTCTCTGCTATTCTCCAAACTCGCAGAGGAACACAATTGCATCATGCATATATACTGCTAAAGATATATGGATATAAGGACAGCAAGATGAAAATAGAGGCAAAGTCAGGGCAGGAACAGCCTCAATAACACAGAAAATTTCAAGTACGTACAAACTCCACAAATCAAAAGATCATTTTAAGTAAGTGGCTGGTGTCTACTTGCATGTACCTTCATTTTACACCCTCTGAATAAATGGACTAACCATCCCAGGTGACTCCCAAACAAAATTTTGACCTTACAGAGGCAATGATGCAGTTCTTCAGATAAACACTGTTTTTTTTCACTGAGGTGCAACAAACTTCATTTAGCTCAAAGCAATCTTCAGAAATACAAATTATGCCTTAGTGCTTCCTCAGGGAAAGAACCAGCACTCGCACCTCCCTCTTCATTGTTCATTGCCTCTGCAGAGTGGTCAAGCAGTTCTCACAATGCAAGAAAACCAGAAGCACTGCACAATACTTCACTGAACTTGAAAATGCTAGAAGAAAATGCATACCTAACTCCATCAATTGCTCTATATTCTACCCTTTTTGTCTGCCCCCTTTTTGTCCTAAGTCAAAAGCAGACATCACAAAAATGGTATTGCCCATTTTGTCAGGGTAAGCTCTGCACACTGAGCCCACACTGAGGACCATACTCTTCTAAGAAGAATGGATGACAAAGATAGAGTTAATCCATAAATCAGTAATTATTGTAGTGCTACTATTATGTATAATAAACTAAGTCAATGACTCCTTAAAGATCCCTTCCTTTTGCTTTGAACAAACTTATTTAAAAACACAGAGGCTGTTATCAAGGTTATACAATTTAGGGATCTGATTTTAAAGTAGTAAACCAGTTTAAAACAAGATCTCAAATTGCAGACCACTTATTATTTTATCTTATTTTGACTGTAAGACAAAACTATTCACTGGAACTTCACTCTCAAATAGCAATTTAACAATTCAATGCTATCAGTGCTATGAGGAGAAAAACAGTGAACTTTGAAGCCATCTGATCTCCTCATATCAGAACTGCAGTCTTGTACTCATTTCACAATCTACTTGCTATTTTGCAGCAAGAAAGAGACTATAAAAAGCAAAGTGCCAAAAGTAAACATTTTGATCAACCTAATTTTCTTTCAAAAAACAAAACTCCTCCTGTTCTTTTTTAGAAAAATACCTTGACATTTGAAGACAAAATAAATGCATGTGTGTGACTTGCTTACATCCAATAGAAATAAACCCCTCCTAAATGTAAAAAGCATCAAATTTTATTTCAGAAAGTTTATAAACAGTATTTAAGGAAATGCTTAAAACACTTGGCAAATCTTTTGACAAAATATAGTATAGCTGCTCAGACACTGGTGGTGTGCATCACATATAGACTTCTGAAAAAGAAGCACCAGCTCAAACATGAGCATGTAATTTTAGCATATAGAAAAGGGACAGGGTGCAATTATGTAGGTGTTGCAGTATCACATGCTGTATCACCAAGAAATGGGAGAAGTGCTGAGTCAGAAACACTGATGACTTGCTATGATGTGCATGCCAGCGAAAATATGGTTTGAAAGAAACTCATAAAATGGTTGGCCCTCAGAAAAAAAAAATATATATGCACAAAACATTTTAAGTGTGAAAATTTATAATAAATCTGAAATTCAGCTACCCAAGTAAAACTACACAGAAGCTGCTTTCTTCAGATGCATCCCAGCATGCATCTGCACAAACGTCATGCTGGCTTCAAACAAGCTGCCACAGCCTCTGGTTTCTTCTGCCACAAACTCCATTAGTTATTGCTCAGTTTTTGAATTCAGAGACTCCACAAAGGTCACTCTGACCAGTGTTTAGGAAGAAAACTGTCCTTACAGATACAATGACCGCTCAAAATGATGTAGGTGTTTTTATTAAGGCAGATCCACATTTATAGGATTGATTCTTGAGATGAGGCAAGCAGATTTAACAGCGTGCTGCCACCACAAGGGGAATACTCTACCTTCTTCTCCCTCTGCCCTCCCACACCAGGTACCAGCTTCCTCTTGCATCCATTACGCTGCCTACACCTACTTCAGATCCTTCTGTGAGCCAATTCAGTTCACAAAAATCACAGAAAACATACTGAAACTTTTCCAGGCTGGTTTTCCACTGTTTTGCTGAGTGAATTTGACCCACAGAGGGGTCTGCTGAGCTCCAGATTCAGCCCAAGAGCAGACACAAGCATATACACTGAAGAAGAGAGGAGAGGAGAGGAGAGAGGAGAGGAGGAGGAGAGGAGAGGAGAGGAAGGAGAGGAGAGAGAGGAGAGGAGAGGAGAGAGAGAGGAGAGGAGAGGAGAGGAGAGGAGAGGAGAGGAGAGGAGAGGAGAGGAGAGGAGAGGAGAGGAGAGGAGAGGAGAGGAGAGGAGAGGAGAGGAGAGGAGAGGAGAGGGAGGAGGAGAGGAGAGGAGAGGAGAGGAGAGGAGAGGAGAGGAGAGGAGAGGAGAGGAGAGGAGAGGAGAGGAGGAGAGGAGGAGAGGAGAGGAAGGAGAGGAGAGGAGAGGAGAGGAGAGGAGAGGAGAGGAGAGGAGAGGAGAGGAGAGGAGAGGAGGAGGAAGGAAGGAGGAGGAGAGGAGAGATGGTGGGCTGAAGGTAGGACACCAGGGGAAAAGCCCTCTCTTCAAAAGTGGAAAAAAGAACATATCGTAAGAAGAGCTGTCTGTAAAACTAAAACTGCAAAACTGACTGTCTCCAGTTTATTAGTTAAAATGAACCTGTTTCTAATTTGTCCCTAGGTTCCCTCTTCCCTTTCTCAAGCTCAGGAGCTTCTTTGTTACCAAGGCCTAGGTCAGACTTGCTTCTCAGAAAATTCTACATCTACTGTCCTCTATATGTCATCAGAGCATTATCTATCCAGCAGATCCAACACCTAATGCAATCCTGACCAGACAAAACCAGATTCACAATTCTTCCCACCCTCATGAAGGTCCCTAGCTAAGACATGATGGTTCCCAGGGAGCTAGGTGCCTTTACAGAACCCTTTAATTGAACCAGCTGTCACATGTCCAACAAGAGCATTTAATTACCAAAAGCCCACAAATAAAATATCAGTAACTCACAGCACTAGCTAGTAGGCTCTGAGCAGATCAGGAGACAATTTAAAGTTTACAGTCAAAATGCCATTTGTCTCACAGCACACGGTATTTGAGTTTGTGTACCACTTCCTTCCAGTTTACACAATGGAAATAAGCATTAGGTCTGTAAGTTGTCCATTTATGTACTCAGGAGAGGTTGAAGGAAACAGAGAACAATAAAAGGAAAAAAAGTGTTTCACATCATGTGTACCATTTTAATGACTGCTCTTAGATTTACCAGACAGGCCTGCATAGAGTTAGTTAGATGTACTCCACTGCTGCATTCTCTTCTGGCCTGTGTTAAAGGAAATCACACAGATGGGGAGGGGAAAAGTGCAACTACTTTGTCTATAGGGTATACAAAGGCTACTATAAACCACACATCAGCTCAACACTGAGAACTCTTCAATTATTTTAATGAGTTTTTGAGAGAAATTCCTGAAAATCCTGGCGATTCCTGAAAGTAAAAGAGCAAGAGCTTGAGCAGAGAGATGGTATTGGGCACACATCTAGAGAACAAAGCACCACTGGGTCTTGCTAATAAACCACAGGCAAGACTCTCCAGTTAACATTATCTAAAGGTTATCTTCTAGGTTTTAATGGTCAAAGACCTCAGGTGATGACAGATGGGCAAAACAAAATTATCATAATAGGGGCATATTTCACTGGTGACATTAACAGGTTTCCAGGCTACCGCCTAGCTCCAATTAATAATAAAGCATTTTGCCATCAACAATAACTTGAAAAGCAGTTGTTCAAGTTTTCAAAGTTTAAAACCAAGCTTTAAAAGGTTTTCAGAACACAGCACTTTTTACACAGACTTCACTCTCAAACCTTAAATATAACATTCTCCCTTATGGAAATATGGCTTTCAAGAATCATTTATTATCAAGCTAAAAGCATACACTCCCAAGTGCAACCCAAGATCCCACAATGGACAATATATACTCTATATTGCCAAGGAGGCTGCAGGAGGCTGCAGGTCCAGGACTAGACACACACCAGGCTGTGGATGCCTAAGTTACCTGGTTGTGAAACCAACTGCTTATTCAGTCCATTTTGATCACTTACAGCAAAGCAGAAGCTGTTTTTTATCCCCAGTTCTTCCGAAGCAGCATCAATATTCCCTTCTTGACAGTTAAATCAGTTCACTGCTAAAAGTAGTAACTGTGGTACTAGTAAGATGCAGATTCTCTGCAACATGCAACATCCAGAAAAGTGTAAATACTGTTTTGAACACAAGTACATTTTAATGGTATTGTAGCAAATAAAATTTCAATATGGTGACATTACCAATTCATGTAAACTTCAATGCTTTACATGATTAAGACTAGAGAAATTTTGCCCAAGGTCAAGAGCGTAAGTTCCTCATTTCATCTTACTACAAACCCAAAAGATCTCTCCTAACCATGACAGTCTTACTTGTCTACCCTCTGAAATCCTGGAACTTCAAGAACTACCTGCACAATAGCTTCAACAGCAGCTCTTGGCACAACAGGTGTGTGGGTGACCCCAGGTGCAGTCCCAGCACAGCTGAAGTTTATCTCTTTGCTGAGCTAAATCTTCCATGACTCCCTTCCTTCCCAGTCTGCTCCATTACATGTTTACTGGACTGCTGGTTGCACTGTTTCAGAACAGCACAAGTCAGCAGAAAACCAACATCACAAATCAAACTACAAAAACTAAAGCACACTCATCAGCTTAGCATGCTGAAATAATTTAGTGAAGCCCATGAAAATACTGGAGTTGATGCATGGAAATCAGACTACACTGAAGAGACAGTATCACAAGAGCTTACTGAAAAAATCATATCAAATTGTTTTGTATCAGTGATCTCTATCTCTTTCCTTTCTCTCAAAAAGTAGTTGTTGGGAAGCAATATGCGATGAACACAGGATCCCCACCTGAAAAGTGACTTCAGATATTAAGTAGAGGGGACAAAGTAGCGGAGAAACACTCAAGATGCTCAGTTTAAACTAGAGTTCTACTTTCTTTTTTTCATGACATCATGCTAGTACTTAAAACATGATGTTAAGCCTCCGAATGAATCTGCTTATATTTTAATAGTGAGCATAGTTAGTGTTTTGGAAAAACTGAATGAGAGTGGAATAGACAAACTTAAAATGACCACTCAAACAAAGCAATGTGTGAAGGCACCACCAGGCGTGCCTCAGGAAAACAGGACAGGCACAGCCCAGTCTACCCCTCACAGGAGACAAGTACCTGACACAGAGACTGCTACACAGCAAAAGATCATGCCCAGGAACCAAAAGGAAGCCAAAAAAGCAGTTATTACATTGTAAGA
Organism: Calypte anna; assembly: GCF_003957555.1. Classification (NCBI taxonomy): domain Eukaryota; kingdom Metazoa; phylum Chordata; class Aves; order Apodiformes; family Trochilidae; genus Calypte; species Calypte anna. The sequence goes on from NC_044244.1 coordinate 25,879,020, forward strand.
TGGACAACGTTAGACAACGAAAGTTTATAGTCTGTGATCCTACAATTGATTACAAATCTTTGCCTTTGTAAATGCAAACTGTAAATGTAAATACTTTACTTAGAAATAATTCTTGTAGTTAGCCAATGGTTTTCTAGTGTCCAGCAAGACATACCTAGGCTTACTGAAGTTTCAGCCTATAACTTTCTGTGGTTACTTCAATTTGCTAATTGAGCCTACTTCAAAAATATGGGCTCAAATCTTCTTCACTGTATTGCAGAACATACATAACGTAATGTAATGTAATGATACAGAGTAATGATATACTCCAGTAAGCACACAATATTTTAACTATATGGTATGTCATCAGGCTACCAACTGGAACCATCATGTCTGTAACCACTTATTTAAAGCTCCTATATGTCACTGCTCAACAATAATACTTCATCAATTTATTTGTCTTCTTTACTGAGTCACTCATGAAACTACATAAAGTTTACAATTTAGCAAACAGAATGTATGCTATCCAAATAAAAATCAGTGTGAAATTTCAAACAGAAAATGATTGGCAGATGACCAATTTGCCATTATAAGATCAGTACCAAGGTTATACCTAACCTTAAGGACCGAACCTTCAAGAAGAATAAATGACATCTAAGAAAACCAAGGGTATTTTGTTCCTTGAGGGCATTCAGAGAAATACTGGCAATGTTCCTATACTGACATAGGAAACAAATCAGCTAAAAACAGTGGCAATGAAAAAACAAAAGACCCATCAAATACCATTTCAACAGCAGATCAAACTCATCAGCTGAACAGAAGGTAGTAGAGGACAAAATGATTTGAGAAAAAGAAGTCATGAGATCCAGAGATAGCTGTTACTGAGTGATGTCTCCTAAGAGACAGAATATTTATTTCCTGTTGGAAGATTCAAGAAATCTGCTTTCTCCATCCATGCTAGACATTAGCATCCTGTTAATTGGCTGAGATAGCCTGTGGTTGCTATTTTTAATAAAACAGAATAGTACCACTTTCTTTCTTCAGACTTCATCTAAATCACAATCCTCTACAGAAAAGGTGAGAGGGATGGGGAGGACTAAGATTTTGCCATATGCTCTCTTCATTGCTGCCATCCTGTTTTCACAGGGGAGAGCAGCATTCACCTGGGGCTATGTGCATTTGGGTCTTTTTTCTGTTCTCTTTGGTGTCACTGCTGACACACAAAGAGGTTCCACTAGAAATGGCAGCACTGTTAGTTATCAAAGGCCAAAGGCCAACCTGGGCTGAAATTGTGCTACTACATTCTGTACCCAGCACCTTTCTGAGCTACAGTGCTGGGCTCTACAATTAAAGTTGACATGGCTTCTAGCCTTCAGAGTTTTTCAAGATAATTTTACCTAGTAGCCAGTGGAATTTTCCATGGGTATGTTAACACTCCGAGGAACACCATAATGCTTAAGAGTAGAGAAGCTTCTCCTGTGCTGGATTGGTAGAGGGTCTGCTTTTATGGTTAGCAACAGAGAATACCAAGAAAGACATTCCAGATAGAGTTGTAGTTCCCTCTCAGCCTCAGAGAAATACAGAAGAATTGCTAAGAACTCAGAAAGAGACAGGAAATCCAGGCAAAAGCAAATGTAGATGAGGATAACTATTGTATGAAAAAGAAAAATAAAGTAAGTAAGCTTTACCTTTTTTCAGTACACTCACACTGAGTATGGCACCAAGCCATCAAACCTCTGTCATAAATTACCTATCAGAGAGCCTCAAAGGCCTCGAGGCAAAGAGCAGTGCCATCAGTCAAGTTTCTCAGACACCACATAATGCCTGATGAAAATGTGGATGCCTTTCAAGTAGTCAATCAACAATTATTTGGGCTTCAGCAGGGAAGTCCCAATCAAGTTAAAAGTTCCTGCTTTGGACATTGAATGCAGACCTTGACACCAATCTCTACTCAGTTGGTGGGCAGAAACCATGCAGAAACCTTTGACGCTTTCAGAAACTGGCATGGAAGTTCTGCCCATGCTAATACCCCAAAACAGCCAAGACATATGCTCAGGTGAATCTGTGAATATTAAAAATTGATGCTCACTCACACTGCACTGACATCAGGTGTTTGAGCAAGGCAACTTGCAGGTCTGAGGCCACAGAATCACAGAACTATAGAAGGGTTTGGGTTGCAAGAGACCTTAGAGGTAATCTGGTTCCAAACTACCTGTCATGAGCAGGGACACCTTCCACTAGACCAGGTTGTTCCGCTGTTCCTTGGTTTGGCAGATGTTCCTTAGGGCTCATTTTATGTCTTGCTAGGGTTGCAAATACACCACTTCAAGCCACTAAGAAAGCCACTAGGGCTTTCATAGCAAGTCAGGAGGAAAAAACAGGAGATTAAGATAAAATCCACAAATCGAGAAATGCAGATGCTTTCCTCTATATATATAGCCTTAAAAAAATGTATATGGAAAACACATATCTGCACTTATCCCACTCTACTTGCTCCTTCAAAGAGCAAAAATTGGCAAGGAGGCAGCTAAGAGGTTACAAGGCAGTCCCCTGTGGCTGTGCATGGACAGGTTTAAATTAGACCAGCCACTGCACAAATATCTAACAAGTCTAATAAAGCCTTTTTTGAACCTGGAAAATAAAAGGACAGAAAATGGATGCTTACTCATTCAGTGAGCACGAGCAGAAATGGGTGACAGATGGGATTTTACAGGGCTAAGGGAGAGGACACTGGAACTGGTAACAAACATACTTACTAGATGTCAATCACCTCTCTCTAGTATTTATAGGGACCAGTGTAACTGAAGTAAAGGGTAATACTCTCACATAGCTCTCACAAAACACTCACAAAGCTCTCAAGAGATCTTCAGCACCCACACAGCAACAGTGGAGTATTTTGGGAAAGTAGCAAAAAGTCAGAGAGACTAATCTGTGGGCAGTAATGAGAAACTGCAGAGATCTTGCTTCACCACAAAATGAAGAAAAGCCAGGAATTACAACACTCTCAAATATTCTGAAGAACTGTAAAAAACAGGGCCTTGCTCAGAATTTGTAGTGCCAGAATGCAAGACTGGATGAAATCCTTTCAACAGCCCACCTGAGTATGGTACCAAGAATGCTCTGAGAGCCTGCACCCTGACTTCATCTTCAGCATGAGCACCTCCTGCCAGCATGGGAAGTAAAACAGATTTATGTTAAGCTGACTTCCCCTTGGAAAGATGCAGATAAGGCAACCATAACAAGTACTCCTTCACACCATCAGGAAAAGAGACTCTGATGGAACTGACAGACAGCAGGAAGAATACAGAGAACAGCTGATCCTTTTCTCTATGGACCAATTGCACAGCACCTTCATGGAACAGAGAAGATGTTGCACATTTCTGCTTGGGCACACCATCCTTTGATGATCTCCAGAGCCTGAAAATCTCATGTAGATGTATTTCAGAGACTCTAGGGAGTTCCAAAAGAAGTTAACATGAGGCTCACATTCTAGCGCAGACCTCAGCCCTTTGATAAGATTTATCCTGTGGGATTCCCAGGCCAAATAGGATTTGTCAAGCATCACTATCTGACTGTGGAAGGAACTAGAGGAGTATTGTCCTGTGGCCTGATACCGCCACTGTAGCAAGTTTCCTGTATTTTGAGAAATGGTAGCCAGCCTGCTGAAAAGATACAAAGTGGGAGAGCACACAGAGCAGAGACATACTTAGTGTTAGGTGATGTGTGGCACAAGGTATCACAGAGGTTAGCTAGGAAGAGTATTGTCAGAAAAGAAAAGCACAGACTAGGAACTGTTCACAAACAAAAGAGCTCTCACAAATTGAGAGCTAATAGTTTCCCCAGTGATCCCAAGGATTTGCAGTAATACAATTTTTGATACAAGTGTTCACCTTGGGACCCTGATGCTTGGAAAGAGACTAAGTCATTTGCAGAGAATCAGGTTTTGCACCTTTGTGGCACCCTGTATCAAGCAAACAATTGTAAAAGTAAATGAAAAAAGGCACACAGAGGCACAAGAAGTTAACAGCAATGACTGCCACCACCATGATGAAAACTTCCAGGACTGAAGACAGGGCACATGGAAAGGCACTGAAACAAACACAGTTATGATCTGAGAAGAAAATAAATTATTGACAGGGGGTTAGATTTATAACTATATGAAAATATGCACCTATGATACTAAAAAATTACTATAGTGTGCTGGAACTGGACATAAGATACCTGTGACGTAATGCAAATCCATCCCCTGGTAAGGGTGTCTGAAAAAGGACACAGAAGTGGATATACGTGGTGAGTTGCATCACACATTCATTGTTCATTATGTCTGGTACCCAAACATCTGATGTTTTGTTATACAAAAATGGCAGAAAACTTGTCCATCTGGCAAACAAAAGAAGAGTGGAAAAACACATTATGGCGACAGACGGCAAAGAAAAGCTTAAGACCTGAGACAGCATCAGTCCTGCTGCCTGTTCTATTCCATGACCTAACAGAGTTAGTATGTAGAGTTGTCTACAATTTCAACCATAGTTTAAGCTGTTTGAATTGCCATCTGGAGTACACTGCCTATAGGGGGCATGGGGCTCATTTGGACCCTTGTTCCTGTAAAAACAGTCTGCATGGAGACAGGACCTAGGAATCAGGAGCCCCTTACAGCTTTGTGGGAGTACGGAACTTCACTTGTCCAAGAACTGAAGAAAGAAGACACATCTAATAGGATGTCCCTGGCAAATGTCTGGAGCCAAGACAAACTTCTCATCAGGAAAACGGACATCATAGATGGACTGGAAGATTCCATTATAGTTACAGAGACCAGCAGAATATTCTGTGAAACATCTGTGCCTCAGAAGACATTAGAGTGCAGTCTTCCAACATGTAAAGGGAAAAAGCCTGAAACAGGCAAAACCTTCTCCAAAAGTCTTATTTAGAAGATGAACCTGTAATGATGCAAATGAAGAGACTCATTTCCTTGACCCTGTAAAGTCTACAGACACTGGTCACCAAATCACAGATTGATCATTCCTGAATACAGCAACTGCCTCCAGGGATGGAGCTAAGAGGGATGCAGAGAAAGTCCTCACTCCCTGGAGCCTGCTGTTCTTTGCCAAGTCCTCCTGGTGGCAGAAGGAGAGTAGGCTGGAGCAGAATGTCTGTCTCTAAAATTACCTCAATGGGGGCATTCTCATGCAACATGTCCATGCATCAGGCTTTATCCTGCTTCTGCCTCTTTATCAGGAGAGAGCTCATACAGTCTGTGACCATTCACATAGGTTCTTGAAGGACTAATCACCATGGTCCCCCATACCCTCTCACTGCTCTAATAAGAAAGGTGGATCTCATCAACTATCAGGGAACACTGTGAAGGTGTATCTTACACTTTGAGAAGGCAAGTAGGAAGACCTTTTCTTACCATAAAGAATGACAACAAATTGTTGCATCATTAGCAGGCTTTTTGCCTCAGTAATGCAGACTGCTTCTGAAGAGAGATTACTTTATTGACCAGATCAATACAAATTGAAGTAGTGATAACTCCAGCAAAAGCCTTTATAAAAAAATTATGCACACATTTAAGACAGATTTCTCAAATATTATTTGATAAAATATAAATATGCTTACCACATGGATGCAGGTAAAAGACATTACAAAATACCACAACAGGGAATATATCTAGTCACTTCACAGCAGTAAGATCTTTCATTGAAAATATTAATTTCTGAAACAGAACAACAAATCATACAAGCATATGGGTTTAACTTCACAGTTTATTACAATTCTTTATTTGTTCCCACATTTCCTTTTTTCACATAAACATTTCTGTCAAATAGCTTTTGTTTTTAAAATTCAACTACATAGCTGGTGTTTGATGACAAAGCTTAAGAGGAATCTCACACAAAACCATAAAATTTTTCTTGTTCAAAATAAAACCAGTTGAAAACTTTGAAGTAAATTACTGAATTAAAAGCCAGAGATAAAGAAAACTGCAAAAGCTCCTCTCAGAAAAACAAAACCAGCTAAGTTTTGGAACACCAGGTTATTAAAAAAAATATATCAAAATTCAAACCTGTAGAGAAGCATACTCTTAGCAATGTCAATCTGCATTCCATTTAAAAAAGAGTAATGCTGGCTCATTATTGTTGATGCTACCATGTTAGGAAATACTGCTAGTTAAAGATAATAGTCTCTCAACACAACCATAGTAGTAAAGATATGGCTAAATTAGACCACATAAATAATTCATTACGAGAGGCCTGATTTTGCATTATTTCTGTTATTACTTTTAAATTGCAGGTTACTCTCACACATAGCAGATACTGTTGTTTGAAGAGCCTCATGATTTTTGGAACTTTCCTGGGCAGTATGCTATTGTCAAGATATCCATTGCTCCAGGTAGCCTTCTCCATGCCCTCTAAACAGATCACAGGTAACAATAAGAGAAAAACACATCTCCTGTATTTTTAAACTGCAACACTGCTAGCCCACCCTGTAAAACCTACTCTTAAATACAAAATGCTTCTTTAAGTTACGTAAGTTTCAAAAACACTGTTTTTCCAAACGAAAACAGGAGTAATTATTTACAGAATTAACATATTTGCTTCGTAATTCCGTATGTTTTAAAAGTCAGCACAGAAGTTCCACATTTGCTAGTAAGAACATTTTCAAGTTTTTTGCATTGTGTAATCAAAATGTATATACACCATACTGAAATTTAGAACATTTTAAATGCTTGTAACATCTAACTTCATAGTTTTGATAGAGATACTTCAACAAAGTTTTACACAATTACGTGGTAAGAAAATATTGTTCTATTTCATACACAGACACCAAAAGGAGGTTCAATGGAGGGCCAAAATTATTAGTTTGCATTCTTAAAAGATGATATTCCTACACCTCCTAAACAATTCTTTTTTCCCAAATAATAAGTATAACCTTTAAAACATTGTCTAAAATTGCAGCCTCTATAAAAATTACTCTGCCTTCAGGCTAGAGCTCTTTTGTCTTTGTTTCAGTTCTCCTTCAGCCAAAGAGGTGCAGAAGTCACTGAGGAACTGCTACACTACACTTGCCCCCCAGGAAAGTACAAAAGTACCTCTCATCCTCCTTGGCTCCTTTCTGGGTGCCCCAAGGTCTTCTTCCACCCATGCAAGCAGGCAAAAGAGAAGAGAAATGCAGGAAAGAAGGAGAAACCCCTTTAGGAGAAGTCACTGCAATCAGTCCTTTACATCCTGTGATGCTGACTCCTCCCAAATCCATTGACTGTGCCAACTCTCAAGTGCATTTTCCTGCTGTAGTGCTGGTGGCCACCAGCCTGCCAGGACTGGCCACAGGCTGTGCTGCCTGTCCTGGCCCCAGGATGGGCTTCCCAGCACTCAGGTGGGCACCTGCTGAAGCTTCCACCACTGGCTTCAAACTATGAGCCATTCTTTACACCATTTGAAGACTAGAAATACACAAAGACAGAGGATAGTTGTGGGAACTGGAGATAAGGAGTTGACATTATGATAGACATAAAAAGCTTTGGAAATCAGCGCCCCAATTGTGTTTTTGTGAGAATGTTATGTATCAGAAACCAGTATCTACTAGAACTGGAGAGGTTTGTAAAAAAGATTTACCTTACGTGCTCCTTAAACTATGGACAAAGTAACTTAAGATTGTAATAAAATTCAGTGCCACAGATACACAGAAACAGAAATATAAAACAATCAGATAGTGTCTCAAATTGTTTAAAATAAAAGGTTTTATGGACAGAATATACCATATGCTGTACTGAGTCATGTTTAAGTAATGTTGGTCAAGTTCAATCAAGTAGAACGCATAATTTCAGTGAACTGCAATCATCATTGTTTCAAATTAGCATAAGTACAATATTAATTAAGCATTCTTAGAAAGCAAGATAAATTAGGTGTGAAGGATATGAAATATCCATGATTAAAAAAACTCCCTACAAATCTTCTGCAACACACTTATTATAGACTAATTTTTTACCTTAATTTGACATGCTAAAGATTACTTCTATCATACACATAAAGACATTACAGATTTTTTAGACAGATACATCATAGTAAGAAAACACCATCACATTAGGCAACTAAGCATGTCTCTTTTGCCACCCGCCACTTCTGTCAACTACACTGAGCAGTTCACTAAATCTTACAGTGGAAAGTGATAACATGCCATCATTTATGTTCAAATTACATGCTTTTTAACCAGGATCTGGTAAACAAGCTCTGAGGCACTCCATTAAAGCTGTTCAGAAGTGCTGCAACTGCCTCACTTGAATTAGAGGAAGTATAAGAGGCAGTCATTAATTGAAAAGAAGTAATACAATGAGCTCTTAAATCTATATTTAGTATTCATGTAATTTCGTGCATCTCTCTAGCATATAATTTTCAACACACCAGAAGTCTTGTATTAGTAACACTGGACAGCTATAGCAAATGGATATCTACAAACTGTGTCCTATGAGTGGGACAGCCATTTGAAAGGAGTCAGCAGAAGCAATATGAGATGAGTATTTCTGCTGAAAGGGCTCAGCAGTGTCACAGGTAACCCTGCAGACTTCCTACTAGATAGGACACTGCAAGTAACCTTACTACCAGGACCATTAGTTTATTTGAAAATGAAGACTCGAGGAATGAGAGAAACTTCACTATTTAATTCATATGGCAAGCAGCAATGCTAAGAAAGCAAGCCACTGGCCCCAAATCTCAGCTCTAATGAAGCCTTCACAAATCTTTCAGACTGTATCATTTCCTTGGCATGGACAGTTGATGGAGGGAAGACTAAAACAGTTGCCAGATTTAAATACTGACAGATTTTGGCAAGTTCAAGAACTGCTGGTGGCCATCTGAATATAAAACGCCTTTTCTTCCATTGGCAAAAGACCATCAGAGCCTGATAGAAAAAAACATTTTTCATCAACTATTTTGACAGGCCAAGCAGTTGGGGCAAAAATTAAAAAATGTATTTCCCAGTCCAAAGTTATGGTTTTATACTACGATTAGTACACTCAGTTCCATGTGTGTGCTCAGACACCTTCAAAACTTGAGAGTTTAAAAGACACACATGGAATTGACACCATCTTTTTGCCCATTTGGGGCAACAAATACTGGTAGGACAGGGAAAATTATTTAAATGGGGAAGACCAATTTGAGGGCTGGAAGTGGCAAAGAAACAATGAATGAAGGAATGGCAAAAAAATGAACAGTGGAGTTGACAGTAAAGTGTATCTACACTATGTCTATCAAGTTATTTGGAAAAAACCAATATCCATTACAATGACATCAAATACATGTAAGTATTTGATATATGTAGCAACAAATAATGTTTCACAGGATGGGCAACTCCTTCCTGGGAAGCAGTAACTGTGAAATAATTACTGTAGTTAATCAGCATGAATATGAAGCAGCATGGTCAAACAACTAGCTTAATCTCTGAATATATAACCAAGGAAATGTACAAAGTGATGCTACCTGAGTATTTGACATTGAGGTCACTCCTACTGAAACAGTGTCACCAGTCTGATAGCCACAGTTCAAGCAAGGTGCTGCTCTAAATTGGAAGGATTCACAGAACACACTTTGAGTATCACTAAATGTCTGGAAAACAGGCCTGGCAGGGAAAAATTACATCTGTTTCCGAAGAAAAGATTACAGGACTGTTTAACCACAGCCTGGAAGTACCCAACAATGCTGTTTTATTTCTCCCTCTCCTTCCCTAAAGAGCATCCTAGAAAGCTGAAGTAAGACAAATTCAGATGAGAATTGAGGGACAAGGACTGCACACTGAATTACTAACCACCACAGCAGGTTCCCAAGGACTACAAAGGATTTTCCATCACTGGAAGTTTTCCCTCCCTTTAACCCCCCTCTGCTGAGATCAGCTGTTTTTCTAAGAAGTATGATTTACTCCAATCTTCATTGGCCTTTAAGCAGAAATGAAGGAAGTCTTCACTACAGTAGTTCTTTACAGGCTTAAAAGCTGTTAAAGGAGGAGAACAATAGCTCATGACACACTCATTGCCAAGGAGCACCTGCCAGGGACTCAGACCCTGCTCTCCTGGGTGCTGTATAAACACATTAGATAGGTAATCACTACAAGGGAAAGCTGGAAACCCAAACATATGACACAAGACAAAACAGGTGGATTCAGAGGGAGAAGTGGAGGAAACAAGGAAACAATAGGGGTCAGCAAGAAAGGCAGGAGCCCTCCCATCCGCAGCCCATCCATTGTCACATTTTCTGTAGGCAACACAGCAAGGGAGACTTTTAATGAGGGATCTGAAGTCGGAAGAGGTTAGACCAAAAATAATTTTTAGTAGTGAGGATAATTACCAATAGAGCAAGTTACCAAGGGCTGTCATGGGCCCTTGTCACTAGGAGTATTTTAAAACAGTGTTGATTTTTTTTTTCCCAAAAAAGATGTGCTTTGTATCACATGAAATTAATTCAAGAAGTTCTATAGCTATTGTTATGCTGAGGATCACAAAAGTCCCCTCTGGCTTTATAGACTGCGTTTTCTAACACTTGACCCTTTAAAAAGATGTATAATAATCTCATGTCAAACAATTAAATTCAGTTTAAGGAGCTTCACAAAACCAGTAAAATTATTTGTAAGTCAAATTAGTTACAATAACATACCAGCACTCTTTTGCGCTTTCTTCTTGTTGTTATATCTGTAAGTAAACATATTTTTACTTATTTCGTAAGAGAAATAATAAAGAATTGAACCAATCATACTCATGCTATGAAATTTACTTGGATTCAGAGGAATAAGATGAAACACACATTAACCAAATTCTAGAATGCTAAACCAGGAAGAAATCAGCAAACCATCCTTCCAGAAAATATGGAGACCATTTGTCAGCAGGTTAATACAAATTATATATTGACCAGGAAGGAGCATGAAGACTGATCCTGCATTAAAACCTTGAGTTCTCAAGCTAGCAAGTCAGGGAGCTTTGGACACTCAGTCAGTCACAGTCAGAGAATCACTGAGGTTGAGATCAGAGCTGGTTACTCAGGAATATCAATGGGTAATAAATTTCATACCAAATTTAGGAAACAAGGATTTAACATTCTTGATAAGACTGGCCACTGTAATCATGCTAATCAGGCAAACAAATGAGTTTATAACATAATTAAATTTGTATTTATCATCTATTCATTCATATGGTCTAAAATTGTGCTTGTGAGCCTCCTAAAACTACCATGTGGGAAGGTTTTAGTAAAGTGCTCCTTTTCAAATACTACTATACAAATGACTGCATGTAGGTTCTTTATAAGAGCAAGCTGAGATTGCTGGATAAATTCCAAAATTACTTAAATAGTATGTATGAGCATTACAGTGCCTATCTTTCCAGCAGCAAAATTTTGAATTAATCAGTCATGGTTGGCATCTATGAAATCCGTGGAATAAAAAAAGAATGTTGAGTAAAGAAGTCTGTAAAATGTTTTGTATGACAGATGTTTACTTAAGTGGTTTAATAAACATTAAAAGCATTCATTCTGATAAACAAGATATTATGGAATTAATAATAGCCAAGATAAAAACATAAGAGGAAAGTGAAGTCTTGGTTAAATAGTTAAAGAGACAATGGAAAGTGCCCTAATACTGCTTTGCATAAATATCCTCACGTTGCTGGCAACATATATCTCCTAATAAGGTACCACAATGCAAGGATAGCAAATCAGGATTCTAAATTGTACTCTATAAGTGAAAAGAGATACTGTCCTGGACTATTTTTTTTAAAGTTCATTTTGTATTGTCACAGACACAGACCTAAAATATAGTAACATAATCAGAGTTGCTTAAGTTCACCAACCCATGTAATACTCTTCCAAAAAATGTTTTTGAGAATGTGTAGTCAACATATTTGCCTTGTGAACAGAAATACACTCTACAGTTAAGAGCTTTTCCCTTCATAAGATTTGTAGACAGAGCGCTCAGATCATTCCTCACACTTTTGCACATGACTGTGCACAGCATGTTTAGCTTGTTTCTGTTTTCAAAAGTCTGAAGACATCTTGAAGGGCTGAGGAAGACAGAGGAAGGCACCAAAACAACAAATATATGGACTACATATCTAGAAAAATCTGTGAGAATCAGCTTGTCATCTTTTGAGTAATAAATCCCAAATAGTAAGAACATTTTGGATAACAATCCACAACCACATTATTTATACCATTGAAGATGCCTACCAGCAATGAACAAGCATTTATTTAGAAATAGCTGTCATGAGTCCTTCACCTCAGCAAGGCTCCATCAATGTTACACAAAGGAACACATCAATTCTGGATGCCTTTAAAATGATGTGAGGTTTGGACAGTATTTCAGGTAATCCTGATCAAATGGCATTAATATTGATATTTGACAGTGAGACACTGATGTACCTTGAGCTTGTTACTCAGATGTGAATTCACTTTTGTGGCTACCATGTGGTGCTGGCTCAATCTGCAATTTTCAGACTGCATGGAGAGTCTGAGCTACACCTTTGCATCTGCCACCTACTGGCACAAAGAGTCAAGGGAACTCTCTACAGAGTGATTCCACCTGTACAAAAGCAAGACCCCTTTTGATGTTGAAGGAATAAAAGAGCCTCTAATCCAAATGTATGGGAGCTTGAAGGAAAAAAAGAAAAGATTAAAACCACTTCCAGATTGAAGTAAGTATAAGAAACCAAGTTTTTAAAAAACTGAAACAATATTAGAGTGAAAATATCCATGTATCTGCCAAATTCTTAGAAGAGACTTGTGACAAAGAACAGTGACTTCAGGATACAACTATCTAAAATACACATCTTTACCATGGGATGGCTGAACAGTGGAATACACTGCCCAGACATTTTGTAGATTCTCTATCTCTGGAGGTATTTAATATCCAGCAGGACACAGTCCAGAGCAATCTGTCTAAATAATCTTGCTTGAGAAGGGCAGTTGGATCAGGCAATCTATAGAGTTCCCCTCCAACCTCAACTATTCTCTGATTCTGTGAACTTCAAGGAAAAGTTCAAAAGTGGATACTCAGTAAAAGACAGGGATCCTAAGTGTCAGACTTGCATACATTTATGGATTGGACTCTTTAATATCTTATCTAGATCTTCAAGCAACCTACAGAATTGAAAAGTGGGTTGGTATTACTGGTAAACAGCCCAAAATGAAACCTGGAAGAAATCTTCAGTAATTCAACAAAAATACTCAAGGCTGTGTAGGACCAAAGTCTTGATCAGGCAGAGAGATGGTAACAGCAGACTGGGAATATGGTCTACCTCACAAGTTTGTCCTGGAGAGGTTTTTGCTACTGATATATTCTCTAGTGAGAGTCATCTACCTTTCAAAAAGTAGTGAAACACACAAACTTTTGCCATACTCTCAAAATTCTGCATCAGCAGATCTTTAAGAAGAGGCAGCAACCTCCAAATATTCGGCTAAAGTGATTGACCTTGGTATTAAAATTGTCTGTATCATCCCAAGTGACTCTGATAATTATAGCCCTTTTTTCTTTTACCTCAAAGAGAGCATTTACAGGGACAAGGACAAGTTATGCATCATTCTACATGGCCAGTGGAGTAATAATAATTGCAGAAGGGACTAACACCATCCAGAAAAAGCATGAAAGGTTCAAACTTTTAAAAAATGTCTAAATTAAGTCTTTGACAATCACCGAAAAGCTTCTTCCAAGTATGTCAAATGGAAGTGTCCCATTTGTGGTGCCTCAAAGTGATTTACCTCAGTTCATTCAGCAATACAATTGCCCCTGGGTGATACCAATGCCTTTTTCCAATACTTTGGACACCATTATACCTTTTGCAGAACTTAAATACTTCCCACAAAAGGGGATCAGAACTTAAACTCATGCTTGCCAGGTGTTACAGTACATCTGAGAGCTTTGCACTTGAACATGAATGTGATGGCCATGAGGAATAAAAAACAAAACTTCCCAGGAGCACACTGACTTAAGCTTCAAGCCACTGATATGGAGATCTTCAGACCACCATCCCTGAAGTGCTACCCATCCAAGTGGAAAAGAAAGAAATACTTTCACTTAGAAAACAAGTAATCTAATGGGACATGAAAGGGCATTTTACAAAAGGTACTGCATCTGAGTAGTAATACTTCAACTGTAGTACTACTTGGTACCTTCCGAGGTTGCATCTTGGCATCATATGCATGCCCAGTTTGTTTTGGTGGCTCACTCTAATATAATGCATTATATGGACTGCTGACAGATATTCACAAAAGAGCCTATTAGGACTTCACAAGGGAGAAATACAGTCAGTCCAGCAGCTGAGCCCTACATGACTAGAAGTGCAACCTTAACAATAGTTCTCAATTCAGTTTCTGAAGCAGATTCAGTAAGACTTTGAAGTCCTCTTGACAAGAGTGTCACAAACAGGAAACATGAAGGAACTTCTTAAAATAAGCAAAGTCCTAGGTAAAAAAGAATCTCTGATAAACTTTTGGGGATAAGGTTTTAGTTCCTGTCACCTCTATAAAGTCTGGAGAGAAAATCAGGTGAAATGATCTGTCATTTCTTCCTAGACTTCACTGAAGGAATAAGTATGTTTTAAAAAGGAGCACAACCATGCCACCTGGATATCTGGCACAGAAAGTGGCTTATCACCACTGGGTAGTAGACTGACAGGATTGATATATATATATATTCAAGAAACAGTGAGGACAAGAAAACTAAACTGATCAAGTGTAGCTCTGGATCTGCTCCTCTTTTATGCCTCATGGATCTCCTTATATCAAGAAGAGAACACTTCTGTGACAGCAAGATCATAATTGTTGAGTGAGCTCATACGAGGAGCTGGTGCCCTCTTGCCACCAGAATTTCTTGGCTACTCAAAAGCATTTCTATCCCTGAGGTGGTGATGGTACAGCAATTACTTCAAATAATTTCTGCTGTGTTCCATTTTGAGTAGCTCAAAGTACTGACGAGTTTTAAAGGAGAAATTTAAAGGCAGTACTCTCACACATATAAAACAACCAAGAAAAAGTAAGTTTTAAAAGTCTCACGATATTACCCTCAGGAACACTGGAGACAGCATTTTATCTGAAAAAAAAATCTGAAACAAACAAAATCATTTTTAAAAAATCCTCTTTGTTTCCATCTACAAGTTTTCACAGTACTGTGCAACAAGCAAGCATGGGGGGTTTACAGATGTAGTTTGTCAAAAAAATGGGCATAGGATCGAAACAATCTGAGTCTCTATTTAAAGCAACTGTATCATGCTAACTTTGTTGCTAAGACCCCCTCTTAAAAATCTTCTGTCCCCTCCACACTAATTGAATGCTTAGTTCTATCTTGAATGCTGTTTTCTGGCCCAGAATTATCTAAGTGTTAGTTTACATTCATTTGTACTTGTTCTTACTATGTCCCTCAGCTTTAGCATCCCTTCCTCATGCCTTCTCTGCCCTTCCCTAAAACACTCAGAAATATGAAAATCATATCTTCTTTCAGTTTTTGTTTCATTAAGCCAAACACATCATATTTTCTTAGCCTCATCTTGCAAGATAAGCTTTCCATTTCCTGATCATCCTCACAGCCCATCTCTACTGCTGTTTCAATATTAATTCATTTTTTCTGGGGAAAAAAAAAAGATAAGTGTTAAGGCTAATAGTCTGTTTGTCCTTCTCACTTCATGCCTATCCTCAGTATTCTTTTGTGTCATGTCCACAAGAGACAGAGTTCAGATTTAGGTAGTTTCTACTTTACACCATAGTTACAAAAAAACCCAACAATTACAGATTACATAATATTCTTTCAGACATGGTAACAAACCACTGTTCCTAAATGCTAACTTTGGGAAACAATCACACAGTGCTTATTTATACAATATGCATAATTACTACACAATCTTTCACAATCAAGTGACCACCAAGAAAATGA
This sequence comes from Calypte anna, assembly GCF_003957555.1. Taxonomy (NCBI): domain Eukaryota; kingdom Metazoa; phylum Chordata; class Aves; order Apodiformes; family Trochilidae; genus Calypte; species Calypte anna. The sequence goes on from NC_044244.1 coordinate 25,894,890, forward strand.
AACCTGCTTCTTAGTACTATAATAAAATATATTCATTCAAGTAACCCACACATAATTTTAACTTATCTACAAAAATGTTGTAAACTGAGTTTTTGGACTCTGCATATATACCTACGCATTCAGAGAAACTGATTCAGCATAGGTTGTTTGGCTCAGTTACCTAAAGAAGATCTGAACCAAAACTCATATCAACTTAATTTATATCTGATCACTGTCACAGTGACCAAAGAGTTTAGAGAGTCTTAGTGGACAGCAGCCATGTTTCCTGCACATACTTCACTACAGACCAAGCCCTACAGGTAAAGCCCAATGCTTTACCCTACAGGTTAAGACAGTGCACTTATAGGTAGCTTTGCTCATTCCCTTCTTTCCTGGGAAGTTTCTCCTTAATATCCCAGCTTTCCTACACAAATGCCCAGAGATGAGGCAAGGGTATTACATTAATGGCACCATGTTACATTGATATTGTAGAGAGAAGTATTCAGTCTGCAGTCTGAAGCTTGGGGAATGTAGGGATCAAGCCTGAAACCTTCTTCTCCCTTCCTGGTGTCACCTGCTACCAGCAACTGTATCAGCAACTCCTGGCTCAGAAGAGACGGACATGCATATTGCACAAAAATAGCAATCACATAAAAAATTGCTTAAAGTCTTAATTTACACAGTTTCAACCTCTATCAGTTTCAACTGATCACTCAGGAGGGATTCAGTTGCTTTAAAAATCAATTGTGTCATCACCTGTAGTAATAATGCTGTAAGTAATTTCTAAAGTGAATTCCACATGCAAAGACTGGAGGCCTGAATATGTCTTCACAAGCAAGACATGCAACAAGTATTACATCTCATACCTGAATATACCTGAGTATTAGTAAATACTACTCTTCCTCAAACCCAGATTTTGACACAGTGCCTGTCTTTGATTTGAAACAAACTTTTAGAAGGCAGTGATGTAACTTCCAAAAACAAATTACCATATGCTATACACACAGTCAGGAGTCAAGAAAATACTCATCCATTATCCTGAGAATGAACAGACACATACCAAAACTGAGTTGCTCAACTCAGTGCAGGTAATGTCTTCAATTACAGCTGGTAGAGAATGAACTTACAGTAGCAGCAGTTATTAGTTGATTAATAGATCAGATGATAATTTATTCATTGATTTCTAGATGTTCTACCTATAAAGTGCTACATGAAGAGTAATATCTCACACATACAAAAAAAAAAGTTTCATTCTGAAAGCTTTGTAGCTATCTGGTGGGCATGTACAACATAGAACAGTCTATCTGTAGTTCTATTACGTTACACTCCGGAGAGCTTATTTCAGTCATGCCTTAGCTACATTTGGTTTTTTTAAACTTGTGAGACACAAAACACCTCTACTTAAATCATCTTCTCCTTAACAGATTCCATAACTAGTTTATTTCCGCTTCCAGCATGAAACCCTTCATCAGCTAAAGACGAGAACAGGGCCAAGAAAATTCTAAATCGTAGCACAGTAGCCACAGCACTTATGATTCACCCCTACCATGGAATGCAATTTGTATCACTGTAAATACAACAGTTTAAATTTAAAACAACAAAGCCACCTTTACGTAATTGTTTTCCAAAAAACATAAAGGACAAAATTAACTCATCATTAATGCTTTGGAAGTGGTAAGTCTAGTTTTGAAGTGTATTGGAGCAAATGGATACTTTTGTACTGATGTGAGTAATTAAAGTAAAAGAGCTTCACAGACGCAGCGATATAATGCAGCCCTTTTATCAAAAGCAGTCACTCTATCTCGGCCTGACAGTTAACAGCATATGATCTAGTAAACAAATACTTTCACACAGTACAAAAGTGCCATTAAAGGCCAGAACTGTCAACACAAATTCCACTCTTACAAGAGAAAAAAATATATAAACTGTTGATCACCTCTGGTTGCCTTAACTAGCATGGAGGTTGTCATGGAAACATTTCTGAGAAGTTCACAGTGATGAAACACAAACACTTCCAGTTTAATTGCTATTAGGTTTAGCATACCAGAGTTTATTTATACTCAAAGAGCATTATGATAAAATGCAGTAGAAAGTAAAGCTAGTAATGATCTGGCATAACAAAGCAAGTGGATTAAAAACAAAAAAACAAAACAAAAAAAACAAACCAAAAAAACCCCACACAAACAGAGAAAAAGGCCAAAAAGAAAATAAAGCCAAATAATTAGACTTTTTTATTAGGCTGAAGTAAGACAATAATTATCTCCTAGAAATATTAACCAAACTTTCAGCTGCAACATAACTATATTAATATACTTACACAGAGATACTAAAGAAGCATCACCTTTAAACAAAGCATTAAATATTTCAACTCCTATATATGTAAGTATTTATTCTATAGATTCAAAACAGGTTCCTAAAAAAATCTGTAGCATCATGTTAATTTCTTTAGCACACACCATGTGAATCCCATGTAAAGGTACCAGACAGAACAGACCTAGTCCCGCTATTTTCTTACCAACAGAGCTCCTTCAGCATAAATGACAATTCTGTTCATGCAGACAAACTGAGCCCAGTGAAATTTCAAATAAGTGCTGACCACCTGTGTGAATGTGAATCAGGGAGAGCTTAATTTTAGGTCATTACAGTTGATGGGGATTCACTTTTATTTTTTTAGAATGAAACAAAATGTATAGAGATGTTTGAAAGTTGCTAACTAAAATCTGCAGGTTCCTGTCATTATTACCCAATTTCATGTCTTAATACCACATTCATTCTTAGTGCCTGATTTAAGCTAATGCAAAGACTTTTACTAAACTCCAGTGACTTTTTCTCTGTTTTCATTACCAGAAGTTTACTCAACTCAGCTGACAGCCTGCAACGCTGAGAAGCTGAACAGGGGTCAGGGGTTTGGAAGAGAGACTGGAACCAGTCAGTGCACTGAAGTGTGTAAGGCAGAAGTACAGAGCAAGGATTCAGACATAGTGCTGCAGGCATAGGCTAAATGTGGATGGGGAGCAGGAAAAAGAAATAAAGTGTGGTGCATTGCACTTACTTTACAGACCTCTTCAAATTCCTGGCTGCTGATCCTAGCATACAGGTAAAGGAATGCAATCTATTGCCTATAGCCTGCCATCAGGTTTTTTTCATTCACATGAGTGATATGTTTTGAACAAAGATATATGATGGAAAATGATCTGTAGCGAAATAACTATATTTTTAATCATTTTCCACTACCTGCTTGTTATGTGCAATATCAAAGTAAAAATACATTCATCTTTACAATTACCATATTTATGCTTCTTAATTCTGTTTTTTCTTTTCCCATTTGCCCCTCTTGCATTTATTCATTCTCCACTTTTCTTCTTCCTGATGTTCCTGACAATCATCATTCTCCAGAGCCACAAAAGTTATCATAAATTAAATTGTTAATGCAGAATTTTAAAGACCATCATTGGGTTTAGAATGAGTACCTAAGAAAGGATTAATAAAGAAAATGGAATAAAGATAGAGTTCATATTTCAGGTTAGCAACAGATTCAGGGAAATAACACAGTAACAGGTTTACATTCTCAAGATTACAATTATTATCCCAGCATTAATACATGGATTTGAAAGAAAGCTTAGAACTGTGGCAATTTGAAAAATAACACAAACATTTTGTAAAGGAAGCTCATATCCACCATGTAGGGAATAATTTCTTTCATACTACTTCTATTAACTAGCTATACTTCAGCTCCAACTCCATAGTGTGGCTTCTAAGATGCTACTTCATGTTAATTCATAGTATGCTTCTGATATATACAACAATTATTTCTGTGAAAATAAGTAGAAGACAGTGGTTGTTTAACCCTGATGTGGTACTCTGCAGTGCTGCCATAGTCATTGCTACAGAATCTGAATGTACTCAGTTCTGTCACTGTAATGTATTTGTCTTCTGGTCCTATTCCCACAAGGGGGAAATATGCAGATGAATGTCCTGTTTTGCTAAAGCCCTTTACTCTTCTACTTCTGTGAGTTATTTTGCCCTAGGGGCTACTGAAAAGTTGGTCTGTTCAGAGAATACATAATGAAGTCCCATGTACCCCTATTAAGGAAAAAAATACTAATTTTAAAAGACTATGGATTAGAAGTGAAATATGATTAAAATCATTATGGTCTCGAGTTCTTTCTTCTCCAAGAAGACTTCTTGGGTTTTTCTTCCCAATTCAAAATAAAATAAGTAGTAAACAGAAAAAGGCTGGGAAGGGCTGGATGGGTAAATGGCTCATAATCTTAGCCAACATCAGGGGAAAACCAGGACAGCGGAGGAGCCATAACGGAGCCCTAATCTTCTTTGATCACTAAAGCAAGGAAAGCTGAACCAGCAGCATGAGATTGCAATGTTTCAGTGCTGGAAGAAACTAACAAAAAACCCACAAAACCCTAAAATAAAGAACCACAGGAGAAAAGAAGACTCATTTCAGGCTACGATAACCCACCTACTTGAAACAAGCTGCCCATGAGGCCACATTCCCCAGCTGCCATTCTGTCCTGGTTTGGCTGAAGAAGGCAAGGAGCAAGACAAGGAGGCAGACACCCTGAGCACAAAGCACTGAGCTAAACCTTCCCTGTAGCTTCCCAATGAAGAGGCTGTGCAAGTCAGGAAGAGGAGGACTGAAGTCTGAGGTTTTTTGTGAGAGTGCAGAGTTCTCTGACAGCTTTGGTGGCCCCTGTGCAAAAGGTGAAGGAGCTATTGGAAAACCCCACCTTCCTTTCAGTCTTTGATTGCTTTTTTCTCATCTGTTTGCAGCTTCTTGACAACAAAATATGACCCCAGGCTCCCCAAACAACATCTTTTCTAGACAAAAGCCGTCACTTGGAGCCAATCCTAATGCTCTACATCCTCTTGGCAATGAAGAAGAAAGGGGTCAGAAAAAGAGAACAAATCCTCTTGCCGAGTATCAAGATGCCTGATTGATCCTTGCTTGACAATAAAAAGCAAAATGAGATACACTGAAGATGGAAGTGGAACATCATTTACACTCCAGTATGCTAAGCCTTAAATACAGTTCAGTAAAAATAAGAATGAAAAAAATGCAACTACACTATCAAGATCTGGAGCCTCTGTATCACTGCCCAAAGTGATTCAAATCCTCCAAATTTTGGGCATCTTTTTTCCCAAAAGTTTAAACATTTAAGACAAAAAAGCTGTTAAGATTGTGACTGTTGACCTCATTGGTGGCAGCATCTTCACAGGTGAGCAACAAGAAGCTCATTCTCACTTTCCTTCAAATTCACTCTCACTGGAACAGCATCACAAAGCAAGAGGATAGCATCTTTGTTTTAAAAAAATTACCTGTTGTATTAATTAAAAGCTTCACAGTCAATTCATTTAAGTTTTCTTTGTAGCACAATGGCAGTCTGTTATAGACAGTTCCAGAAACAAAAACAGAAGTGAAAAGAAATAAACCTCTGAGAAAAATAATTGGTAAACTTAAAAAAATAGTTGCAATGCTGTTAATACTGTGGCTGGCAAACATTAATTAGCAAGTTTACGGCTGATGTGTTCCAGGTTGCACCAAAATTATGTATGTGTAAAATGTTCATAGTAGAGTACAAAAAGTCTAAAATTTATTAAGGTTTCATGTTGATCCTCCAGTCTGGCAAATGTTTGTAAAAAAAAAAAAAAAAAAAAAAAAAAAGAGGAAAAAAAGAAAAAAACACAACAGTGTTAAGTAAACACTTCAGACCTCAACCTTTTTTATATGCCTTTGAACCTTTGCTTTCATGTGCAATACCTGACAGCCCACTGAGAATAAATGCTGAAAGCCCCAAAGATGGGTAAAACAGAATTTCTGACTCAGGAAATAAAGATCAGCTGAATATGATTCCCATATGGCAAACCAGATCAATGGGAAGCAAGACCAAAATTTACAATATCTATACTGTGCAGCACAACATGGAGGTTGTCTTTTATTGCTGGTAGCAAAACTCCCAGTGGCCAAGAATAAAAGCCGACACAAAGATTATACATCCACTAATGGTGAACTGTAAAAGTACACATTGATAGATTTCAGAATAGAAAAAGGAAAAGAAAAAATTTCGAGCCCCTATTTAGTGTTAGTGAATACCAATCAGCAATTAGAGCAATCAACTTTCAGCACAAAATCCAGGATTATTAATAAAAAGGCATGTTTTCAAAGCCTAGGAGGGAAAAAAACCCAGCAGATCAGATTACCTGATATGAAAAGAAACACTCTTTGCTGTAAAAGTAAAACAGCTTCAAGGCTACTTTTGTGATAGCATGTGTGGCTGAATGTGAGAGAATGTATAACAATATTATTACTTTTATTTCAAGATTTCCTGCAAAACCTCAGGTCATGCTCATAAAGACTTTCTTTAAAAGCAATGATAAATCTGATGAACAATTTTTAGAAGTTGAAAGAAGGACAATGGGCAGGGGGGAGGTAATCAAGCAATGCTCAGCAACTGAACTGGCACAGCAACACCCTGGCTGGGGTTAGCAGCAATCCCCTGTCAGGAATCCCAAAGTCCATGTGCCTGGCTATCTCTGGTGGGGTCTCAGAGGGCACAAGTTGTAAGAAGTCTGCAAGTAAAGAAAAAAAGAACAACTTTTTAGATTCTTCTAATACAGTTCAGATGGAAACATACTGAGGGGAAATTCTTTTAAAAAACCAAAAGCTGACTTTTTTCAGTAAATTTACAACAGAACAAATTAAAAAGACATAAATCACTTTCAAACTTCAGTAAAATACTTGTTCTATTCCAGCAGTAGTTTCAACAAAATAAAATTAAAACTCACACTGTCTTGGATATACTTCACATTACACTGCTCCATAATTTTGGATTTGAGAAAAAAGATAGCCACAGCAACATGGAGGTCCTATGGTCCCTCAGACATCAGAACTGGCCCAGAACTGGCCGTTCTATGATGTCCACAGAGATACAAAGGTGGAGGTCAAACCTAGCAAATCCTCAAAAAAATGCTGTGTCCTGAAGGCCTCGATAAATGAGAAAATTAAACACCTTGACTCAGAGGGACAGAGATGATTTGCCTAAGCATTTTCAAAACAGTTTTTCCAGTAGGTTAATATATACTCTATATATAGAAAATACAAGGTTTGCATGAAAGAGATTCTATTGGCATCCAACCTGGATGATCTTCATACCTCATGCTTTCACCACTGGTAAGCAGTATGGTCAAGTCAATCCTGGCTCTGAAAACATAAATGCTTAAGCATTTTACTGTGTGTATTAATACATATTTTCTATGGTACGTCATCAACAATGGTGTGGACATATTTCAAACACAACCATAGGCTGGTAAATGCTGTCAGAAACAGCAATACAGAAAGAGCAAGGCAGAGTAATATTCAAAGACCTTCATGAAATAACCTGTTCCACAAGAGAACACATAAAGGAAGACCTCATAAAAATTCTGTTCTCCACCAGCTCACCATTTTCCCTATCACTAACATCACACCACTGTTGTGAGCTGCACCCCAATTTTGTACAATGGATTTAGAAGATGGAGAGTTTATAGTCTACAGAACTAGGAAGCTCTCTTCTTGCCTTCTTTCTTGGGCAACATTATTACTCATTTAGGCCAATATTGGGGCATTATCTTTGGCTTATAAATCTCACTAGGCACTATAGATTTGTAATATTTACAAAAGATTTACATGTAAATATTGTAGGATCTTTACAAATATTATCTTTAAAGTATGTCTCTCAAACTGTATAGCTATTATACTCCCATCCCTCTCATTTCAGATCTTATTCTTATCTTTTGTTCTAATCTTGACAAATACAATCTCACCCCACTGACATAAATCCAGTAACCCATTACATATTAATCACATATCTTCCATGTCAAAGCCTACCCATCATCTCTCATTCTGTAACTAGAGGTAAACTCCCTTCTCCTTTAGGTCCAGGCTGCCAGCTGCCATCGTCTATGTGCTATTTTTTCAATTAAGTGTCTTCCAGGTTTTTTATCCAGGCTGACACCTCACACATCTGTGAACATCCACAAGACTAACTGATCAAACCCTTTCAAACTGCTTTGGCAGGTGACCTATGGAAAATTTTAAAACAGATTATTTCCTGAAATGCTATGATAATTCCTCATTTTCCTGGCTTCCCTTGCCTGTTTCTACCTGTTGCCTCTACTCATATATTTAAAAGTCCTGCTTCTGGGTTGGGACTCACAGAGGTTCTGTGTTTGCACACAGTGGCACTGGCCTCCCAGTCCATTTCCAGTGCTCTAAAACACTGTCAAAGGACAGAAATGCAAGGAATTAATGTAGTTATAGCAATAAGCACACTAAGCGCTTAACCAGCATTGATACATTTCCTGGTTGGACTGATGCTATAATTCCTTCATCAAGTTTGGGTGTATTAGAGAAGCTTTTAAATAGCCATCAAAAGTTTCCCAGTGAAATCTACTTCCAAGTCCTTAATAATGTCTTCTTGAGAATAACTATGCTTGGTGCTAAATAAGAATTTTGTTTATGCCTTCATAAGGTTGACCAACAGACCTCTATTATCAAGGTTCTCTTTTCCATATAATCTCTTTTCCACATATTTTTAATAAACTATCCAAAACCAATGTCATCACCAAAAGAAAGGAAGGAATTTAAGCAGAAACATCTAACTTTGTTATTCCTATTTAAGATATATCTTTATACACCTAAGGGTATACAGTCTTAGTTTAAATGAAAAATGCCCATATTCATCTCATTAGCCAGCATAAATACACATAACTTTTTCAGAGTCACAGCTTTCTGCTCAGAATACAGACCCCTATATTGAAAGCATAACCAGCAATAATAGAGATGCATGCATGTATCTGATTGCACTTAAGTAGTTTATTGGGTCAGGGCTCATATACTATTCCAGTTGCTCAGTATCATTTTCTGTCTTCTTAATTATGCACTTGTTTTACTTCTCATCAATTGACACATTTCCTTACCACTTTTAAACATTTTTTATCATCTTCATATTTAACTCTCAAAGAATTAGAGCAAGTTATAAACTCATCAAACCTCCAAGTAAAAAAAAAAAAAAATTCAAAATACCAGACTGTTCTCTGTCTCTCTTATTATGTTATTATTCCGTATTATTTTCTTATAACTAAAAAAAAAAAAAATTATTACTAAAATCCAAGTTGTTGGAAGTGAAGCAGTACCACTCAACAGAAGAGCCAAACCAAGAAAACTATTATCATGTAACACTCAATTATGAGAAAGTTTCAACTCTTGCTTATGAAGCAGATCTTCAAAGATTTTCAGATTCTAAAAATACAGAACATCTTTCTCTGACATTTTTATGCTTGTAAATTAAGCAAAATTAAGCACATACCTCCAAACTGTAAGCTGACTTTATTTTCCATCCCTCTTATTTTTTTACAAGCTGGATGGTATTCCTACCAAATCAACTTCCCACACAGCATGCAAGATCAGTGCAGGGGTAGGATCTTCTGTGATGAGCCCCTGCTGCAGAGGATGGAAGTCTTGCACACTGCAGAACATAGGGGCTATGAAGTTTTAATAGTCTTACTCCATAAAACTCAGTTTAGGAAGTTTTTTACACATCCTATTAATTATAATAATATCAGTGAGGCTTAGCCAGCAAACAAGCCAAAGCAGCTGAGCTCTGCAAGAAGTTTTTCAAAGGTGTAACCGAGTTAACCAAAGGGCATTAGTAAGTACTGAAGGAAAAGGGGGGAGGATAATAAAAACAGGCAATCTGCTACAAAACATGAGATGAGACTTGAAGGCTACTATTCCCTCTTTCAAGCATAAGATTGATTTTCTACTGCATCCCTAAGCAAATTACTTGAATCTTTAGCCTTACAGAAATCAGGTTCCACTTTAACTTTTCCCTGATACATCTGACATTTCAGCTGACACGAAGCACTTTCCATTGTACAATGATTTCAGTAAAAATGTGGTGGTTTCTTGTAGTACCACTGTATTTTATACAGATTTGCAGTATACCTCTTGTTAGACAGAATTTTTTGGGCCCTCCCCTGATGAAATTCTCCCTTTCTAAAATCATGCCCTCCACGGTTAGGATCCACTTCGAATAAGCATGAGAGGAAAGAACACTGAAACTGCAAGCAAAAGCAAACAGCAAACTTTAGAGCCTACAGTCCTCAGAATTAGCAGAGCTCTTGAAAACTTCCAAAAGCAAGTATCAGAAAGGATTACAGCAGAGGAAGGTTTCTTTGACCCACATTCTGGCCTCCAGAAGCAGGTATCTCACAGCACAATACCAGGGGCATGCCTGCTTAGCATCTCAGACCTGACAAACCTCTGCCATTGTGCAGGGCATCTCATGCCTTGCCACAGCTCTCATCCAAGGCTTTGTCCTGGCCATCCAGGAGGGCTACAGTTCTGATGCTCTAGTTTTGCCACAACCTGTATTTTTACAGCTGAACATGAGGTGAGCTAAAGTATTTTGAAGAGCTAGAAGCAAATTAAGCTGTCTGCACAGATATAACCTTTGTATTTTCTGATGGTTCTATAGCAAAGAAAATGTATCATAATCCCACAATTTCAAAAACTGTAACTGGTCTTAAAAAATGGGCAACGAAAGTTACACTCTCCTCCTCACCCTTTCATTATCAGCAGAATTATATTTCTTCTTCTTGTTGGTTGGCTTTTGTTTGGTTGGTTTTTTTGTTTTGCTTGGTTTGGGGGGGTGTGTTTTTTTTCTTCGTTTTGTTTTGTTTTTTAAATTCAAATCTATTTTCCACTTGTCCTGTCTTAACTCTGTTGTCTGGACATTATGTGAAAATTAGTATATTGCAAACCCCAGCAGGTAGTTGATGTGCTTTCCTTTAGACAGACAAATCCAAATACAGTGACAACACAGCTTTTTTGTCAACTACACAACCATCTACAGGACAGAACAGCAATGCAAGGCACCAGGATTCCCAGTTTCTACTTCCAAAAGCAGCACATGGTCCATCACTTCCAAAGATCAACAGTAACAGCATCTCCCTTTCTATCACCAGCAAAAAATGGGTTCCAGTCTGTACACAGAAACCACGGGCTCCTACTTGGGCCAGCTCAACCTAGTGAATTATCATTAAGAGGTCAATCCTTTGTAGTGAGGGTCACACTGTAGTAAAGTGATTTACCCAAGCATCCAGTGTGGCATGTGTTTTCTGAAAGGCAATGAGGTAAAGCAGATGGGCCACAGGTCTCCTAGAGTACATATCTGAATCGTATTTTACATTTTGTATGAAGTTACTTTAGTGTCAGCATTCATCCATCTATCCAATTTACAGGTAAGATAACAAGAGAGTTATCTCCTTTAAAGAAAGAGTACTGAGCCTTAATGAACAGTAATTACCAGGGAAGGCATATGCATTTTAACAATATTTAATGTAAGAGGCCTATTATTCTTCTTTCTATTAAATCTGCCTTAAATAAAAAGAGGATACTTAAATGAAAAAGGATCATCTTTTCCTCTTTCTAAATAAATAAAATCATATAAAAGCTCTGGAAACTCTTCCACAATGGAGTCTACAGCAGCTACTGTGATAATGTTTCATTAAATAAATTTGCACTCCTTAATATTTGTTTCAGTTTGCAGTCTTTTGTTATTGTTTTGAATCTTACTTATTTGTTTATTTAAATACTTAAGCTGTTCGTGGTCAAATTCAACAACCCATACAAACATACAACCATCAAGGGAAGCTTAAACTAAAAAAACCTCATAACAGTCTGCCTGAGATTATACTGAACTGCAAATAAAAGTGGCAAAAGCAATTAATCAACCTTAAAAGACCAAAAGCTCTAGATCAACAATAGGGTTTAAAATAAATTAAAACTTTGCAAATGGTCACAGAAATGGCTTTTGTTATTTCAAGTATACTGAATTTTAAGATACTTCAAACTGATAAAATTGCAACCCAAAGACAGCAACACTGCTTATTTAGGTTTTCTAAATAAATATTCACATTGCTACACTTTTTAAACTTACCACCAACAAAAACACAGAGCTTAAATCAGCATTATAGCTGCTGAAGAAGCAATGCCTTTAATGTTCTATTGCAATAACCAATCTGGTCAAGTCAAAAGTACATTTTATGACAAATCGATTTGCAGTACAGCTAACAGTTGAGGCATTGTGTGGGGTTGTGTTTTTGTTTGGTTTTTTTAAATTTTGTTAAGTTTGCTAAAACTGTATTTTCTGCAAGTACATGTAATTTGCCAAGTGGAAATCAAAAAGCACAATTTCCATTTATGCAAAAACTGTATTCTGGGAAAGGCATGGTAGAGCTGAAAGCAGTCTGGATACTGTTATTAACTGTTTTTATGCAGGTCTTTATTACAAGATGCCCACATAGGTAAAGTAAATTTAACTTAAAAAATTATTTTACAGCATTAGAATATTTCAGGGTAGACATTTATGTACCTGCTAATTCACCTTCTCTCAGATTCTCTGACAAACAGAATACAAACAACCATCTCTGTTCTCAAAATGCACAGGTGGCTTTGCAACAATTAAATCCAGTTGATAAACTTCAACAATAATAGGACTACACCTTCCAAATATCACATCCATAATAAGCCAGGAGATACACGGTAGGAAGTACCAAAAAGGCATTTTACCATAGTTTTTAAGGAAACCATTCTCATTCTTTCTATCTTTGAAGCAAACAAATTATTTCGGTGGAGCTTAGCAAGCTGTTCCACTCTGTTGGCTTCATGACCCTTCAGCTCATCTAGGAGGCTTTTTAAAAAACGTATGTCAAATGCCTTGGCCAAAAGAAACACAGAAGTTTGCCATCATTAAGATGATTCTCAACTAGCTTTTCACCTGTCTTTTCCATTCACTCTCATTTCCCAATAACCTTACTGAACAGGGCTGTCCTGGTTGAGATGACAAAATGCCTGGCAAATGCTGTTGCAGATCAGGCAATCACAGCCTCATTTGCAGACACAGAAGCCTTCATCCCAACCTCATGGTCTTCATCTACCTGCAGTCCTGTGCTTCTCAGTTTAAGCAGTAAACCAGACTGCCTTTGACCCCAAGCTACAAGCTGTGCTCACTGGTGAAGCAAAGGTTTTGAGCACACTGCAAAGCATTCCAGCCTGAGCTGGTGGGGACCTACGTTTTAGGCCCCCTGACCATTAACCTGCCAGGAAGGAAGCATTCAGATGCTCCTCATCTGAGAAGCATCTGGCTGAGATGGTGAGGCTGGGCCATGGCTGAGAAGTCCGTGAAGGGTCTGTCAGGAGGTAGAGTATGAAACTCACCAATAAAGATGCACCAGCACAGAGGACACGGAGAGGCTCTGCTCCTTCGTCAGACTTCTGGCACAGCACATTCAAGGCCCTGAATAAAGCGTATGAACAGCACCAGGGACTGAATCCAGCAACCCTGCCTGTTGCAGCTGTGCTATTTTGTTTCTTGTCCACCTCCATCGTGATTCAAATACATTTTAGGGCTCAAAGTGTTGCTCTGCGGCTACACCTTGATACAATGTAAAGCACATTACCAGAAAGTAGTGCATGAGCTGAGGAGTACTCTGCAGGGATAAACAACCTACCAAGACAAAGAACTGACACGCTCCTGAAAAATACAATTTCCCATACATTTCTATTCCTAAGACCTCAAGTTAAAAGCATAAAATGAACACTTTCCTCATGCAGTTAAACTATATTTTGTGTAAAAGACTAGTTTCAGAGATACCTAATTTGTCTCAGAAATAATTTCTGCATATATCTATATAATTCACAAGGAAAATACATCGCCTACTGAATGGATGATAACATTTGTTTAGATCAGCCAAAAAGCCATATGTGAGCAATACTGCAACACTACCAAAAGAAATGGGCTTATATAATTTATTTTTCATTTGGACAGTATCTCTTTCATCAGGTCATTAGCATCTTAATTTTTCTTCAGCGTAAGTGTCAGGGCTATCACAAAAGTACAAAATCCAGACAGTTAGTGAGAAACATATTAATCTCTTAAAATGGTAAACAAAACAAAAATCTGTTTCTGCTCTCCTTTGTCCATACAGTCTTAACATACTGAGAAAACATTTCTAGCCCTCATCCAAGATGTCTATTTAGAGAATCCAACTTAGTTCTCACAGTTACTGTGCCTGGAGTAGGGCTAGTTTCTGTTTCCATAGCCCTTCAGCAAGTGAATGGGAAGTGATAGATAGATTAAATTAGAAGATCAGTTTACAGTCATCAAGCATCAGAAGGCAACTTACTGGCATTCTCTATTTAATTATATCAACACCTCATAACCATTAATGAATTTATCTTTACTGTACTGAGATTAAGCAATTCTATCATAAAGTTCCACAAGAAGTGTACATCTGAGCCAAAAATTGTACTTATAAATTTTAGGATGACACCTTTTCTGTACCATCATCATTCTTCACAATGTTAAAAGCAGTTATTTTTACCCCCATAAACCATGACTGCTGCCCCCTTCCCCACCTGCTTAAGATAAAAAAATGTTTCTTTCTCTCAGTGCTATTCTGGCCCACTACTGCTCTGCTCACCCCTGACAACAGTTTATTGAGCAAAAGAAAAACAAGTATTTTTCAGTTACAGGTCAAGAGCCTGACACATGCAAAACTTCCTCCCCCTCTCCAACCCAAAACGCCCCCTTGAGGCAAAAAGAAAGGGAAATGAAAAAGTTGGAAAAAATTTAAAAGGTAGAGAAAAAAAGGCTACACAGTAGGAAAAGGAGCTTTAGACACTAAAAGGGTAAAAATTAAATACAAACATAAACAAAGCTTGTCCACACTTATGAAACTCATCTGTTTAAACACACTGTTGACCTCTTTCTGGTACAAAACTTCATTGCCTTCACCACTGCTTATAAGAGTTTCAAGAGGGAGATAAGTTCTGAAATCCTTCCCATGTAATGTACACCACATTCTACACATATACTCAGGTGTAAAATACAGGCAACTGTTATTCATAAAAATTATCTTTAAGTCTATTTTAATGTATTTTAATTTTGTGATCAGACCTCAAACAGACATGGCCCACGTGTATTAAGGAGTTAAACGTGGATGTTAAGATTTCTGAGAGGCTTCTAATTTTGTGCCTAAAATCTTGGGTTCAGGTTGTTCTATTTGAAAGGTAGAGAAAGAAAACTGTGGTTTACCTATATGCTTTTTGTATACTTTTATGCATCAGGAGTACAAAAACTTTCTGGAGACAATAATTTGTACTAGGTTAATAATTAACAGTAAGAAATATACTGGAGAACAAACAGATTTTCTCAATATACTATACCATGTTCCACAAGCAGGCACACACAAAATACAATGAGAACAATTATATTCAGGAGGAACTGATGTTCAGTATTTTAATATCACTCTCCTTACTACAACTATATAAAACTCTCTGCATAAAGGTTACCTTTAACACATCTTCCAACTCTTAAACACATTAAAAAACACTCTTATTACATTGTACATTTAACCACAACACAAGAAAAGGTTAGCTCCCAATAATAACCTTATAAAGAAAGTACAGTATCAGTTAAATGGATTTTAAGTAAGGGTCCAAGATCATATTAGGCAGCAATTATAAGCTACAAATTGTATTTCATATCTTCAGCAAGAGTTAGCACAAGTCTTGCTGACTCAAATCTCTGCTATAAAACCCCTTGCCATCCTTTAAATGCTGCAAGCAGCTGTGCCCCGAGGGGTTAAAGCTAATGCTAAAGGTAAAGGCTTGAAGAGTTGACCAGATATCTCACGGCCATAGATCTAAGTGTGTCAGTCATGGGCAAATATACCCTACTGTGTTCACCAACGAAGGCCAGGAGTAATTGATCAAGTTCATCAGCTGCTGCAGAGCCTACCAGGGCAGCAGCAGGGCGAGACATTATTTTCACTGTGCATACAGCGATCTGAGCAGTAAAGGTGACACTGGATGGTGACTCACTATTTCCATCTGTCAAAGAAGAGTAAACACGTTAGAAGTATTTCTTCCAAACAACACCTCCTCCTGACAAAGAGATTCCTTAAGTGTCAGCAGTAAAAAGAAACAAAAAAGAGCCCATTCCAGGCCTCAAGAAGAAGCAAGCTTTTGTCACAGCCCCCCAGCTTAGCAAAGGAGCCGTCCTTGCAGGCTGACCCAAAGCATCACCTACAAGCCACTGCTCTCTGCAGCCTTCTGAGCACTGCACTGCTCTGAGGACTCACCTCACTGCCTCTCCCCCCACTCCCGGGATGGTCCCTCCATCCTGCAGGGAAGCAGGGGGACCCCGGGGACCTCCCCACTGGAGGAGGTCTCCGTGTGAGGCTCGGGTCTGTATCCCGTTTTGCTACCAAAGCATTCCAGGCTGTGTCAGTTTGGACTGCAACATAAATACCCTGCAACTGCAGAGTCCTTAGTTCCAATTATGGTAATATTGCAGGTGACAAGGAGAAAGATATTTTAGTAGTCTGTGGTCACATTCTGCCCCCCCTCATCTGTGACTCAGATGAAGACAAATTCAGCAAAATGAATTTTTTTTGACAACTGAATTTGGAGGAAAATTGCATGCCTAAGAGTGTCTTGAAAAAAAATTGTTTTCTTTTTCTCCTAGTAATTTAGTGGTAACAACAAAGGCCCAAATGGCAGTTTCTTAGTACAGAAGAGTAATTACAAAACTGTATTTAAATGATAACTAAGTATAATAAGAGGTTTTGATTTAAGCACTACTGATTCACAAAATGTACAGATGTCTATGCATAATAAGGCTAAAAGTTTAAAAATTTAATTCCAATTACTGAAAACACATACATAAACAGAGGTTAAACTAGTGCTCTAGTTAAGATTCACTTACTGACTAAATGGAAGTTAACTCTTGAAAGTATTTTAATATGAAAAAGTTACTTTGGATATGGATTTTTCATCTTTGTGCTTGCTCAGAGCCTATTAGCAGTTAGTGTAAGAACCTGTATCAAATGAAAACTGAAAATACATGGATTTGGATTAAATATACACAAGCAGTCCATCACCAGCCCCAGTTTAGGTGGTTTTGAAGAACAGCAGTAAGTAGCAATAACTTTTCAACTTCAGAAACTGGTTTTGTACACACAAATGCATCGAAGCATCAACCAACCTCCCTGCCTAAGCCAGTGAAGTAAGTCTTAACATCAGCTTCAGGAAATTTGGGATCAGAAGTGAAAGTCTTGGGAGAGATTTTTCAAACCAGGTTTGCAGCCATCCTTTAAGAGCCATCCTCCTGAAGCATGAGACAGATCATGCTGAAAGAAGGGCACCTGTGTGCCACAGGAGCTGGGAAGTTCAGTCTGAGCAGGAGTTCTGCTGGGCTGCAGGCTGACACCAGAGAATAGAGCTGCTTCATCACTCACAAATCCAGACCCCACTGACAGTCCAAGCACTTCCCAGACCACACAACCACCACAAGGGACAACCAGCTGCATGAGAAGATGCCAATGTCACAAGCCACGATGAGTCTGGAAAGGAATTCAAACCTGGTCTGGAGACATTCTCCCCTCATTTTTTTCAAGGTCAGGTTTTCCCATAACCTTTAAAATACATTCTGTACATTCTGAAAGCCACCCTTCAGTATGACCAGTTCCTGCCAAGAATCCCATTCCTCGAGCACATCAGCTCTTCTAGCAAAGGATGGAACATTTTTGTCTCTATCGACTGCGCTCAGATGCAAAAGAAAAAACCCCAACACAAAACCCCTCAACTAACAATTAGAAAAGGCTGCCATATTGCAGTTCACTAGAATAAATTTCTGGTTTCTCAGGTACAGTTCACACCCTTTCCTGGTCAATAAAAAAACACAGGCCCAGGAACAGACTGGTCAACACATCCCGTGCTAAACTCATCTTTAGCTCTTTTACAAGATGCCAGTAATTTAAAATTAAATAACAAATATGTCAAAGTTTCTGTCACAATACACTTAATTCTTTTTCTTAAGCAAAAGAATGTGTAAGGATTTATGACACTGTGTGAAATTCCTTCTCTATATTCAATATAGTTATCTGTTGAATTACTGACCATACGCATTCTTCAATGCATGTTGACAGTTACTGTGTACAGAGAACAATTTACAGGCATCATCACAACATTAAAAGTAATTTAAATGCATTCAAGACTGGTAACAAATGAGTCTGAATGAATTTCTGTGTGAAAGCATTTCATGATCTTTAGCAAAGTACCATCCTAATATTTTTACAGTTTTAGCACCCATATATTCCACTGATTGATTTTCAGTGAAGAAAAATTTTTGCCACATATCAAGGTGCTCTCAGCACCCTGCCTCTTACATTCACCATGCTGTACATATGGTAGTAATTTATTCCTTACTGAATTAAATATGTTCTTCTACAAAGATGAAAACATGTTGACACAAGTGAGAATCATAACAGTTCACCAGCTAGGCATATCTATGCAGTCTCTGCACACCTGACTGCATTAGGTTTTTGTGTTTTCATTTTTAGGTCATGAGGATACTGTAAGTACTGTAATGAAACCACAATCCTGTCAGTGTTCTCTCACAGAGAAGTGCCTTGAATCATAAATATTTCAATTACTGTGTTTTAGACTCTAAAAGATACTAGCCTCTGTTTTCTACACATTGCTCTTCCCCTTTATCTTCAAAAAAGCTCTGTCCCTCCTCTGCCACACTAAGAAGTGATACTGTGATTTGCAGGAATTAAAAATCAACTTACAATGCAACAAGATCTAATAAATAAGTTACCAAAGACATACATTGAAATTAGCAAGATCTAATACTTTAAAAATAGCTCACAGCACTCAATGGCCTAAAGTGTTGCCCATGCAAACTGGCATAACCCCTGTGCCCTCCTTGTCTGTGCCTGACCATGAGTGCAATGCCAGTGTGCAAAAAATTAATTATTTTTTACCAAACATGAAGTGAAAAATGTCTATTTCATATATTGGGCACCAGACAGAAATCACACCACTCTTTCTCCTGCAACCCTGAGCCCCAGTTCTCCAAGCAGGGCAGCATTCCCACCCCCCAGCAGTGCTGCCTGCACCTTCCCTGGCTTCTACCCTGCCACATTTTGTCTCTGCCCTCATGCCACAGTGCTCCCCAACTCTCATTGTTTGTGTGTTACCCCTTTTCTTTCCACAGCCATTCAAGGCTTCCCACTGCTAAACCCTTATAATTTCCTCTACCTTCTTTGTACATGGAAAAACCTGTCAGTTTCTGATCTAATTTCCAAACAGCTGAATGTCAGCTACATGTTTTATTATATGGGTATAGCTCACCACGTTTTTTAATAGGTGGGTTACAATTCTAGGAGAACACTGTGCCTCCTCGATTGCAAAAGCAGAAATCAACAACATAATTAAGAGTAACTTTTTTACAAGAAGAGTTAGCACTGACCAAATAGCAAAGTTTAGAAGATGTTTAGGGACGTTCACCTCTTGAAAAATTTCTTCATCATTCCTGGGCAAATTCAAAATCAACATCTGATAGATCCTTAGCACATTATTATGTCTGAAATAACTTGGAAATCTCTGTACAAGTTCCTTAGTTTGCAGACTGAAATACCTGGTTTGGCCCTATTAGAGAAGCAACATAGCACACTACACTTGTACAGCCAGCCTTTCTCCTTCCTTCTCTCAAAGGACAGACCACCAAAATCTCAGTGGTGATACCCACCAAGACCATACTGTTTTAATATATAGATGTGTCGAAACATAATTTGTCAAATGATGCTCAAATTACATTAATACATAATTAATCCTTTTAATAAATACATATATCAGGTTAGCTTAGGTTGAAATGAGGAAGGATAGCTGAATAACTCAGTACTTAATTTTACTCAGGAGAGAAATTGTGAACAAGTTGCAAAATACGCACCATGTTGGGAGAGAAAAAATAAATTATTCCAATAGGACCATGTATCTTCTTTCAACAAAATATCAACCTTAAAAGGTATACGAAATTTTTCATTAAAATGTAAATACTTAGCTAAAGAAATACTGTGCTTAGAAAAACCCAACAGCTTTTTAGTTACATATAAAAACATATCACCTAGCCTCAAAATGCCACTCTGCAAATCAATTTCCAATTTTGGATCCAATAGCAAAGTATCTCCCACAGGGACAAGGCTGGCACAGGCTTTCTGGAATCTTGATCATCCTCACAACATCCTGGAGGCAAACCAGCTGAAACAGGACTGAGATCAGCAATTTATAGAAATATTTAATTTGATGCAATTTGCAGCCATAGTCTGGTGCTCAGCAGAGGTCCAAAGGACCAGCTCACTGAGCAAAGAATCTGCAGTGTCTTCGTGGATCCTGTAACCACCAATGGGCTGGAATCTTCTCCACACAAAGACACCCACCACCTGCTTTCAGTACCTTATGCCCATAGGAAGGAGGGAGAAGATGGAAGTCCCTTGCTGAACAAGTAAGTTCTGTAGGTTTACTAAAGCCAGCCAACCCCAAAGAGGGCTTGAGTTTCATGATGGAGATGTATAATCACTCCTTCCACCCCAGAAGGGCAATCACACAGCAGCAGGGAGGCAGGCAGGAGAGAGCAGGGCAGAAAATGTCCATTCTGCACATTGAATGTAGATCCTGCCTGTCCCTTAAACATACCTGCCTGGTGTTTCCTGATCAATCACAGCCTGATCAATTAGAAAGTCATCTGCATTACCTCCAGCCACAGCAAAGCCCTCTGCCACCGAGGAGAAGATACACCCACGCTTGGGGCACATCGGGAGTTCAGCTCCCGGTATCCAAGGGAATCGGCTCTGCCCTCGGCAGCCAGCCTGCCTAACCTACATATTTAAATAAGAAACAAACTGCAGCAAAACCCTTTCCAGCTACAGATGTGTGATTGCCATTTGCAGGAAGAAGTAATAACTAAGTAAAAGGATAAAAAGTTAAGCCTACAATTTTCTTATTCCCTCTCCTCAACAAACTCTATAATTAACTAAAAACACTTGTTAGTTAATAGTATAATACCATGTGCTTTATGTTTTAATTTCATTTTCTTTAGAATAGGAAGTGAAATTGTGATATGAGACAATTCCACACATAACTCACTCTTCAGAGTTCAAGCGTTACTTTTTAACACCATCCCAAGCTACACTTTGGTGAACCAATAAACATTGTAGCAATTGTTCATTAAAGATATTTTTTTCAGCTACTTCAGTGATGACAGCACAGGCAAGCTATTGCTGGCACTTTCAAATCCATCTTTCTAACATAAAACATGGGCTTGCCCTTAAAATACAAGCCTAATAGGAAAACAAACAAACAAACAAAAATAAATACCAGAAAAGCCAAAGCAGATGCAAATGTTGTATCAAAAGATAGATGCCTCTTTTAATTTGCAGTAATTATCTTGGAAGATATTACAAAATAGTAAGCCTGATTAACTACTGAGAGGCTCAGAAAGGAGAGAAAAAAAAAAGATGATCACTGTTAAATTATACTTGCTGGACTGCTGCTTGTTTTTATGCAAATCTGAAAGTTTTGAAAAAAATTTTAAAACTACCCTTGAGGAAATTATTACAGTAAGTATGATCACTCTGTGAAAGAGCAAATACAGAAAAAGCCTCTAACAATGACATATATAATTGGAAATTCAGTGCTAACTTAAAGAGGTTAGTTTATTACAGCTAGCCTCTCCTATAATTTCATCTTTTTATTTCAGTTTTTCTGGTGCCATTAATTTACATGGACAATCAATAAAGATCTCAAGTCAAAACAGGACAGGGAATGGGAATCTAAATGACAAGTATTTCTTCTAACAAAGCTTAGTTGAGAGGTATGAAAAAAAAAATTTAGTTATTCTAAACCCACTTGCTGTCACTAAATTTTAAAAGAGTAATCAGTTTGAGTGTACAAAAATTATTATTTTGCAACAAATTTGGTAGCATTTTTCAGTTTGACCGTGATTTGCAATTTTCTCCAGTCAAAATCATTCCATGGGTACTTCTCAGTGACCTATGCCCTAAATAATTTTCAATTCCTACAAGCAAGTGACCTCTTCATGATCTGACTCACAAAGAAAAAACATTATGACTCCTATGAATCTTTCTTTTTCAACCACCATCAGAATTCAACTTCTCCAAAATAAACCTGGTAAAAATAGAAATGGAACAAAAGAGTACTCAGTGTTCAAGAAATATTAATTAATCACCCAATCAGAATGATAAATACCAGCCATCACATTTTAATGATGAAAAACAAAGAGGTTAAGTGACATTTTCAATGGCACTTAGCAAAACACTGCCACAACACGGATCACATCTCAGAAGTTTTCTATTGTTTTCAGCCCACTAGCCTTGAATAACTCCTGTGCATGCAATGCTGAATCAGGTATATTCAGAATATAAAAAGCTTATTCCAGTTCACAGAAATGAGTCCAGGGGAAAAAAAAAAAAAAAAAAAGCGCTTATGCTACAGTAAATTTTTGAACACAATCGAGTCCAAAGAAACTTTCCTAAAAATACACTGGAGTCTTACAGGAATGTTTCTAAGCAAATACACCTTTAATCTTAAAATGTTATTTTTGATGCATTCTATTACAGAAGGCATTTAAAAAATGTATAAGCAACAGATGATTACTGGGGGGAAAAAAAAAATCGGTCACTTCAAAAACCTATGAAACTCAACACCTGACTATTGTGCAAACCCTAGAGAAGCTTTAAAATAGTACCATGAATTCACTAAATTAAATATCTAGAATTTTCGTACACTTGTTTTACTCTTCCTCACACTCAAAAGGATCTTTGGTAATTTTACACAAATCGTCACTAAAGAGAAAGCTACAAAAAAACCACTTAGGTTTCTTCCTCTCTCAAAGGTTATAAACACTTCACTGTAGCAAAGGCCATGTGACAAAACATGAGAATCACTGAGATTAAACTAAAAACAAAGAAATACCCAAATATTTATACAATTGATTCTGCTTAAGCTTCCTGGTAAGGTTACTGTAAGGTAAGCCTACACCAACAAGGCCTCATGTGAAGCTGTGTACTTCAGGTGCTATGTTTTAACTAAGTAAAACTTAATGTCTGATTACCTAGCTTTTGTATGTCACTAAGTGATCTTTCAATTTGCATGAAGGTTACTGTAGATGTTTTGGAAATGCTATATTTGAAACTTTCTTTCCTTTCCCTCAACCACTTAGTTATCTATTTTTACGAGTAGTTAAATGAATGATTTAAGCGTATAAAAATGCTACAGAACACTACCATTTTGTAAGAACTACATTAAAATATCAAATCATTGCAAAACAGAGGTATTTTCAATATCCATATTTAATATGAATGTATTATTATAGTCAGGAAAAATCTCAAATTAAAAATAAATACTCATTTGAACACTAAAATCTGTATCTCACTCAAAAGGATTTCATGTAGCATTAGAGAAACAGATTTAATAATTAATCATATTTTCTTTAGAGTAATATTACTAGCAGTAATGTTTTTCCTTAATGGTTTTAAATTACCTAATACAGGAAAAATAGAATTCAACCTGACAAAATCTGTTAAACTTTGTCTCTGACTTCTTTTTTCCCCCACACAGATTAGCGTGTATATACAGACACCACACAACTTCCTAGTCCCACGTTTGTGAAAAAAATTTCCAAGGGCCTGATCCAAGCCCACTGAGTCAATGCAGAGATTCCTACTGATGTCAATGGAAAGATTCTCACTGACTTGAGTGAGTTTTGGATGGGGCTTTTAATGCAGGGGAAAGACATGGGGAAATCCTCTTTGTTATGAGAACTTGTGTGTTTCTCTCTCTAAAAAGAAAAAAAAAAAAAAAAAAAAAAAGTACACAAAAACCCACGGATTCTTAAAAATAGAACTGATTCTCAGGTAGAGATGACTGCAAGTTCTTCCATCTGCAGCTCCGCACTCTCTACGTAGAGGAGACGATACCATAAATTTCGGGTGGTTACTTCTGAGATTATTTTTCCCCTGAGAATACCCCAGCAGCCCGCTTTCTGTCCAAACTACTCTCACAAGTTTTAAATGACTGTTTTCCTGCCTGCACTGCCTGCCTGCCCGCAGCCCAAGCTTTGCCCCTCTTGCCAAGAAACCCCATCCTGGGACCTCACCAATGCAGGGCCAGGGGCTGTGCCGTGAAACCGACCCACAGTCTTCTCAAACCCGACACCAACAAAACTGCGGGAAAGCAAGCAAAAAAACGCCTCACGGACTGTCTTTACCTTGGCCAGGCAAACGCAGACGGGTGGCAAAGGGCTTCCCAGCAGGTTGAGGCAGGCCGGGAGCTACGCAGCCTGCGCATCCCGCGCCCGGCGTACTGCGGGTGCGGGGCAGAGAGCGGAGGCACGGCCCTCGCCCTGCCCTCCTCCCCCTGCCCTGGCACTGCCGGCTGGAGAAGCGAAGCCCAACACAGCTCCCAGCCCCGGGCTGGCTGCCTCTCTCCCTCTCCTCAAAATTAAACTTTCAAAACTTTCCAGGTCTCGCAGTCCTCTTGAATTTCAAGTGCCGATTTCAAGAGAAGGCCCCCACGCACCAGCCACGGAGGCAGCCTCCGGAACTCCGCAGCTCTAACAGCATTACTTATTAATCCTTGGTTTTAGGCTTTTTTTTTTTTTTTTTTTTTTTTTTTTTTTTTGTCTTTTGGGAGGAGGGGGTGAGAAAGATGGTGGGCGAGAGAAAGATGGAGGGCGCGGGAAGGTGGACGACACGATGCTCCCCACTCGGGGCCACGACCTCCGGGAGGGCAGCGAGTCCCCGCGGGCACCACCCGGCCCTGCGCTTCTTCGCCCCGTCCAGGGGGGGCGCCCTGGGGCAGCGCGATGTGAGGCGCCCCGAGGGGTCGGCCGGGAGGAGAGGCGGGGGCTGTGGGGGGTGCGCCTCTCCCTCCGGCAGGCAGGCAGGCAGGCAGCACACAAAGGAGAAACGTGACACGTTTCTTCACCCGGGCTGTCTGCTGGGGAGGTCTCGGAGAGGAAAAAAAAAAAAAAATCCAAACATAAAAATCTGATTTTAAAAAGGCCCAAAACTACACAGGGGAAAGCGAGCCGAGCACGGCCGAGCCTCCCGGCACACAATCCCTCGGAAGTCCGGCCCCGAGCCCTCCCCGTCTCGCACTTCTCGTACGGGGACGCTACAGGTTGTTTGTTTTAATTACGCGTGGGTGGGGGGGCGGGGGGAGCGGCTCAGGATCCGCGGCGCTGCGCGGCCCTGCGCGGCGGGAAGTTGGCCCCGCCGACCGATGCCCGCACCCCCAGTCACAGCCGCCCCGGGAGATTCTGGGGGGAGCTGCGGCCCCGCTCCCGCCCGCCGGTCCAGCGAGCCAGGTTTAGTCAGGCACAGCCCAAACTCCGGCCGGGGCACACGCAGCCTCCTGCCTCCGAGCATACATACCCCACACCCCCATCCCCTCCGCCGCGAAGCATTTTTGGGAGCAGTGCCCCCGGGTGCCGGGGGACCTGACACATGTCACTCCTGCGGCCGCGCCGGCCGCGGCCAAACTTTCCCGCGGCGGCAGCAAGTCAGTGAGCGGCGGAGGCGAGAGGGGGGGCGGGAGCGGGTGGAAGCAGCAAAGTCACACCGGGGAGCGGGGAGGAGGAGGGGACGGGTGTGCGGGGGGGGACCAACGAAGAGGGGGGGTAGCACTTACCGGGAAGAGACACGGTGCGGGGCGTCCCGGCGAGCGGACACCGAGAAAAAGGGCGAGCGGAGCCGCGCGCCGCCGCGCGCACATGCAAAGTCTCTGCGGGCGGAGCCGCTGGCGGGACGCGCGGGCCGGGGGCGCGGGGGCGGCGCGGAGCCCTTCCGCGGGTGCGGAGTGGCGGCGCTGCCTCGCGCCCTCCCGCCGGCTGACGCTGCCTGGCGCTAGCGCTGCCGCGCTCCCTCCCCCGGCGTGCGGGTCCGCCTGTGTGCGGAGTGTGCCGCCTGTGTGTATGTGTTTTGTTGGGAATGCAAAAAAAAAAAAAAAAAAAAAGAAAAAGAAAAAAAAAAACCCGCCGCTGCACACACGGACTCCGTTGAAGAAAAGGGAGTGAGGAGGGAGCCCTCACATGATCGCGAAGTGGCCTGCACAGAAGTGCTAATAATGCGGGGGGGGGGGGAGGCAGCGGAGGGGGGACGGCAACAAAAAAAAAAAAAAAAAAAAAAAAAAAAGTGCGGCGGGACGCGCTGGGCCGTGCTCCGCTCCGGGCCGCGCCTTCCCCGGCCGGTCCCCGCCAGAGCGGGCTGCCGCTGGACGCGGCGGGAGACAGGTCCACCTGCTATGTAAACAAACCGTCGGGGAAGTTGTTTGCTCTCTGCGGCTGCCCCCTCCCCGCCCCCTCTCCCCTCCCGCCGCTCCTCTCCGCCGGCCCCGTTAGACACAACGAGTTTAGCAGAAGGGCAGCGAACAAAGCCGGGTGTTGTGCTGGCAGTGCCGGCTGTCTGCAGCCTGCTGGCAGCCTTCGGGTGCCGCGGCCCTCGCGGGAAGGCAGGCCCGGGGGAACCGCCTGGGAGGCGGCCGGCGTGGTGGGGCAGGCCTGGCCGCCCGTGGTAGCTGTGGTGAGGAGCCATGCGTGGAGCCCGAAACTTTCTTTCTCTTTTCACTCAACCCCTATTCTAGGGACATTTCGGAGCAAGGTGCAGGAGCACACACACACACACACGGCTGCCCACGAGGACGAGCCGCTCTCTCCGTGTCTAGTGGCAGCACGGCCCAAGGACTGCCGCTACCGTGGAGAAAAAAAAAAAAAAAGGCTTTTAAGTGATTCCCGGTTTAGGGGACGGGGAGCAGAAAAGTTGGCATAGTGACTGAAGAGGGGGACAAGCTGCTGCTGTCCTTCCTTCTGCAGAGCTAGGTTCTCAATCACTCGGTGTCGGAGGGTAGGGTTCGAAGGACTCCCATGAGCGCGGCGGCAGCGCACGGCGCTCGCCGAACGGAACGTGGGGTTTGTCATTTCGTAGCCCAGCTAACCACAGCGCGGGACCCCCGACCCCAAGCCCTTCGTGCGGTTTGGAATTAGAAGCCCCCCCTGTCCCCGCAGGCGAACAGAATCACAAGTGGCTGTCACTCAAAATTAACAAGCACTGCATTTATTAAACACAATTTTAAGACCCACAAACTTTGCCGCTCGCAGGAGAAGCGGCAGCCTGCCCGCTCGCCGCCGCACCCCGTGCCGCTGTATCCCGAAGAAGCCGGCGAGCCCCGGCAGGGGCACTGCCGGCCACTCGGCCCCCGGCGACACCGGGGGGGGTGGGGGGGGGGAGAGTGGGGAGGCGGAGCCGGAGCAATGCCGGCAACTCGGCGGGGCCCCCGGCGGCGGCCCCCGGCGGCGTACTGCCCCCCGCCCCGCAGCGCATCCTCCTGCCCGCCCGCGGCGGCGGGGCCGGGGCCTGGCCGGGGGCCGGGGCGGTGGCGGGGCCCGTGCGGGGCGGCGGCGGGCGGCGGGCAGCCAATGGGGCGCGCCCGGGTTCGCGAGGTGAAAGTTCACCGCCGGGGCAGGCTCGCGGCTGCCGCGGGGGCGCGGCGCTGCCGATGGGTGGTCGTAAAATATATTTATTTGCTACTCGCGACTCTTTTGTCTGGCCCCCCACCACCTCCGCTTCCCACCCCCCTACCGCCCCGTCGCTGCACGGGTTGCCGCGGAACGGGTGGCATCCAAGCGAGTTGCGAGCGCAACGGTTGCGGGTGACACTCGCCGTACACCCCGCGGAGCCCCGGGACAAAGTTTACGCGGACAGCCGCCCTGCGCGGATCCGCGCCCCGCGGGCCGCCGGGGTGGGGGCAAAATCCTGTGGAGCCCGCCGCCCCGCTCCCCGCCGGCCTGCAAACGAAATCGGGCCCCGCGGGCTCCGGCCGACAACGGGCTCCGGGGGCAAGGGCGCGCTGCGCCGCGGGGGCGCGGATTGCGCGGCCCGAAGGTCTCAGCCCCCCTCCCCTGGTGCGGGTGCGGGCGGTCAGTAAGGCGAGCCCGGCGCGAGGGAGAGGCGGCTCTGCCTCCGAAGCTGTCCGCGGCGGGCGGCCAAATGCCGGTGTCGGCGGCAGACGCGGTGCCGCGCACTTGTTGGGGGGATATCCCGGCGCACCCACCCGGCGGGGCTGCGCGGCCCGGCCCTCCGGCACCGACAACTTCGTTGGACGTCGGGCGGCCGCGGCAGCCCTTGACAGATTGAAGAACGGACGAGAGTGGAGGCACACGGAGACCCCCGGGGTGCTTCGGCCCGGTCACCGCCGTCTGGCCGGACGCCCTCTGCTCACCCGGGGTCCCGCAGAGCTCCCAGCCTAGTGCCCCCTGCCTGGGCCGCGCTTTGTTTCGAGGAGATGTGACAACCCCCGCCCCCTCGATCAAACGGCCCCCGCTGACCGCCTCTGCTCGGTGGGTAATCACACACGGGGAGCAACACGGCGCTCGGCTGCTGCAGTTGTTCGGTGTTGCTCGGGTCTGCGCGACTCGCCGGTCCCGTGCAAAATTAGAGCTCAACAAACAAACACTGCCCCGACTCTTTTAGTTCTTTTTTTTCTTTCTTTCTTTCTTTCTTTCTTTTTTTTCACCCCCCACCACCACGATTGCGGTATAAAATTTGACTGGGCTTTCTAATGAGAAAGGCTGGTGCGTTCTATTTGTTCCTGTTTACGGTTCGAGATTTCATCTAGACAATTGTATTTCTCGCTTCAAATAAACCGCTCTGAAACCATCTTCCTTTAATTAATTTAATGTATTTTCTCCGTGCAGCTGGCAGCTTTAGCTGTCTATCAGATTGCCATTTTCCATTAGGATTGTTTAGAAAGCGAGTAAGAAAGCAAACACACTCCTCTTCTAAATAGGTTCGTTCCCCTTCCTCCCTGCGCGCAGCTCCCGAGACGCTTTGGAAAGAGCATAAAATGTTGGTTTTAACCGAAGTCAAATCGAGAAGAATCTGTAATACAACATCAAAGCGAATGGAGACGTTACAAAATTGGTGGAGTTACACCACCATCTGTCGTTAAGCTTCGGGACTACAAAAGTTCAGACGTATAATAAATCTTAATGAGAGCTGGAAACTTTCTTTTTTTTTTTTTTTTTCTCTTTTTCGCCTGGAGAACTTGTCCCGAGACAGAGTGGGTTTCCTGGAGTGGGTTGAGGCTCCCGAGTGATGGGCTGCAGCTTCCTGCACTCACCGCAAACTTACCCGTCCTCTGCCTTGCTTTGCCCTGTGAGGACAAAGGGTTCATTTTAGCACCTGTTGGCTGCAAGCAGTTGCTTTTCCCAATGCACAGGCACCCTCACTTCAAGTACGTCACCTCAGGAGGTTGCGTTCATAAAAAGCAAATCTTAAACTAAAGCCACACAAAACAACAAAAACACACAAAATAAAAAGCCCACAAAACAACAAGCACAACGAATACAAGCAAAATCAATCAACCAAAAAAAAAAAAAACCCAAAACCACCAGAAAAACACCACAGATTTCTTATCTCTCCAATTATAGGGTTCAGTCTACTCAATTTTGTACACTGGTTCTTCTGAGAAACTGAATCCTGAAAAGGAATTTAAAAAAAAAAAAAAAAAAAAAGGACCTTGGCATAGTACCTAGGAAGAAGCTGTGATGTCCTAATGCAACCCCTGACTACTCTTAAAATTTCAAGTGTTGTGCCGTAGCAGAAGCATAAAATGCTTAGTATACCCTTATACAAAAATGGTACCTGCTTTGTATGAGCTCCATCAAACTTCAATATTTCTCAATTCTCCAGTTAAATCTCTTGCAAATCCCCATTAGCCACAGTTTTCAAATAACCAAGAAGGAAGATCCTTTGGGATTTTCTGGATACTGATGTTCCTTGTGTTTCAGAGGCCAGTTGCTATTCAGGGTGAGGAAAATGAAGGCAGGAATCCTCCCAGGACCCTGCCCTTCCATTTATCATTTTTTATCACAGTTCCTATTTTAAGGCAGGTGTGGTTTAGTAAGTTTGATTCAAATGGGTTGCTGTATGGAGTGTTGATCATGAAAAATCAACTTCCAAGTTGTTTCTCTTCCATTGTGGAAATTCACTGCCTTTTTGCCTGTCTTCAACCTAGCATTTTTCAAGTGATCTCAGTCCTTATGCTGTAATTAGCAATTGGCATTTCTTGACAGTGTTGTGAGGTGAAGGTGGCAGTTCAACACTCTCAGGCAAATTCTGTTTCCTAATCTGCTTCCTCATCCCAGAGAAACTCCATTTCTTATATCCTACACTAGTTTTATAGGAAAATGAAGAAGTTTCCACTTTTAGCTTGTTGACATGTCAAAACAAACTCCTCTCCTATGAAGCCATATATCAGCTCTCCAGGCTATCTCATAAAATGTTGGATTATCCTACAGGCAATAAACATTTTGAGCATTCCTTTGTGTTCTATGTTATTTTCATGTTATTCTAGAAAAATAAAATATTGCATTTTCTACCTACTCCATACATGAATAAACTCTCATAACTAAGCTTTTTGAATCAATATTAAAAAAGCTTAGGAGAAGAATGTTTAACACTCATCTGATTGAAGTAAACCCTGTGACACTTTCTCTGCTTTGAGACATAGCTAGGCCATTACAACTAGTTACTAATTTAGTAACATTTGATTAAAAACTTGCATCCAAAAAGCTGCTGATCATTTCAGAGTTTGCACTGCCTGTGGCTTTATATATGTTTGAGTGTCATTTCATTTTTAACTTATTCCATAGACATTATATCAGCAACCAAGTGAAAATAATTAAGAGTTGCCAAAGAAAAGAAAAACAAAGCATGGTGCTCAAAGTTGTCTTGCTTGAGTTATAATGCATGCTGTCCTGAACTGAACTGAGCTGAACTGACTGAACTGAAATGGAGGGATTAGAGTGTGCCAGTCTGATTTCTTTGATTCAGAGGGAAAAACAAAACAAAGTAAAACACAATAAAAAAACAAAACAAACCTGTGCAAATCTTTGGTTCAATTCTGTATTGGAAAAATATGGCAGAATTTTTGACACTGCATTTGGTATCTATATACATAAAGATAAGCTATCTTTCTGGATTCCTTTCCTATTTTTTGTGACCAGGTTTGGAGAAACATACCATGCTGTCATTTCAGGTCCCAGTCCCCAAGCATTGGTTGAATATATGAAAGTCTTATTTAGCCAAAGGTGAGGAAAGTTTTAAGGCTTCTAAACCTTTTGGTGAGTTTCCAAAGTATAACCCAGGGAGAAGTATCACCAACATATGAAAACAAGTAGCTGCGTGAGTCCCATGAACAGCTCATAACTTCTGGAAAGTTTGGCATCTGACCTGTCAGGTGGTGATAATATTTAGGCACCTAAATCTAAGAATGAGATCTTCCAAATCCTTGTTTAGCTCTCAAGGAGTTAAAATTGATAAGGTGCCAGTAGTATTCCTTAATGTCCTAAGATGCCACTTATGAAAACACTCAGAATAACAACAGTTGGACAGAAAAACTTCATCCTCCTAAAACCTAACCAACCTCCTAAAGCTGGGGGTCTGCTTGCAGCTGAACATTATATTGTAATTAGACAAAATGCCAGTCAATCCTCAGACCAGCCACTGACCCAAACCTCCTCTTTCCTCAGAAAGTATCCCACCCGCTGGGCTGGGTACCAGCATTTCTGCAGCTCCAGCCAGACTTCCGTCCCCATTTTGCAAAGAGACACTGGAGCCCCATGCAAGACCAACCAAAACCAAGTGCTGATGTTGTGGTCCTAGGAGGTGACTGATGGCTGAGGTCCAAGGAAGGTAGAGAAGACAACTAGAAATTAGAATAGCAAAATAATTTAGTTATTGTATAATAAAACTGACATTGCAGCAACTCTCCTTTACTGTCATGTTTCAAAGCATGGGTAAGAACACCTGCGGCTTTTATGAAACAGACCATATAAGCAGCATCTCCAAAAGAGTTTTTAGGGTTCTGAATTCCAAATAGCAGGGCATGGCAAGCCCAAGAAGGGCAACTTTGTCTCTTCAACCTTTCCTGCATTTTCCTTGTGTGAGTCAGAACACTGACCTCTGTGAACTTCACTCCCAGGTTCCCAAGTTCCTTGTTCTGATTTTTAGACAGCTCAGATACCCATCTGAAGGTTATGGATTACATAGGACTTCATGTAGAAGCCAGGTAAGTAAAAAAGCAGGCTCAGCTGTAAAATGACATCTTCACGAGTTTCAACCAAATATGAAGTCCAAACTTTTCTATCTTGTGCTTATTTGTTCATATTTCCCCCCTTCTTGATTTCCTCGGAGCAAAACTTGAGACACAGGGACTTGCAGAAATTTTTCATTAAGGCCACCACAAATCTTCCTGGTGGGTAGATTTTTCTCTTTTATTTTTCAGTTGCCTCTATGCTCATCTTCCAGCTGTAGTAATTTGTTATCCCTCGGTAGAAGGTTGTGTAGAAGCACCTCTGCCACAAGCAGTGCTCCAGTGGGAAACATCCCCTCCAGATGAACTGCTCCAGACTCAGAACAGACAAGGTGTGTGGGTTGATAGAGCAGCAGTAAATGAGTGGTCTTCTTGTGGTAAGGTTGCACAAACCTCTGATATACTTGTGTTATGAAGTCCTCACAGGACACACAGGAGCTGCCAGTGGGTTGCACTTGCTCTTCCAGAGCAGGAATTCATCTGCCAGAACCTGTATTTTATGGAGGGAACAAAAAAGGTTCTGCTTCACAGAACAGGATTGATTCTGTTCTCTCCCAGCCCCAAATGTAATCTTCAATACTGATGTTTACCTATGACTTTATAACACAAAAAAATCACATAGGATTTTTTCCTAGCTCTTTCTTCTTACACTAAAAATTCTTACATTTAGGGAAATAAATTTAGAAAACAAACAACAGTTACAGCTGTATCTGGACAATAATTTCCTTTGGTAACACATACACAAGGATGCAAAATTATGTTCAGTTCCATGACATTTACACATCTGTAACAAGAATCCAGGCATTTTGTCAATATTTAGGGTTAGGGGACAGAGTTGTCTTTTTAGAAACCATTCCTCTGTCATACACACAAATTAGCATGTATTAAGTAGTCATCTTTCTGCCCACAAGCAGTTGTGTAGAATTCATGGGTTTGGGAAGTAAATTGAAAGCAGACTGTGGATGTTAACAATATGGTTAGATAGAGGAGTTTTATGCTAGTCAAACACTAAATAAACAAGTCCCTTTTCTAGGTTTATTTAAAGGACTGCAGGGACACAACCTCAGAATATGTATTTTTAAAGAACTAGAGATACTGCCTTATAGATGTGAATTAGCAAGTTCTGTGGTACAGGAGCAGTAAAGTAACATTTTCCCAATTTTATAGAAAACTATAATCCAATTAACAGTAAAATACTACTTGCTTCTTTAGCATTCCACTTGCCACCTTCCTTCAGTAGCAAAATCTGCATTTTTAACTGCTGCAGCTACACAGCCAATACAGCTTGGAGGACATTCAGAGAAATTTAGGCTCACACAGCATCAGCATAAGTGGATATCATAGCACTGCATTTTAGTGTCTCAGTTATTTTACTACTTGTGTGAGAAGCAAAGCTGTAGGCAACGATTAGTGACTCAGAAAAACAGTACTTTTTAAAACAAACAATTAATGAAGAAAAGAAGTACTATTTATAGACTTGGACATTTGTATGAAGTCAAGTAGCTGAACAATTTTAGACCAAGTCTTTAAACAAAATCAATTTTTGAAGAAATTATTTTTATTTACCTGGTCAAATTATTTTGGTGCTAAACATAATTTCTTTTCAACAAACTGCAACTACAGTCAAATACTTTTTGTAATTCACAGTTCCTGATTGCAGCTGAAAACTAGAATCATATCATGGTTCTCTGGTCTATATTCCCAATGATAAAGCTCCAACTGAAGCTTTATATAGTATTTGGGAAGCATGTTCCAGAGTTGGTTGCTTGAACAGTTTTCTCCTTCTTACCTTAGTCCAACTGTCCAGCAATTTTTTGTGCATTTTCTGGAGTGCTTTGCCATGAGCATCTGAGAGTCTAGAGCATTCTCATCAAGGGAATCATTCTCCCATCCATGAGTGTCCTTTATTTGTCAGAGTTTCAAATGAAGTTACCACTTTAGGAACTAAAACCAGGGACCAATACATGCTGAAGAAGTCAGCACATTCTAATGAAATCAAATTATCAAAGGGTACAGATGAATCTTGAAAATCTGGTCTTTTAAAATCCTTAAATTGATGCTGACTTCTTAAAATCTTTCAATTAGAGATGCTAAGCACATTAAAATCTGGAATTCTTCTTTATTGAAAATCTACCACTGCAGATCCATGCTGCACTGCATGGATGCACACAAAACCTTTATTTTGATCCTACTACAAATCCATGCAGAAGAAGAAAAGGTAGTAACTGCCCATTTGAAGAATTACCTGTACTACACATATGTCTGCATACTTCTTACAGTAAATCATTGAATTTAATATAACAGGTGAAATGGTGCTACTTGCTGTAATAAAGGTTTAAGAGGGATTATTCTAGGAGATATCTGCTAGTTTATTCATGGATTTTAATGGGGGCTGGTGTAGGCCTAATACAAGCATTAAGTGAAAGCTGATGCAGGCATTACTTAAAATACACTGATAGATTGCTGAGTTCAACCTGACTATGACCAGCTGACTAGGAAGTGTGTGGAGATTTTTTTTAAGTTTAAAATAATGGTCCTTAACAAATAGGAGCAATAATCAGCAAAGTATTTCTTGTATTCTTTATAAGAATATGAAGTTCAAATCATGTTATAGTAGCCTGTGTGTAACACAGAGTATTTAAAATGTGTAACAATAGTCTGGGAAAAGGGAAATAGGTTGGCATTTCCAAAAATATATAACCATAGAATGGTCTTGTTTGGACCTTAAAGATCACCTAGTCCCACATGGGCAGGGGCACTTTCCACTAGACCAGGTTGCTCAAGGCCCCATCCAACTTGCCCTTAAACATTTCCAGAGATGGGGCATCCTCAACTCCACTGGGCAACCTCTTCCAGTTTGAAACCATTCCCCCTTGTCCTATCACTACAAGTCTTTGTTCTTCCCCAGATTTCCTGTAAGCTCTCTTCAGGTAGAACCTGCTCTTCTCCAGGATGAACAACCTCAACTCTCTCAGGTTGTCCCCACAGGAGAGGTGCTCCAGCCCTCTGATCATCTTTATGGCCCTCCTCTGGACTTGCTTCAACATCTCCATCTCTTTCCTATGTTGGGGACTCCAGAACTGGACTCGGTAATCATAAAAATACAGCAATCATTTTTATTTTTTCTTCCTCAGAATGAAACTTTGGTTTCTTTTGGGAAGGTTTGGAAGGACTTTGATCATTGCAGAGAAAATCTGAAATAGTAGTTAACCATCAAAACAACCCTGAACAGTTCCTGTGCTGCCCTTAGTGAAAGTCTTCCTCTACCCACATGGATACCAATGGATACACAGCTATAGAATGATATTGCAGCATTCAATTAACCCTTGTGACAGAACAGAAACACTCACTTCTAATAAGATATATGTACGGATAACAAAGTAAAAGACCAAATTCTGTACTGTACATCAGAAGTCTGAATGCTAAACAAAAAAAAATGATACTGTTCATTATGAAATGAGTTTGTTTTAGTTGCCCTGACACTTGATGATAATGCATATACATGATTAAATTGTTAAAATGAATGTTGTGAGCTCCTTAGGAAAAATATAGAGTTTATCTAAGTATCTAAGAGTTTATCTAAGTATCTAAGGCATTTCCTTAGATACTTATTTTATGAATTACATGGTCTTTCTAGGTTTTTTAAATTTTTAGATGAGTCAGGAGATTTGTGTTGATGCTTTGAATCACCATAGTGTCTTCCAATTGAGTAGAGGGAATGAGACAAACTAGCTTTCAAAACTGAAGACTTATGTTGGCTAATACGTGTTAACACTATCCCAGTGAATAGAAGAATGGCATCTATTCCCAAGTCATTACAAATTGCAAATAAACACTAAACGCATGAATGTCCTGATAGAGGAACAGGAGGTGTCCACTGCAAAATATTCAGTCATATAATTTGAGAGTACTGTAAGTACCTATCTGTATCAATGAAGGGAGAAAGATTGTGTTAAAACAAGGAGGTTCAACCCAAGCTTAATAAATGGGATTTAACATAGACATTTCTAAAAAATAAAATAAAACTTAAAGGGGCAGTTACTTTTATCAGGAACTCAAAGAGTTGCATCCACCAGAAGATGAAATTAGGAGACAGTGTCATACAAGAGGTGATCATAGAATTAAAATTACAAAGCAGAATGACTTGATCACTGTACAAAACAAATAAACAGTTTTCAGTTTTAGAGAAACAAAAGAGACAAGAAAAAGCAGTTGCTAAAGTCAGATATTTTAAAATAAATAGGCATAGGTAATTGATATTCAAGAGTCTCAAAACAGTGGGGTGAGTTTTTTTCTTAAGAATTGATATAGATTTTCCATCAATCTGGAAAAGAATAGGGGAATGGAAAAATTCTAGTTGTATTTCTAAGTAGTAAGCAGGACAGCATGGATGGTCTTGTTAATCTGGTATCAGACCCAAACAATGAATGAAATACTTGCTCAAATGATACATGGGGAAAAGGTATGCAATCTGTGAATAGAAGATTTGCTGGGAGGGGCTGAGGGTGATACAAAGGGCCTTTGTTGGAAAAAAACAGCACTTCTATCAAAACCTACAGGGATCATGACAGATAATCAACCGAAAAAAATCCTTGCTCAGGCCCCAGTGTAAGGCTGTGATCAGAAGGAATGCATGTTCCCAGTTCAAGAGATATGGTTAAAACTTGGAAAAGGCTAATGGAAGAGTAGCAAGAATTCCAGTAAATCTAATCCCATGTATAACAATACGTACAAACCAGCATGTTTTGATAATAGAGGGGTCTTCAGTGTAGCAGACAACATGAAGGAGATTCTAAAGAATGGCATCTGCAGTGAAACAAATTCAGACTAGAGCACAGAGGAACATCTTTAACACAAAAATTCTTCTGGACAGTAAGACCATTCTGAAAAAAATCTTACATGCAGTCAGGGGTTCCCCATAGTAACCAATTTCTAAAGCAAGTATGGGTATTTTCCTATAATATACTATCATTAAAATAAATACCTATTCCAGAAAATGTCATAGTACGGATGGTGTAGGAATTAAGGATTCATGATCACAATAGCCAGGTTTTGCTTTCTAATCTCTGAGCACCAGGTATTTAACACCCCATGAAGATGAATGGGACCATCCATACTATTCCTTGCTGTTGCTCTTTCAGGCAGTTTAAAAATTCAGGAATGCTGCTGTGTTGGATTACACATGGGAAGATGTATTCATAAACAGAAATGAAATATTACTAAAGGGGATGTGTTATAAGAATTAATATTTAAGATTTCTATTTCAATAGCAGTTAACACTTGCAAGCTGTGGACTCTGTTCTATCATGCACTGTAAAAAATCTATTTCAGTTAGTTTACAATGGATCTTAAAGCACAAGTCAACAGTAATTTGTAGCTAGGGGACAGACATAGCCTTAGCTGTTGCGAGTACACAACCTGTTAGACTGAAACATTGTTCAACTGATTCATGTGGTAGTGTGCATCACTTTATTACAGCATAGAAAACTTCAAAGTTTATCTGGATTCTGTCTTGTAATTATTGTTGTTTTTTTATTAATGTGCTGGAATGTATGAAAACACAAATATGAAAGAACTGACAGAACATTTGCAAGTATTTTTTGCCTTGTTTTGTTAAAAAAATAGTCTAAGATGTAAAATTTACAGGGTTTGGTAGTCCACAATATCTGCTTAGTAGTAGTGCTACTGTTTTCACTATTAACCTCTCTGTAACATTGCACATTAGAGGAAAATTTTCCAATGAAATAAAAGATCTAGCCCCTGTGGTAAAGCAAGGCATACTCCAGACAAACTAAAACTATGAGCACTATGGAAATTTGCCTTTCTTTTTTCATTTTTTTTCCCCCCCTCTCATCAATTTTGGTCAAAGTCTGGGTACACAAATCTCCATTTGAACTGGCCTGAGCAATCTCTGATCATCTCCTTCTTAATTGCTTTTCACCATCTTGTCCAGAGAACACTTTGCAAGGCATAGCTGCATGGGCTATGATGTAATGAGATCTTGTTAGCTAAGCAAGACCAGACCTCAAGCTTAAGCAAAGTAAATTCGGATAGACTCTCTGCCCCTTGACCCAGCTGTTTTGCAGTCTTTGAACAGTAAAGAAACTTGGAATCTGGTCACAGATGCCAGTGTAAAAATTCCCCTGGCTGAGGGGAACTGTCAAATGGTGTGAAACCAGAGGAGCTGGTTCCCACTGCTTTCTCTCTTGTCCAAAAAGGCATGTTAAGCAAAAGAAAGGTTGGGAAATTCAGAGGGAAGATGAACTCTATCTTTATTGTGATGATTTCTGGCCGGCATATGGTCCCTTAGGGACTAAAGCCAGCTTCGTAAATTAGAAACATATAGAGCTCACAAACTTATTTTATGTTGTAACTTCAGCTGAGGAGCAAAGCAAGACAGGACAGGGCAGGCTGAGAAAGAAGAAGCTGTAACTGGTTCTGACAGACCCTCCAACGTTTCCTCTGAGCACATTTTTTGAAGAGGAGCAAATATGTCCTATAAAGCTTTTTGCAAAACCACTATTGTTTTCCAAAAACCTTCAATATTAAACATATTTACCTATCTGCAACATCTGTATTTACAATACACATAGATACAAATGTATACAATAATGCATATATATACATGAAACTGTAAATCCAAAAAAAGCAAGGAAAACAAAAATTAAAAAATAGAAAAGAAGCAAGTATGTGGGTAATATTTCTAGTAAGAGTACAATTAACTTATCCTTATCTGTCCACTGAACATTTCTCTCACTTCCAAAAATCTAAGAACTATCATTTCAGCCTGTAATTAGAGGATGCTTCCTCAGTTCTGGGAAGCAACACTTATTAAAAAAGTTTGGAATCACAGTTCATAGTAATTTGGGTATAATTTCCCATTGTGACACAGTGCACAAAATGTCTAATATGAACTTAATAAATAGGCATCAGAGGAATAATGAATGAAGATAGGTGTCGAGAGTTATTACACTGTTGTTGTATTTAGCACTGATGAAATCATTACTGGAGTATTTTGTCCAGTTTCTGGGGTCCATGGTTCAGCAATATTGTTGAAGGAGTTCATAGACGAGTCAAAAGCATGACTTGGGGACTGTTAATCATCCTTCAGGGTAAAAGACTCAAAGAGTTCAATCTGCTTACTTGATCAGTTGAGAATATTAAAGATTAATTTGGACCTAACCTCTAAGCTGTTACCCTAGGGAATTAGACAGGTTTGATTATGGACTATTAAATCTAGAAAATACATTGAATTAGCAATAGAATAAGGAAGTAAAATAGGAAAATCTGTACAAACAATGCTAGAAATAAGCATGCATATTTTTGGAAACTGGAGTAAGCAACTTCCTAAGATCTTTGGAAGATTCCCTCTAAATAGCAATTTTTAACCTTTTCTTTGTTTGTTTGTTTTTTAAAGAGAGTTTGTAGTTCAAGCAAGAATTAATGTAGGCAGCTCCAACAGCTCACTCTGTACAGCAGCACTTCTGGTACTTCTGCAAAACTATGAAAAGACCAGGCTGAAAGACTGAGTTTTGGGACCTTGCAGCCATAAAAGCAGAGGACTTCAAATGTATCAGTACAAAACATATGAGTCCAGAGAGTGAAGAAAGTCCTTACTGGTATCATATCTTCTCTGAACAAGGCTTTTAGGAGAGTACAGTATTTAAAACACAAACAAAGAGGACCTCCAAAGAAACTACAGGTGTACCAATGGAAGCTGATCTACAATCACTGAACTACTTTGTTAAGCAGATACTGGTGTGTAAAGTACTATTAGCTGTAAAAGTAAAACTTGTCACTTTTACATCACTTTCCAGAAAAAAACAATATCTCATAAATAACAATTAACAAGCTACTCAGATATTCTGTGAAGTTAGTAACTCTTATTATTTGCATGAGACAAAGGACAAACTGAGAGAGAGGAATTCAGGGACTTGTTTTGAAATGAAGCAAAAGCCTTCTCAGGGCTTGAGAGCTGTTCCTGTGTGTTAACCATTCCTTTTGTTCTGTTTTTATCTTTTGTTTCTTTGTTTGCTTGTTGTGAGTTTTTTGCTTGTTGGTTGGTTTGGTTTTTTTTGTGTTTTGTTTTATTTTACTTGGCAAGCTGTAAAGATCCTGGCAGGAAACATTCCTGTTCTTGAGTCAGTACAGATCCAATGTTGTGCCCAGTCCCAAAAGACACTGATGCTGAAAGTTCCATGTCTTCCCAGTGACACTGAGAAAGTAAAGTTCTGGGCAATTACCCTGTGACTTATTCACATTGCACTCATATAAGGCAGAGGTGATATTGATTTGGGTGTCTTGTAAAAATTCAACTAGGGTAATTTGTTTATTCTTATCTAAACTCCTTGGATGTCCATACTTGTGATACTTTCCATATACCTCCGTGAGGAAAAGAATGTCTGTTCTATTACAACAGAAAAGGTTGTACTATTAAATAAACCAAATTGAAAAGCAATATAACATGTCTGCAACTTTAAAAAATTATAGTAAAGGACTCTGCAGGAAAACTGATTAGTGGTGCACCATTGATTTAAAACTGGTACATATGAATATCAATTTTTAAATGAAATTTTAATGCAAGACTGCCCTGTGGCCCAAGTCTAAAATATATTTTATTGTACTCTTGTTTTTAGAAAATATAGTCATTTCCTTCATGATACCAAATGTCCATTCTTATGGATATATTATGGGTGGAAGACATGATACAAATTCAATGCTAAATAGTAAAATGGAAAATTTTAAGCAACAGCCATTAAGCATTAATGTAAACAGTAAGCAACTTATTGTACTTACAGCAACAACCAAAAAAAATGGACCTCAATAAAGAAAAAAACAAAGTCCCATCTGTTACTAGCATTGAAAAAAATCAACATAAAATGAAGTAACATTATTTTGGTCTTTGATCTCTTGGATGCTTTATGACAGAGGTCATAAATCATGTAATTATTATCTGATATCAAGACAGCTTGAATTAACCTCTCACATTCCTAAGGCAATGGGAGCCCTCTTTGCAAGTCAAGATCTTTTTGTGTAG
This sequence comes from Calypte anna, assembly GCF_003957555.1. Lineage (NCBI taxonomy): Eukaryota > Metazoa > Chordata > Aves > Apodiformes > Trochilidae > Calypte > Calypte anna. The sequence continues at coordinate 25,935,986 of NC_044244.1, forward strand.
AATAAGTAACCTTACCAAGGGAAAGAAATCCTTTTCCTCTCATTTTAGTCTAGTATGGACTTTTGAAATTTTTCCAGTGGTTCTGAGGTAGAAAATACCACACTAAAATTCATCGGATCACAGACATTTCCTGTTTGTTTCTGGAAGCTGTGGTTACAATTTGTAAACCACATCATCACTTGGGTTCTGGCATCTTTTAGTTGTAGGCTTCCTCCTTTCTTTTGCTCCTCTTCATCACTGGAGGTCAGCTCTCTATGTTTTGGCTGCTGAGATCCAGCAAAATTTGGAAGGCTTATAATTCTGACATTTCATTCCTGCCACTGTTATGAAACAGCCTACATTTGACGACCTTCGGAAAACACATCAGAGAATAGTACACACTTGGATTTCTTTTTTTCCAGTGAGCAGTATTGAATAAGACTGGGCTTTGTTTTTTTACCTTCCTGAGTATAACATTTCCAGGAATACCAGTGATTCTTTTCTTAAAAAAAATTTTTCTTTTCTTTTTTTTTTTTTTTTTTTTTTTACTGTAAATTGGCCAGCAGGAATGATAGGCACATCATGATTAAAACACCTTATTTTTATGTATACAGCAGACAATCACTGGCAGCAGGCACCATACATATATATTGTGAAAAACAGGCACACAATAGACGTATTTTCACAAAAGAAATGTACTTTTCCAAAAGAGTGTAGTACCTGCAATCCAGTATAAAAAATACAGCAGCTAGACTAACAACATCAGAACCAGGTCACACAGAACCATGACCAATAATTCAGCATTTTGAGTACAAGAAGACAATACTTAAGCTTCATAATGAAAAACATAACAGAATAAACAGAGAAGATTCTTTTACTGACAACACTTGGAGCTGAAAACCAGCTGAAAGGGAGCTGGGTCTACTTTCATGCACATCTTCACAGAAAGGGCACTGGATTAGGTAGCCTGTAGAATGAACTGTGCTTGAAAAACAGTCTTGTACTGCCTCTGCCCAGCCAGATGGCAGGTCCTATTTTCAGGCAGCTTTTGCACTGGTTTTCCCATGGCTGAAATGAAAAGCTAATGATAAACACAAATTAGAGAATCAGGTGGTTTTTCTAGTAGTATGCTGCTTTCACTCTGGTAAGTGTCTTTCTGAAAGATTTAATCACTGTTTCTACCAAATGTGGCCTACCACTTTTTTTCTCCACTCTACATTTTGCTCCACTTTTCATTCTGTCTTAATGCTTCAGTTTGCTCTTTTAAAGTTTGAACTTACAGGAATAAAGATGACGTTTTGTAATTTCCAGGATCTTGGCTGTAATCATATACAGATACTGTATTAGATACTCCCACCATTAAAATAATCTGTTCCATGGGCTTGTATCCAGCTGAATGCTTTGAACTTGACCCAGAGTTCCACAGAGACCCAGCATCCCACATGGACCTTGAACTAACATGGTAGCACAGGTGTAACCAGAAGCTGAGGTGCTGTGCAGTCAGGCCACACTGAAACAACCCTTCTGTTTTCTGCAAACACTGTATTTGTCATGGTCTTGACCTTTGGAAGGAATCTCTAAGACGTGAGGAAGGCTCCTTTTGTCCTGCATAGACGTGCAAAAGGTAGGGACAGACCCATCCAGTTCACAAAATATCCAGGCTACAAGGATTTGAGTGTGAATAGTGCATCTGATAACTTGTCTTGAGCATGTGAAGAAGCACTGTTCACCGTTTGATAAACAGGACAAGACATTCCTAAGTGTTCCATGATACTGAAAGCTTATTTCCATGGATTTAGGTGGATATATCTGACATTTAGATCCTCATCCCAACTTCATGACTCAGTGTTCCTTCCTCATAATAGAGGAAGGGAAAGATAATATGCAATATGGCATAGGACTAGGCATCAGTCTCATACAGACATATGAAATAATGAATGAAATTGTTAATTGAATATACATATATTTCAGTATGTGATGAAATTCCATAAACACAAGCTATGAAAATTATGCTATATTAGATAGGTTAGCATAATCAACACTTACATGAACACACAAAAAGGGTGTAGTTCTTTAGCAGTAATGGAAAAAAAGAAAATTTCTAATAGCATGATTGCCTAGACAAGACTTATCTCTATTTTGAGCTAAGTCCACACTTGACATATCACTAAAAATTAGGTTAAAATCCCCTGGAAACAGGGGAGATATTCTTAAAATCTGCTGTAAAAGACAGGAATGTTTGATTTAGGGGTAGAGCCATGGGAGAATATGGCAAGAGCTGTTTTGTCATATGTATTAAATGTTCTGATCAGGCTAACATTTATTGGCACAACTTGTTCCTAAGTCCCCACAAATATAGAGAGGAGTATTTGAAAGTTCTTAGTTCTGCTATGCAATCTATGATAGAAAAAAAATGAGAAAAAAGAACAGAAAAAGAAATATGTAGGCAGTCTGTATTTAAGTCTGTGTAATGGTGGGTCTCAATCTGGCATGTGATGCACAAGAAACACATGGCTTTATGCCAGATTTATGTTCTCCTGAAACTGGGGTTTACCTGAATGTCAAGCTAAAATAACTTATCCTTCATGTAAGTTGCCTGTGTGAGTCTAGCTGTTAGTAAAAATGAGACTAAGGGCAGCACTGCTTTCTGAAGGAAAAATTTTTAGACTGATATATATTTATGTCCTCAATAAACATTTTTTGTTAGCTAAGTTGCAAACACTCAGGAATTGCAGATGACCTCAGACCCCTCTAAAGCAGATAGACCCAGGGTAGGCAGTGTTTCATGATTAGAATAAGTAATTACCTGAAAGCCCAAATGTAAGATCCATAGAAATCAACAGAAATCTATTGACATAAGGGAATTTTGCATCAGGCTCTGGAAGAACTCAGGGAAATCACTCCTCCCGCACATCACTTCATTCATCTGCTCAGTGACTACAGCAGACCCACACATTCTGTGACAAGGGAGAGTCTGTCAAGTGACTCCCACGGCATTTTCCCCTTTCATCCGGGAAACTCCTTCCTCAGTGATAAGAGTCTGTGCCCTGGCATCCATGTACCAGCCGAGGGGAGGAACCTGTTTGTAAACCAGATGCTTCGACATAGTTGGAACTTGGAAGGGAGGCAGAAGTACTTGGCAAACAAACTTGTAATAAGTGCACTTTGCTTGAAATGTTTATAATATGGCCTTGAAAAATATGCTGAGAAGATGGGCACTAGACACACTGCCTGACTTTGAAGTTCAAGTTTGACTGTAGGGATCCTGAGTACCTCCCAAGAACATTTGAAAAAAACAACCTGGTGCCCTGTAAAGAATGTGCTTAAGGAGAGGGGGGAGGGAGAGTTGTGAGACCCATTATCATGTCATCTGCACAGAAATGATCAAGGTCTGTAGAAAGGCAGCTTCACAGAAAGCAGCAATATGTTTATATGAAGCCTTCCTAATTTGCTGGTAGATCTTTAATAAGAAGCACACAGGTATACTGAATATCCCTTCAAACCACGTTAATACTTTCAGTTTAGCAACATACTCAAAAATCAGGGAAAAATATAAGCAAAAAAGAAGTCTCATTGGATGCCTTACACTTTCTTAAAATAAGACAAATGTAGAAGGAGTTACTTTGCTCAGCTGATAGATGTCTACAGGTAATTCACAAAATACTGGTCCCAAGAAAAGAATACCTAGAGCTCCTCCTGGAGACAAGGAGGGAAAAAAGACACCGAGTGGTCAAAATGTGAAGACTAACCTGAACGTTTCTAGTCCGTGGCAGTCTCATTTCTCTGAGGACAGAGAAGAACTGTAGGCAGAAGTGTTGAACCCATATGGAGGATAACCTGAACAAATTTCTGAAATCAGTCTTGGCAAATTTTAGTGACATTTAGAATCTGACTAAATGAAGAGGGGGAAAGGTATGGCAATTTAATGATTTATACCTTTACAAGCAAATAAATTCCGATCAGTCAACATCTCAAGCTGGGACTGGGTGTTACCAGATAAAGGGGAGCTGAGGGAGGGTCAAAACCCTAAGGAATTTTCCATTCATTTCCTCTCCTGTCACCTCCATTTCTTTTTTGACCGTACTTCCCTTACCTGCCTTGCTCTCATCTCATCCTAAAAAATCTCTTTCCTTCAAATCTGTAACAATTAGTGTGAATTATTGAGGACAGAGAAATAAGCAGTGTTTGCATGGAGCTTGCATAGCAAACAGCTGTCCAGATATGACCTCCTCAGCAGTGAAGGTTGTGCAGGAGGGAAGATCAGCTTGGGGGATGTTGTGAAGCTCTGGAGACAGGGGGAAGCAAGGACCTAGGCAGAGGCAAGGCCATGTGGTTTGGTGGGTAAAGTGATAAAAGAGTCCAGGGGGCTTCTGCTGGAAGATCAGCTGCAGAACCTGGTGGAGAGCAAAGTGGAAAGCTGGATTGGGGCAGGTTAACTGGACCCTGAAATGAAGTTTTAGAAAGGAGAAATAAGACTTTTGCACTCCAGGGATGGCCAGTGTGATTGGAGGTTGGGAACCTAAAATCCCCCAGAAAAGGTAAAGGGCTGAACTGAAGCAGCTTGAGAACCACTGCCCCAGTGCCTATGTCATAAAATAGGTAAAACTGAAGAATTAAGGAAAAGAATACCTGGGGATTAATAGTTCCATAAAATACAAAATAAGAATCTTACAAAATTTTGTCTGTGTTTAATTACGCATGTAAATAGTGTCATTGATACCTGGTGGGAATACACATGAGTAAAGATAAATACACAAGATAGAAACCTGAAATTGGAAATGGTGCATAAAACCAGGAATAATTAATAGAGACTGGGAAGGGCTGAGGAAAAAAAATTTTTAAAATGGAGAAAGAAAAGAAATGGAAAAAATAATGTTTTAAAAATAAGGAAATGAGATGCAGAAATAATGGTACTTTAGTGATTACTTTCTGTTGATGGTTTAAATATTTGAAGACATACTTAATACTAATATTGCTTTTAAGGGCTCAACTTCAAATACATTAAAGAAAGTATATTCAGCTTCCTTGGATTAGCAAGCAGGCAAGATTTGCATTTAAAATAAGAGTCCAGATCCTGCACCCTCTCAGACAGGGTTAAGCTTGACCAGAAAAAATTGCAGGGTCAGGGCCAAGGCAGCTGCCTGCATGCCTGTTATGTCTGTCATTGTTTGTTTTGTCTTTTTGGACTTGTAAGCTCTTGGGGCTAGGAACTCTCCCTATGGGGCCCATCCAACCTCCACTGCCTTCAATGGGCACTGGGTAACACTTTGTTTGTCCAGCGTTTGGCTCAGAGGAGTTGGGACTTGATTGAGATCTGTAAGTTATAGATGCAAAATATCACCTATACTTACTGAGATAAGGCTGTGCTTTAATGTTTTTTTCTTACACTGGGATTGTGCAGCTCTGAAGTTCAACCCGCACAGAGCATGACATTTTTGGGGTCTCAGACACCATTATGATTGGCGGTGTAAGAAACTAGCACAGATGAAAAGGCAATTAAAAGAAGTTCTTAAGAGTGCATGTGCTTATTTTCACAACAATTGTGGTGACACAACCTCTGCCAGCACCAGCACTATCAGGGCAGCACTGGGAGCAGGAGGAATCTGGTGAATGCAGCTGATCTGTTCTCCTGGTTCTATGTGCCAAGAATAATAAGTATTACAAGGGCAGAGAAGAGCTAAGAAAGTGCGAAAGACACCCCGCAAACCCCAGAACCTGAAGCTTGGCACTGGTGACCGATCCGATCACAGCTGGCCCCAGGGCAGGAACTGCACCTTGGCCACGGCGCCCTTCGGAAACTTCTTCTCTTCCTCCGACGACCTGCCGGTTCCCGGAGGACAAGCCACGGCTGTGCCAGCCGGTACCGCGGCCCGGCCCCCGGCACTACTTCCCCCGCCGATGCTTCCCCGCCCAGCTGCGCACCGCGCCCCCGCACAGAGAAGGGAAGCGATCCAGAGATCCGCGGACGCCTTCTCTCTTTCCCGCTCCGCGCCCCGGCAGCGCACACCGGCATCCCCCCTCGCCTGCAGCGCTCTGCTCTGCTCTGCTCTGCTCTGCCCGGGCCGCGGAGCGGGGAGCGCGGGGAGGTGCGCGGAGCGGTGGGCAGCGGAGGCAGAGCGGAGCTTTGGTGCCACCGCGTGGCTGGCGGCGGAGCAGGGCGGCTGGCGGCCCCCCCACGGACCGTCCCCCGGTTGGTTACTCCTTGCCCTGTTAGCACAGGGGAGTGAGGACTCTCTTTGCAAGATCAGACTGTGGGCGACGCTCAGAGAAAGCAGGATTCAGTAGCACTTGAGAAGAAAATACTTTGTTGGTTTGTGGGTTTTTTTTTGTTTTGTTTTGCTTTTGTTTGTTTTTTTGTTTTTTTAGGGGGAGGGGCAGGTCCCTGTTTGTTTGGTTTTTTGCTTGTTTTTTTGGGTTTTGAGTTTTTTTTTCTTCCATGTAGAATTATGTAAAACTTTGAAGAGCGAGGCTTGCTGGTGCCAGAGAAGATGCTGCCGGTAATTGAATTGCAGCTTCACCTGCTGTTAAAGCAGAGATTGGGTGATTGTGCAGCCCCAAGGTAAACACACCACTCTCAGCACAGAGGTGATCTGCCAGCAGCAGTCCTGATTTAGAGTAGAGGTTCCAGGCAGTCGGTGGTGCCTGCAGTGCCACAAACTGGAGTCATCTTTATCATCTACTTTTTTTGTTTTTCAGAACACATATTCTCATTGCTGGCAAACTGTGTCCTCTCAGAGTGCATCTCCTAGGGTGCAACATTTCTCTTAATATTGTGAAAGAGTTCAGGAATTGCTTATAAAAGCAATAAAGCTAGAGAATGTGAAAAAAACTCACTTCATTTTGGCTTATGGAATTGGGAGAGTCTTGAGGTGAGTTAGGTGTTTGCCATCTCATAAGTGTGGAATCTCTGAAATACCTGAGCTTAATTCAGAAGGTGGTGTAATTTGAACTGTTTCTCTCCACTCCATTTACTTCAATAAGCAATGTCTGCATGAAGTGTAACACAGAAACTAAGAGTAAGCATAATGCCTGCTGAGCTTCCACAAATACTATGATGCATCTGTACAAGGAGTGGCAAAAGCTTCTCACAGTGCTGCCATTTATTTATGTGGCCTGCCCCTTTCCCTTCCTTAGAATCATAAGATGGTTTGGGTCGGAAGGGACCTCAAAGATCATCTAGTTCCAACCTCCCTGCATGGGCAGGGACACCTCCCACTAGAATTCCCTTTATGGCAATTAGTGTCTGAGGAGCAGCATCAACCTTCTCTTTGCAGTCAGAGCATGCAGAAAATACTTAAAGAACTATGGAGGCCCCAAATACTCTGTTACAGGCTCCATTCCTGGACTTTTAGAGTTGAAATTTAATGTCTAGGTCTCTACTGCTGAAAGTATATTTCAAGTGTTGCTGTATGCAAATATTTAGAATGTTAATTGAAACTCAAGGCTGCCTTTCCTGGATTTTTTTTTCTCTTTATACTTTTTTTTGTTTTGTTTTTAAATTCCTTTGCTTGTAAGACATATTTTTATGGCTATGATACAAAATAAAAAAAAAGGAAAAAGAAAAACAAATGAAAAAAGACTGTAAGGCTAAATCAAACAGCACAAATAAAAGTGATTGTGAGTTCAGGGGTGAATTTTGTTTATGCCCAGGAAATTCTGGCCCCATTGAAGGCAATGACAGAAGTTCTAACGTTTTCAAGACTGCAAGAATTCCCTGGTATGCTTTGTTACTATAAAACTACCAAGAGAGAGTGACAAACATTGTAGAGTTTTAGAGTTATTTCTGGAACTAAATTCACCCAAAATTCACAGATGTTATGTATGCCCCTGTGTATAATTTCAACATATGAATCAGTTTTGGGATTGAAGAAAAATGCTCAATTTGCCTTATTCTAAAGTTAAAATTACTGTATAGTAGTGTAAAGGTTATATACTATCTACACGTGGGCTGAGGTAGTTTATGGACAAAGTCACTTGTTCATAGCAATAAAAAATGCATAAAAGGCTTCACACTGAAAAAAATACAGACACTGCAAGCTGTGAGAGAAAGGTACCAATGCCATAAATTGCCTCTGACTGGAAAGCCAGGACTCATAGTTTTCTGGAATTCAGTGATGATCCATCTTCCGTATCCAAGCATCTCCTCACTATTTAAAGTTCACATTAACAAAGTCACTTCCTACTTTCAGTTACAGCTCCCTCATAGAGGTGGTATATTAGAAAAATCAATAGAGAAAATGATATATTTTGCCCAAGTTACCAGATGCTTCAGGTGCTAACTAGCATTCAATTCAAATAAAACATATCTCATATCCTTTGTATTAAAGGCATATATTTCTTTTCACTTCTCCATTTTCGGTTTGCTCTCTGGTGTCAATTTATGAGGAATTTCGATGTGTTTTTGAAATAATTTTTTTTACGATTTCCTCTCCTTTAAAACTGTCTTAACATCATCCCAACAATCATGGGAAATTAGGTTTTTGTAAAGATACTTTTTATTTGTATTTTCCAAATAAAGAGAAGGTGCAGTCTAATAAAGGGTTGTGCAAGAAAGCTCTAGGAATACTTGGAAAAATCAGCAGTCAGTGAAGTGGAAAAATGAGGGAACAAACTCTGGATTTCACAGTAAAGTGTTTTGTTTGGATTTCATCTCTAGATATTGCATTGGTACTTTATGTCCATACAAATTATATTCCAATGGAACACTATATGGTAAATTAACAGTGCATTGCACATAGATTAAGCATGTCAATGACAAAAAAGGGAGATAAGTATGGAGAAAATGTATCCCTAAATCAGCATGTACTTAACTCATTGACAAAGAGTATCATCAGGAAACTGTTTTAAGACATACTGCCTTTTGCAGGAAGATGTTTAGCTTTTGGTAAGGATGCTGGTGTTACAGTTCGATGTAACTTAGCATTTTGTTTCCACAAGAGCAAAGTCCAGCCACCAAGGGTCAGGAGCAACCATAAAGTTTTCTTTGACAAACACAAGCAAAGTGATATAGCCCTGTAAATATATGTCAAATGTTGCCTCTCAGGAGGGTCCCTTCTCCCCACTGAAAAAGCTATTGTTGGTAAAGGCTATTGTTGTCCAGCTTTCTGTCCTTATCAGTCCTTAGCCAGTTTGCTGACTCCATGTGGGCAAGAACCTCCACCTGACATTTTCTGTCAGTGTGAGTCTGCACCTTAATATTCCCTTTGCCACATTGTCATTTGTGGCAAAGAAAATTCAAAATTCAACTGAATGGAACCTCACTGTTGGCAATGTTCTTCACAATGTTCACTTCAATGTCATACAGAGCTCTGTTGAAAGAAAAAGTGTGAAGATGTTCCCAGAGAAAGTTTAAGGCTCGTCATGTTTGAGCAGACTGTGGTTGGCACAGATTGCCAGCATCAGCCAGTATCTTATTTCAGGCACAGTCAATGCACAAAAGTATTGTGTCTCCTGTCCCAGTCTCTCATGTCAGTCTTGTGTTACTTTCCTCCATGATGAAGACTGATATCAGGCACAGCTTTGGATACCAGGTTGCTGTTGATTCACCCAACTGTTGATTCAGACCCAGCTGAGACCAGAGAAAGATTGACCGAGCACCCTCCCTTCAGAACCATTGCCAGCAAACCTTCTGCCTCTGAAAATATCACATTTTAAGCTGAATATCACTGCTGAGAGGACAGAAGAGCATGACTGCACATGTTTTAATTACAGGTCACAGGTCTGACATACTATGACGTTATCTAATATATAGCTTTTCCCTTAAAGCTGCAGATCACAGCTCCAATGTGTAAAAGTTCATTTGTCAGCAGTCCTGTTCTTGATTCCCTTGATTCTTCTTATATTGACCATGCTGTATACCCATATGATCACTGTAAAATACTAAAAAATAAGAATAAAAATAAACAGAAGCTGCTGGAGGCTTCTGAATGCAAGTACAAAATGAAGAGAATTTCTCAGAGACAACAATTCTAAGGGCATAGAAGGAAGAGGAATGGCTTTTTGTTCTTCCCACTCTCTTTCTGTGGCAGTTAGCTGACAGGGAAAGGATGCCCTTCAACCAGGACTGGAACCCTGGGAAATGTCACAAATGGCCAGAAAGATATTAAGGCAGCTGATGGGACAAAGTACAGGGAAACTTTACTGAGGAACATGAGCCCATATGCTGATGTTGTCCTCTCTGTCTCTTTAGCATCCCTGGAAAATTGCATCAACCTTGACCTTCACTGCCTTCCATTATACAAAGCTGGTATAATTTCTTTTTTTATCATCCTTCTGTGCACATGCTGTTTCTGTTTCCCTCATGACATACCTCCTTTTGCCTCCTCCAATCAATTAGTGTCATTTGGTGCCATTTCAAGATTCTAGCCAGATCTATGTCAAAAGGACTGGGACAATAAACTGAGATGATCTGCACTGAACCAAGGCTAAAGGTATTTTATTAAGATAGTATAGTGAACTTTGCCATCCTGCAGACAAAGGAGCGATTTTGCTTTTCAGAGTCGCTGCTGTAATCACTTTCAGGAAAAAAAAAACCCTCTCTAAAAAATCCAGTAGAATTAAAATTTGTTTCTCCTTTTATTTGTCGCCCATAAGGTACAATTTAAATCACAGCATAAATTCAGAGCAACATCCACTGGCCAACCTATGCTATAACTCTTCTTTGGTCTTCCAAATGAGAGTACAATTGAAGTACAATTAGAAAAAATAGGCCTTTCCAGTTGCTTTTCACATGTATACATCAAACTCCCATTCTAGGAAACAGCCCATTGGCCTAGATTATTGGACCTTGGAAACTTGTCTTTGCTTTTGTTTGCTAACATATTACTTTGCTAATTCTAAAGGTTTATCAGCACCTTTGTTTTTGTTGGTTTTGTTGGTTTATTTATATTATTTCTTTTTCCCCAACACAGTTTCAGTCACCTGTTCTTTTTCTATATGAACAGAAACAGTCAAACTGAAAAGAGAACTGGAAAATGGAGAAGACCAAGCAAGAGTCTGATTTGGTGGGTATGGTTACCAAACTCCTTTGAGAGGCAGAGATCTTTTATCTACATCCTGACCTACTGTGTATTTGGAGTAAATAGTGAAGGATGCGCCGTAGCAGGGACAGCATCCCTAGTTTCCCTCCCTGCAGGAAGCTGCCCCTTGCCCCTGGGTTGTGGGAACACACAGTATCTGGTTAAGCTCTTACTGCCTGAGTGTTGAATAGCTTTGCCATGCAAAGAGGAACAGCTTCAGGAAGAAGACCATCATGCCTGGGAAATATCCCACGACCTGTTGGGTGGTGTGTGTCCCTATAAACCGAGGTTCAGATCTTCTGGAGACACTAGGAATGCTGTCAAATGCTTTGAAATTGGTAAAACCAAATTTTGACTTTTTAATTTAAATAAATATACATGAAAAAAACCCACAAACCACTATTTTCTCATCTTTAAGGTACAGCAGGTTTACCTAAGACTCTACGCTTGTGGTGCACAGTAGTCATTAAGCTGGCTGCTGCATTATTTCCTTATAAGATCATTTAACTTCAAAACTTCATATTATACAGGTCACATGTTCTGGTGATATTCAGAAGGGAATTGTCACTTTCAGACAACTAATATCAGTCATTCTTCTATCTATATTTGGATTTCAGACTGAGGAAAGTGTGATGGCAGTTATTAACTGCTCTCAAGAAATCCACTTGCAAGATGGATTTATTTCTTGATTAATGATGGAGATTATTCAAGTATTAATTCCAGTTTTTTTATATCACAAACTTGATATCATCCTTGTTCTCTCCACCCTTAAAATTACTATGATTACTCTAATTGTTAGAAAGCTATTATTTGATTCAGATTTGCAAAGTAATTATCAGCTAGTAGCACATCTGCCATTTCTTACTAAATTTTGGTATGTATTGTTGTATCTCAATTAACAAAAGATCTACTAACTGAAGCATTGCTTTATGAATTCTAGTAAGGCTTTCAAGCATGACATAAATTTTGTCCTGATTGATTCTGACTCTTCCTGTGTGCTGTTTAATTTGTTGCTTTGCATTTCAGAATTGTTCTGTGAACCCAGTGCTTGATGTTTTATACAATGATTTCTTCGTCTGCAGCAATCAGATGTACATCTAGAGGTCTTAACTGATGGAGCATCCTTTATGACATTATTTTTACTTGTGCTTTGTGAGTTGTATTCTCATTACCTATTTTCTTTGACTGTGTCACAGGCTACAGGGATTAAATAGAATCACAATTTTTAATCTCATCTTTGAGATGGCACTACTAACATAATGGGATAATTATCTCCACATGTCTAGCTGCTTTTTCATGAATATGAGGAGCAACGAAGGCAGTGAACATACCAGCTATTATTGCTGGAGCATCCTTGATTTGCTTCTTATACCAGCTGTACTTATATAAACTTGTTCAACCTGTTGCAAATTCATAAACTATTTAAGAATGGGATTTGGAGCATTCATAGAAGTGCCTACATGCTTATGTCCACACCCCGACACACACATACTGCAAATGTCTGTGAACGTTTCTATATTAAACAACTTAAAGAACTTACTACTGAGCTGTTTAAAATGTGTCTTGCACAGAAAGTGTATTAATAGTTCAGTTCATGTGCAACATTTCTTTCTTAACAGTGTAAACTCTTTTGGATTGTGAAGCTCAGTTTTTGTATGTTTTCTGTAAAAATACTTTCACAACCTTTTTTTAGAAGCTATTATGAGATACAAGCCATTTCAAAGTATCTGCAGGCTTTTTGCAAACTCCTACAGTTTACAGATTTGAACAATCTCTGGTTACAATGGTTTTCCTTTCAACATCTTTTTTTTTTTTCAGGATTTTTACATACTAATTTTATTCATAAGTTTAGCTACAAAAATGTTAATAGAAAGTTGAAAGTTATAAAGAAAATTAATTTAATTTTTGGAATTCATATTTAGGTTGGAAAGAGCATATGCTACTCCAGTTGCATTTAATGACTGCTCTAATTTCTTATTTATATAATTTTAATGTCCTTAGTATTTACACGTATTACTCTCATTCCATGAACGTGTTTCATACCATACACGTTTCTTGTGTATTTGAATGACTAAAACTTAAACAGACTGTATTGGATCCAAAGTTTCAGAATTTTTATGAAGGAGGCACAAAGTATAGTAAAATATTCTTTTAGTGGAGCTGAATATCTCAGGCTACAGAGATATTACATTTTTCTAATTGGTATTTACCAATTTTATTATTTCATGGGTTTTGTAACAGAACAGAATTTTAGTCACATGTCCTGGTTTTTGTTATATTTCTTTTAAAAATTATATTACATATTTTCCTATTAAAAATCCAGTCTGAGCACATATGGTTACGTTAAATCTGTTTACTGTACAGAAATGTACGCATGCTTGCCCACACTGACAACAGGAAAGTAGAGTATTTTAATTGCTTGAAGTAGAATGTTCTAACACATTATTTCCTTTTATGCTTGCTGTGGAATTGGCTTCTACAACAACAGAGAGCTTGAATCAAATGTTCAGTCCATTTATTTAGGATGAAATCCACGTATTATCACACTGCTATTCCTGATGTCCAAAATTCTGGTGTGTAGCTGTTCGGAAGAGGATCTAGGCTCTCCTGGGCATGAAGATCTGTGCTCTCTTGAGGAGGGCCAGCACACAGGAAAGCTCTGAGGGGCAGAAGTCTTCAGTATCATTGTCCTGTATGACATTCAAGAGCTGCAGCTTCTGTTACAGGTTAGGTGGTCCTCCAATCCCTTCCCTCTGTTGGAAGAAAATGAAGTATATACTTCATTTTATATGCTAACACATACAAAGGTCTTTGCTGCTGGTTTTTTTTGTTCGGATGGTTGGTTGGTTGGGTTTTCTTCCCCTGGCTTTCTGAAGTGTCTTGTCTTTACTAAAGCATTCTCTTGCACCTATTTGGACAGCACAAAAGCATGAAACCTCTTTTCCAGCAGTCAGATTAATGTCTTTTTTCTTATTGAGGAATGTAAGGGAGCTGTTTTGCCTTAGCTCACTGGTTAAAAAGGCACAGGTGTCCTTCTCTAAAACAAACCAAATATTCCCTAAAAAAAGAGCCTATTTTCACGCTATTTTTCACTACAGATTAAAATCTATCTGATGTTTTTTTCTGGTGATGAGTATCATCCCATTATTTTTCTACTCCTTCAGTTGGAGAGAGGCAGCCATTTAGAATCCAGGAGGCCTGGCACTTTGTTCTGTTTCTACCTGATCAGATGTTCATTCTCAGTTCCAGACATGCCAGACCTTAGAGGCACTAACACTTCACAAACTTTGTGTAAACCATACTCTGTCTTCAAAGGACACAAGTAAAAACAGTTAAATAAAAATGCTAAGAGTTGAAAGCTTGAAAGGGCTTTTGTATTGCTGACAGCTCTATCTGGAGACAAGAAAACACTTCCCAGGAGCAAGTCCTTTAACTCAGACTTTGCTTGCTGACCCATCAGGCTGAGTCCAGTTTACTACAGATTTTGCTGAGAAATATGTTGGGCACACAGTAAAATTAGTACAATTTGGAAGTGTTCAAGGCCAGGTTGGATGGGTCTTTGGGCAACCTAGTCTAGTGGGAGGTGTCCCTGCCAATGCAGGGGGGGTGGCACTAGGTGTTCTTTAAGATCTCTTCTAACCCAAATCATTCTATGATTCTCTGATCCTATAATTCTGTGATTCTATGAAATAAAGTCTGCAAACATGACTTTTACTGACTTTGTGCTCTATTGCTGCCAATGAAATTAGTTCTTATTTCCATGGTATAATTGGAAACAGGCCCTGTATTCTGCATTGTTCTTGCAGGAGCTGCTAAAGTCTTATTCCTGTATGTTGACTGTATGAGAGCTTTGTTCTCTCTGATGAACAGGTAATATTGGGATCCAGGGTTCTTCTTTGAAAGAGTTGATTGAGCCATATGTAAGAAGGTAACAGAGTAGGGCCACTGGAAAACTTGAAGTGGGAGATTCAGATTGGAACTAGAAGGCAGTAAAGTGCACAGAGGCACAGAAGGACAGAGTAAATCTTGCTGGAGGAGCAAGAGGGGATGAAACAATTAACACAGCTGGACAGATCCTCAGTTGTACTGAGAACAGGCAGGACATATTCATGGATGTTATATCCAATTTCCTGCCTAAACATATAGTAAATATAGACTCAAAAAACTGTAAGGATTACAGGAGAGCCCAACCTTCAGCTTTTTTCAGCCACATCTTTTAGCCAAAGTGTCACTAAGGCAAGGTCGATGCTACAGTGGCTGTGACCCATTTGAGGTTGTTCTTCCAGGGCATTTCTCAGGTGCTTGGATGAACCTGAGTTTGTGTTGGCAAAAATGTTCAAAACTTGGTTTATGATACAAAAATTGTGTAGTTTGACCCATGTCCGCATGGTTCATTTGGCATGACAGTACACCTTACTAACACAGATGGAATTTAATTTGCAAGTAATTGTCACTATTTTGCATACATTGTATTTTAGGGATGTAAGAGTTGAGGCATTTTCTTTTTTATAATCTCATTTCTGATCACACCACCTCTCAAAGAGGGTTTTGTCCTTCCTTTCTTAATTTTTTTTCCCCTCATGGTGTCTCTACAGGCCAAACCTGTTGTATCCTCATGTGTCCAATGAAACAAACCTCACCCTGCTAGCAGAGGTATTTGTGCTCTGCTGCCTCCAAGAGGGAGAGTTGTTTTCCATGACCTATTGCAAGAAGTACTAGAAATGAGTAACTGTTGGGTGAGTGCAAACCAGTGTGCACAAGTGTGAATGGCTAAACAGCTTGGAGGCTTCTTTCTCCATAAAGCTTTTCTTTGTGCCCTTGCCAGTGGTTAATTCAACATAAAAGAAGTCTTGCAGTCCAAAGTTGTGCTGGACAGCAAATGTTTCAGAAATGAAACTGTATATAACTTTTTGGGTTGTATAGACTGAGATATTTTGTTGAACTTTTAGAATAAATATTTGTGTAAACAGGTGAAGGTCAACTGCAAATGCAAAGTTGTTACCTGGCTTAAAATTATTTTCTGCAAAGCGCTGTGAATAAAAGGTTCTGATGTTCAAGCCTAGTTCTCTTACTTCCATTTAGTAAGATGCAGTTTATTGAAAGTGTTAGCAAAGGTATGGTTCAAACACAATTTCATTATGCAGAAGTCGTTTTCTTTACCAAAAAAAAAAAAAAAAAAAAAAAAAGCAATTGACAGTATTTTTTTATGAGAGCACATGTGACTTCCATTACAGCTATTTATGTCATACATTGGCATTTCATCAGTGTACTCCCAAAGTAGATCAGCTGTAAAAAGATGACCTCTGTCTGATTTATGGACAGAACAGAAGTGACAGTGGTCAAAATGCTGAGATTCTGACTTCCTAATATTTTCATCATCACCAGTAATACATTTGACCTGGAAAAAGCTGAAGTTGTCAACAGGAGTTTTTGGATATTGCGTTCTTGTCACATTTTATGTAATTCAGCATTTGTAACTGCTGTTTTTTCTTTGAAGGAGTTTCTTACACCACATGTACTGCCTCAGACATTCCTGTACAAGCATATAATTAATTCATTTAATTTTCATCAACCTTTCTGTCTTCTCATTAAATGGTAATTTCCTTTATCAGAAATTTAACATCCTCTCCAGCTGTAGGATGATATTTCAAGATCAGAAAATTTTTTAGTTTTATATGCTAAGTGAATTTGGGGGTTTGGAAATCAGGTAGATTACATAATTTGATTTGTTTCTGATTGCTTTTAAATTTTTACTTCAGGTTGTTTGCAGATTACTACTTTGACATATTCATCACAAAATTACATGGTAACCCTGCACCTTCAGCTGTGATGAAAAACATTAAGATTGCAATGTCAAGCTTTCAGAAGCCAGAGGAAAAAAATGGCACCTTGTCTAAATTGTGCATTCCTAATCTGGACCTTATGTCATCTGAAGGCATTGCAGTATTGCATCTAATGATATGGTTGTCTTTTTCCCCCATGACCTATCTAACATCCAAAGTAGACCTGATTTTTAGATTAATTAGAACTCTGCAATGAAGAAATTCTGGGGCTTGTTGCAGAAGTTGCAAGGTGTTTTGTGAACTCCAGTGGGGATTACAGGAAGAAAAAGAGTTGTCTCTGTTGTTGCAGTTGAAGTTTGGCTTAAAGAGATAGGTTCCTCTCTTTCATCTGCTGCAGTGTTTCTGGACTGCTTGTTTAAATCAAACATTTCGCAGATGGCCTCTGGTTTCCTTGTTGCTTGGGATCATTGGAAATGTTCTGAACACTCAGAGCTGAAAGCCAGGGCAATGGGAGCTGGGCTTTGAGCACACAAAATACTGGACAATAATTTCACAAATGTGATGTCCAAAGTGAGCTTGTGATTTTGACCTTGGTCTTCTTATGCCTATGTTTCAAGAAATTCCTCATCTCTCAGGATATTTTGAAAGTAAATTATCTTATGCCTTTCCAGGATGTGATAACTTTGTCTTCAGAGCAGTGTTTGAAGTATGCACAGTAAGAAAGCCACAAATATCCACAGAATGATGAGGACAAAATAAACAATTGTTCCTTATATGAGAAGAATCCTCCTGCACTGCAGGCTACAAGTGGTATATAAACAAACAAAAATTAAAACACATTGAAAAAAACCCAATATAATAAAGTGTACTAACAGCTACACATTCAGACTGGAAGTATCTAAGATGGGAGTTCTCAGGCTGTGGTATGTGTACCACTAGTGGCATGAAAACTATTTCAAAGTGGCCTTCAAATAAAATCTGAGCATCTGAGCAGAAGAATGTCTCCTCTTGCATATTAATTCCTCTTACAACATTCCAACAGGAAACTGGGATGAAGACCTGAAAGCATACACGGAGTTTGGTATGTGCTGTATTTCCACCACTGTCACTAATCTGGTAAAATGCAGTTCTTTTTTCCAGAGCAAACTCTAATGGTTTCTCCAGGCTTAAAGGATGTCCTCTGAAGCAATGGGTCACATTACCTCAAGTAAAGTGCCTCCAACTGTTGTTTGTCAGGAAGATGAAGTCAAAAGGCATTGTGTCCTTCTAGGAATATCCTCAGGTGTACTTCATAAGCTTTTGCCAAGTAAGCTAATGGAGCCAGTGAGAACAAACAGGAGTAATCTGTTGTCTAGTGCAATATTAAAGTAATTTGCTGACAGCTAAAGAACTGTGTTAAATTCTATCCCAGGCATTCTAGTACATAAACTGTGTCAGGCAAAGGCTTTTCCCACCTGTTACTCCTTAAACGTCTTCTTGTCCCTTGCTTTCATTCTCATCTGATTATAATTGTCTGGCATTCAACTTGTACACCTCAGGCTTTCCTTAGCTCCTTGCTCAGCACATCCAGGCTCCTTGTTCCAGCCACATCCAGCTCCATTGTTTCCTCAGCCCAGTCTCCACATCTGGCCAGCCCTGAACCCCACCTTCTGTCTCTCCAAGATTCAAGTTTTGTCCACACAGTAGAGCTCTTCATGTCTAAGGCACAGCAGAGGCTTTAGGGCTCTACTACTTAAATTTATAATTCTAGTGAGCAAATATTTCAAAGGAATTTCTTCTGAAAGTTTGCAACTTAGCAAAAGCTGGATGTTTTCACCAGAGTGCTTGCTGTATTTTCCCGATCAAAAATTCCTGTGACAACGAGGTTGCTGGATAGCTACATATATTTAGCAAATATGCTTAAGCAAGTGCTTTATATCATCTTATACTCAATAATTATGTAAGCATCCATGTACATACATATGACAATGTAAACTAAAAGCATAAATTAAGCAATTTTGCATAGATGACATCTGAAAAATGAAAATTTCTTAGGATTATACTCAGCTAATGGATAACTTGTAATTAGTCATGCTGTTGTTAACTATTTAAGAAGGTTAATTAATAAGTGGCTGTTCATTTAAGAAACAGATTTGAGCTCAAAACCATATTAAAGATAATATTGCAATTGAAAAATAAAAATTACTATTCCACTTGAAATATTAACTCAGCTGAACATTTATTCAAATAAAAGCAAGTATCCACTTAACAGATAAAGACACATACATGTACAGTGATTTTGGATCAGTACTATGCATCGGACATACAAGTGCCAAATGAATCCTTACCGACACATAAAATTAAATTATAAGAAGAATAACTCAGTATTTCTAGCAGTATAGGAGATGATAAGTACCGTATCAAAGATACTTCCAACTGACAAAGCAAAAATGTGTTAATACTTCCCACTCAACAGTATTTAAAAGTAAATATATGAGTGTACATGTTTCCATATATAGTAATAAATACACATGAATGTGCATTAATTTTAATCTAATAAGGCAACTGTATACAGTAATATGATTAATATAAGAAAATTAAAAATTAATTTTACTGGGTAATTAGTGCTAACCAATTTACTCTTATACTGAATAATCTATGCACTGCCATTGGCTTGTAACATTATTAAAAGCAGTATTCATTGTTATAATTTCAAAGCTAATATACTTAGGATATATAATAATTGGTAATCATTGACTTACATAATCAAGTAACCTCTTTTGCTGTCTTTAAACATATACAAATGTTCAAAACTGAGCAATATACATTATTATATCTCATCTTGTCAGAGTCCCAAACAGAGCTGCCTGTGAAGTTACTGCACTTGAGGTACTCTGTAGTACTTACAGATGTGTCTGAATGCTTCACTTTGCTGCTGCTTTTCAGAAGAGAAGAAAAGGGAATTAGGGAAAGCCTGTTGAATATTTAAGAAAATATTTGGCTGTGTAACTGAAGTAGAAGGGGGTCCATAAAGCCAGTCCATGGAAATGTTCTGTGGCTTATCAGTCTGTAGTGGAAGTGAACGTTTTCCTATGATAAAATCACTGTTTACATTCCATTTTTGGTATTCATACACAAAATGCAGGCTGTCAGAATACAGCATTTTCCGCAGAGGATCCATAAAATAATGTGTTTGGTAAAGCCAATTTGGTTCTGAGTAGGAAGGATAATGTTCCCATGGCATGAAGCAATTCACAGCAAGGCAATGCTCTACCTCCTTTTGACGTCCTCTCTTTCGTGACCTTCGATGTTGCCTGAAGTCCCCGTGAACAAAATCATTTAAATTTGATGGGTGAATGCTCCAGTAGTTTCCTTTGCCATCTTCACATCTTCCCACCTTGATGAAGCAGTCATTTAGTGAAAGGTTGTGCCTCACACTGTTTCTCCAGCCTTGACCTTTGTTCCTGTAGAAAGGAAAATTATCTTCAATATATTTGTAGATAGCAGCTAAATTCAGTTTGTTTGTAGGGGAAGAAAGAATTGCCTTTGCAATTAAGGCTATGTAAGACAGGGGTGGTTTTTCCAGAAATCTTGCTTCATCCACACTCACAGGAAGACCATTCTTGGCATCTGTGTGAGAGCTGGAAATTCGGGGCAGAATCCTGTGAACCAGTTTTCCTTCTTCTTGTCTTATTGTATGAATGTCTGGATTTCCTTCATTGTTTTCAGAAAAGTCTTCACTCATTATAACAGCATGAAGTCTAACATTTATTTTAAGCGTCCTGATATTTTACAGCAAGTAGCCAGTTGGATAATTGATCTACTGAATGCAACCAGCAGGAGAAATGAAAGTTAGACCTAAAATGTGCTGCTCTCACGTACTCAGATTCCTATTTTATACTCTGTTAAGTCAACATCCTTAACAGTGAAAACTGAACTGCCTATGTTTACAGAAGTCAAGGTGCAAGTCCTAGCTGAATGAAAAAAAAAATGCAAAATAATTATACTATGTTAAGTATGAAGATAAACAGATCATGACGTTAGCCTCTCACTTCATTATAATCTGAGAAAACACCCTTCAGTGTTCCCCATTGAAACATAATGATTAATGAAAAACTGATGGTGGCTAGATAGAGTTGTGAAAGGATTAGACCCTCCAGTGATATGCAGAACAAATTGAAACCAACATGTTGGTTCCTGTGTTCTACACTTAGTCAAATGTTGTATTTAGTACAATAAACATTTGTTTAACGTGCTAAAAGAAAGTACTGTGTGAAATGAAACTTGCTATCAAATTTTGTAGCTGCGGGGTGCCTATTCTCAGTGAAATGGAATTAAAGCACAAACCTCCCACAAATTGCTCCTCAGTTTTCTTATTAATTGTGATCCCTAATGTGCAACAAGTTTTCATGCTGAGTATGCATGTGCTCAGTCCTGATGACCCATGAAACCACTTGAGGGAGCAAGTACCACTCGGAGGACGTGAGCATCTTGCTCTGTGACCCTCAGAGCAGGAGCTGTTGCTCAAACTCTGACATTGCCCTCAGCCTCCTGAGCTCTGATGCTGTTAAAGACAAGGTTCTCATCTCATGTGACTACTCAAGGATGGCAAAGAAATATGTTTAAGTATGTTCTAAAGAAAAATAACCAAACCCAAAATGGTAGAAGCTTTGAAAGAAAACCTATTGTCTTCTTTTGGATCTCTTTTGATGTTCAAAATATATATGCCCAAATTAGATCCCTGTTTTGAGGCATCAACAACAGCCTCAAAGATCAGCTGAAATTAATGTTGCTCAGTCTCTGATGGTTTCTGGAAATCACCCTTAGTTGCTTCCTTTCTGGTGAAGAAACAGACTAGGGCACTAAACTGATTCCTTTGCCTTGAGCTTGAAGCGCACATCCTGGCTGATTGCCTTGGTTGGGCACTTGCAAGTGTATTCTCAGGCTTTCGTATACACCAGCCTATGCTTCAGTTGGTAGTCACAATGTTTTTGATCAGGAAACAAGACTCATAATGCTATAGTTCACATGGGTTATCCAGCATTTCTGCATCAGGGAAGAATTGCCACCTAATTGCTTGCACGATCTAATGGAGGACTTTTCCACTAACCATTTGTGAATGGGATGTACCTGGTATTTTTTTCAAAAGTCCTAGTGATGACACGATGAGCTACTTGTTGTTTTTCTTGGATCTGAGTCTCAGCAATGACTTATTTTGAAGGCATTAATTTGTTCTGCTTTAACCCAACCAGAAATTTCCTGCCTGGCACATCTCAAAGTTGCTGTCATCTTGCCTTTAACTGGTAGCTTTTCATAACCTTCTGATGACTAATTTACCCAGTTTGTTCTCCTTTCTTATATGCAGCTGAACAGTTGCCAGATCATGGCAGAAATTACTGAGATTAGCTCTGAAATGTGTGATCTGGCGCTTTAGACTATTCATTACAAATCATCACATTTCTGTTGCTGCAACTGTAAGCAGGTCATGCCTAAAGGGGTTCCTACAATAATAACATCAAATGTTTGGTTTCAATTCAAAATATGGGATTTGGTATAGATTATTAGGTTATTTCTACTGAGATTTGTGGTTTTATGGAACACTGCAGCTGCAGACTGGGGAACAAATGTTGCTCACTGTGACAAGGACTGTATATTCCTTCCCCTATATCCCCAACAAAGAAACACAGAAACAGCCTCATGTTCTGCTGCTTTAGTAGTGACTTGGCAAATGAGGAGATCTTTAAAGAAGAACTAGGCACAGACTAGGGCTTTGAGTGCCTACAAATACCCCAATTAAATCAAGAATAATCATCTTATTAAGGTTTTCAATTTTAAGGAAAGGTTCTCAGAAACTAAGGAAACTGAGGTTATTAAAGGAAGCCAGACTGAAGATTTCAGAAATGTTACTGTAGTAAATTCTGAAAAGTGGAAAGCATGAAACTTGAATTCAAATCCTAAGCAAGAACTTAAAATGTGTAGGCAAGGGCTCCACACTTGGCTCCATACTTGAACAGATGAACAATCCTTTCAGTAAGTAAAGGAAGAGTCTACAGAGAATGAAAGAATGGGCGTGCAAAAAGTGCTGTATGGGGAATGGTTGAAAGCCTTGATCTCTGAGATAAAGATTACTTTTTTTTTTTTTTTTTTTTTTGTTTTCCCCAAATATACTCTAAATACTCATCCCATAATTCTGGTCATCTTGCTTGTTCCTTCTTTCTCCACATTATTTCTGGAATCAACTTTTGTTTTTCACTGTGTCCTGCCTTTATAGGTTGACGTCTGAAAATCTCTCTCCCTGGATGAAGGGTCCTTCTGCAAAATGTACAGAAAAATCCCTGTTTTATCCTTTTTCTTTGTGGAAGTCTTCTTGTCACTGTCTGACATGCCTGCAAAGCTTTCACATTAGAGGGACAACAACTTTCACTGGCTCCATGTCCAGTTCTATCTGAAAAGGAGAATCAGAGGCAAAGAAAATGTACTGTCTGCTCTATAGAGACTTTTCCCAACCTGGGAAAGCAGGTTCTTCTTCAAATATCCTCTCCTTATTAAAGTAACATTTTTGTTACAGCATTCTTTCCAGTGCTACTAAAACATTGGATGGTTAGAAATCAGATTTCTCACAAAAGATAACACAGAAGGGGTTAACATTATCATCCAGGTTAGTTAAATATTTTATCATTTTGATTTGTCAATAAATGAAATGTTCTGAAAAGATGAATGGGGAAACCAGAGTATTTGAAAATTCTGTTGCAGTAATGGAATCTGTTCTGAATTTTCACTGTGCAAAGATTGTCTTCTGTCAGTATTTGGCTCTCTGTCATCTGTATGGGTTAAAAAGAGTTTTGTCAGTGACTTAGATGTGACTGTATGAAAGTGGGCTATCCCTTTACAATAATTATGTTTCTTTCTTTTTATATTTACAAAGACTGAAATTTTTCTACATGGCACTGCGAAAACAGCACAAGTTTTAAAGAATGAAATGGTTTCTATTTAGATCACAGAGTAGACCTGTTGTAGTCGTAAGATGGAGTTTGTAAAAGTAATTCTGATGGTCCATATAATCTATAAGTAAGAGCAGAAAACAACTGAGGGTAGCATTTGTCCTCACTCAGTCTATATTACTGATATAAGTAACAGAAAAAGATGATAATTTTTTTCACTAGAGTATTTTCACACTGTTAGTGCAATTCTTATATATATAGCTATGTTTGCTTTGGTGTAACTCTATATACACTTTTAATAAATACTTGCGCTGTCATGAAGAGTTTAATCCAGTACAAACAGTAAAGGCAAGTCCTAAATCGGGTGAAGAACAGACATAAATCTCTACCCCTCTGCACTGAAGAATAGGAAGCTTGTGAACAGGAAATTGCTTTCTCCTCTGTTCTCAGAGATTTTTTGGGTTTCCACCCTTATAACCACTGATAGGTCTTTCTACTGTGATCTCCTCCCTTTTTTATATTTTTTATTTCTCATATAACATTTTTCTGTTTCTTATTTTTAACTCACCTTACTAAGTACTAAGGTAGTTATGCTGCAATGCTTCTCTTACAACATAGTGACACAAGACTGAAGACTGTCACTGAGTGATAGCATAGGCTAAACTGACAAATAACAATTCAGTTTACAGCTTTCATATTTCTTTGAAATTTTAGTGAAGTAAAGGATTTGAAATCTTTGGATGGCAAGTGAGTTACAGGCACAAAGAATAATCTGAGTCAGTTAAAGTCACTGATATTAGTTAGTTTAAAAAACAAAGGTTTCAATACATCTTTGGCTTCAGAACATCCTGCAGCCTGTGCCATGGCACACAGTGATGTGATGGCTTGTGCAGAATATTTAACCTAGCACCTGCTGTAGCCAACAGAAAAGATCTCATTGACTGAACTATGTGCTGCTTAGACAATGAGAAATCACTGGTTTGAGCAAGCATTAAAAAAAAAACGCTTTCCACAAAAAATAACTTTAAACTAACTTCATACAGTCTATCAGCAATTCTAGTTCCCCTGGTTTTTCTTTTTCTGCTTTTCTCCTTCCATTTTCAATCATAAATGGACCAATTATCAAATCATGCCTTGCTCTGAGGTACACCCTTCCTTCTCCCAAGTGCAGCTGGTGGGGAACCAACCCCTCTCCTTCCTTCTCCCCCCACATCTGTGACCCACCAGAGTTCACTGGGAAAGTTACATTCCCATTTGCATTTGCCTATGCAGCTTTTTGTTAAAAAAATACAGAAAGAAAAATGGGAAAAGTTTTTTACAGAAATAGGTGCAAACTTTAGGGTACGAGTCAAAATTAAGTTCTTGTTTGCATAATTCCTACAGTGGTATTTTCTTAGATTATGTTGGCAGAAGATATTCAGTTGCCTTAGAGTGAGAAGGCTCATTTCCCAAACTGTACCCAGTTCATAATGTACAAAGGCAAAGCCTGCATGGGGCACAGTAAGCTGGAGCTCATTTTTTAAACACTCCTGAATACGTAGCTGGAGAGCACTACCATCTAATTTTAAACTAGAAGTCTTGAATGCTTTTACTGTTAGTCTTTCTTGAAAAATACAACACTGAACAGTATTCCTTCAAAATCGGGGATTATATGTAATACATGGTAGAAAGTTATTCTATAAATCTCTATTTCTATGACATTGTCTCAAAATGTGATGGCGCTCTGGGGCTATGAATGTTTTTATCAGATGGGATGGATATGGAGAGGAAAGGGTGGAATAGCATTCAAAAGTCCCAGAGATGGTGTCATGGTATTAGACAATGCCTCTTCAGAAAAGGAGATTCCTGGTAAGATGTGATTTACGTTTTTGTCTGGTAATAGACATGCCAGGTGATCTTTAAAGTTACCAGTGACACTGAAACAACAGGGGGAAGGATTCCAAGTGGAAAAATGGCCAACTGATTAATTTGGAAATGTGAATGAAGATTTAGGTTTCTAGCCTGTACTGAGTTCTGTGATGATGCCACTAATGCTGTGGCTATGATGTGGCTAATTTCAAGCGATTCCCATGATATTTATTAGTTCATACTACACCATTAAATTCTAGTGAAGGCTTACCCTTTGAGATAGACACAAAGGAAAAAGGAGAGGCTAAGCAGTGTGAAGGAAAAAGGTGGCATGTTGAGTTCATGAGCTTTGTCCCATTAAGACTGCATCTTCACATGCATGGAATGCTCTAAAGTAAAAGCTAAATGCTAACTGATTAATTTGGCTGAGAAGCCATGGTTTCATTTCATATCAGGGGAAGACGTTTTGCACAAAGGTTGAAATCCCTTTAAACAGCATTTCTTCCTCCTGTTTATAGCTGTGTGGCACAGTTTGTGTTTCAGGGTTGGCTGCACAACTTAATTCTACGAGTTGCTTTTCTCTCTGTTTGGCTGGATGGTGCTAAATGCTGTGCAGCACTGGATGATTTCATAATTTAATTAGTGGTGAATTCAGTCATATTTACAATGGTGCACTACATGTTCATCTCCATTGTGCTCAGTTCAATGTTTTATAGTATTTCTGGTTCATTTAGGTTGTGATGGCTTATCCTTATTGAGAAAAAAATGGCATATTCCTAGAATCTGCTCTAATGAGCTAGCATGGTATAATGTCAGGGCAGAATGTGACATTGCATTTTTGTATCTGAAAACATTGTAAAAAAGTGTCTTCAAAAACATATGCAGGAAAAGTTTACATATAGAAACTGTTTAGCTGATCATCAGAGATGAATCATCATTCGTGCAACAATATGATTTTGTGCAACATAAGTTGATCATCTTAAAATAGCTCTATTTGTGCAGTTTAACAGTGCAAAGAAATTAGTTTGAAACATTATTTTTCTTCTTAGGGCAGAGAGCCACTTAAAAATAGGGAATGCAATATTTGAAATGTATCCCTGAAATTATAACACTTAATACTGTCAGATGGAGAAGAGGCCAAAATAACTCACACACCATAACATCTATTAATAGGTCTGACTCCCTTTTGCAATGTCAACTGTAACATTATTCCTTGTTTTAAATCACAGTGTCTCAAATATCAGCTGTTACTAGTTGTACAGTTCTCTCTCAGTTTATATCAGAGAGCCCAATGGAGTCTTTTCAAGGACCTAGTCAGGTTAGCAGGACAAACTTTTTACAAGTCCCCACTGCAACTGATTTCTCATCAGAGGATGAAGATGATAAACCTGTCATTAAAAACTGTTACTCACCACGTCCCCGAAGGCGGAGTTCTGCTTCTTCAGAGGAAGAGGAGGCAGAAACCCCCACCGGCATCGGAAGAAAAGTTTCATTTGCGGATGCATTTGGGTTTGATCTCGTGTCTGTGAAAGAGTTTGATACCTGGGAAGTTCCAAATATAGGACACAATGACACAGACGATGATGTTTTCCCTCAGGAGGAATATTTTTTCTCTCAGTTGTTTACGTTACCTGCTTCACAGGAAGAACTTATGCAGAAAGTGAGAGAGCAGAAAGTACTGTTGGAATCAGTCGTGTTGCTGCCGGGCTTTACCTGTATGAACGGCATTATCCGAGTCCTCAATGTATCCTTTGAAAAACAGGTGTATGTTCGAACAACGCTGAATAACTGGCTCAGTTACTACGATATCCTCGCAGACTTCATGCCTAATTCTTGTGGTAGTGAAACTGATCAGTTCTGCTTTAAGATTTCTTTGGTGCCTCCTTACCAGAAAGATGGAGTTAAGGTGGAGTTCTGCATACGCTACGAGACATCGGTCGGCGTCTTCTGGGCAAACAACAATGACAAAAATTATGCACTGATTTGTCACAAGAAAGAAAGTGCACCCAGGGTGGATAATAAACCACAAAAAGGGGTTGCTGACAGACAGCTTAAAGGCTGCTTAAAGACGACACAAAGCAGGTGAGATGACACCTTGACTTTTGGTAACTTACAATGTAGCTGGCTAATACTGATCTTCTAAGTGTATTTTCTGGAGCTAACACTGCCCCTGTTGTATTCCTCTGTTGTGTTTTTTTAGTGATAAATTAGACCAGGACTTTTTTCCAGTAAAGCCCTTGTATACATCAGCCAGTAGTTTTCTGCAAACACATTGGATGCTATCATATAGTTTTAATATATATGTCCTATATGACACTCGTTTAAAGAATAGTATAAGGGCCTATGAATTATGGGATGTGTACTGATTTTGATCTCTGTAGGGTATAAATTGAGCCGACATCAGTGAGAGCTTTGATCCAAACTGAGGTAGCTCTGCAGTTCAAATGCTTTGCATCCACTTCCTTGATAAGTCAACAAAAGTTTAGAAGTGAAACAAATCCTGGTTTTTTACATGATTTGTTTATTTACATATTTCATTCTCCATGGACAATTTTTAAAAACTGAAATGGCAGTGGTGTTTTAGGAAACTGATAAGTCAGAGAAGGATTTTATAGCAATTAGAATAGGACATTCTGCAAGTTGTGTATTAAGTTAATTATTCCTTTTTCCTGGTACTTGTTGATGTTTCTGTTTCACTAATAGTGAAATGAATAATGATTGATAAAGCAGAATTGGTAATATATTGAAGAAAAAAGACACATAGAATTTATTTCATATATTTCATTCTAATTAAATATAGGCAAGTACTATGTTAATTATAGAATAAAGTGGCAGTGTTTAACTTATAACTTAACCCCACTTATAGAGGGACACTCAGCAGTAATAACTTTTTGCTTCCTACTCTGTGTTTAACTCTTCATCTTTCCATAAGCAAAACAATGCTGCCCACAAAAATCTAATTCTCATGTCTTTTTTCCATGACATTTTCTATAAATTAGTTGGAGATATGCAGAACTGAATCTATATTTTACCTGCAGACTCCTTTGCAATACTTAGATCCCAGAACTGAATTAATGTTGGGACTTTTACTTGTTATACTCTTTCTGAGTCAGGCAGTGCTACTGGATTTCCCTGCTGCTCTTCCATTGGACTGAAGGGATGGGGAAGGGGGAGCAAAACTGCAGCAGTGATGGGAGCGTAAGGAGAAAGGAGACAGTCAGAGCTTCTCCTGTGAAGAACCTGCCTTCCTCAAACTTAGACTCGCTCTGCTGGGAGCCTCTGCCAGCCCAAATCACGTGCCAGCCTTGTGAGGAGAGGCTTGCAACATTTGCCTGCATCAGCACCATGGTGTAAGATCAGACCTAGGGCTAACCCAGGTCCCAGTTCATACCCAGTCCACAATGTTCTCCTGCTAAGTGGTGCTGGGGCCAGCTCTGGCTACATCAGAGCAGAGGTAATGATGACTTGACCTGCCATGTGGTCAGATCCTGACATTTGGGCCTGGTTCTGTTCATTATATCTGTCCTTCAAGAACACGACTTTAAGATAGGACTTCATTCTGGGTAAATAAGGTAGCCTAAGGTCCCTCCCTTACAGAAGAGCTGCAATATCAAACACCTCAGGCATATGCAGGCAATGTGATTGCATGATTGCAGGCCTGAGTTCAGTCAGCCCACATGGAACAGATGATGGACATGGACAACTAAGTCTTAATTTAGTGAGCCTTAGGCTTCCAGATGCTTACAGTACTGACATCCAAATTTCAATACAATTGAGTGTCTGAAGTCAAATAAATCCTAAGAGTTTAATTTCCTGTGACAAATCTGTTGCCAGCATAAGATGTAGAAGCATTTCTTCCAGGGGATCCTCTTTTACATGTATGTGCTAAAAGTTTAACATGGAAGTCAGACAGAGAGGTATTTTTAAAAATGGGAAAGGAGATAACATGTCAGCTCCTTAACATAAAATTACCTTGTCTGTACTCAGAGTGTAAAGTTGTTTTACTCCATATCAGGTTGCAAAGGAATAAGTATGTGTGTGTGTGTATTTATAAATAGATATATATATGTATTTATATATTTATGTGAATATTTTTTCATATATATGCATGCACACATGCATACTTGTGATATTAAAATCAAAGTGGTTGGATTATTCTTTATCTTAAGTTTTGTTACATGTTTTTGGCCAACAGCTAACTAATGGGCACTTTCAAGACACTCTTCAGTGGCAGAAGGATGTAAAGATACATGCAAAAATGAGCCAAAAGTATTTTTGGAATGTGTTTTCAGTGGTCACCAAAGCTGTTGAAAAACAGCTCTAGCAGATTGTTACCCAAAACCAATTTTATGCTACAGGGACTTTATTGACTTCACAGGAGTTACAGTTTTCACCAGTGTAAATGAGGTCAGCATCAGGGCCTTTTGTTTCAAAAGAACTAAGAACCCGACCTCCATTGCTCACTTGGTTTTCAAAGTGTCTTTGTACATGTTGCCCCTTTGAGTGAGGAGGAACACCCTGCAGACGTCTGCAAAAGTACCTCGTTATTCTCCTTCAGACCCTCATTAAAACTCCTTTACTCTGATGTCTAGAAAAAAGCTCAAGAAAAACAAATCCCCCCAAAATTGGCAAAGTGAGGCTGCTGGTGGGCTATGACTCCTTCACATCACATTGAACAGCTCTGTCTGTTTCCCTGCTCTCCTCCAGCAGCTCATCTTTCTCTTGCCTCTTGTTTTATGTTCAAATGTTCAAACTCTGCAGCATTTCTGTATGCTGTGCTGGGTGTTTATAGGACATTTAACAAAAGGAGGGATCCTGGACCATAGATAGCTTATCTTAGGAGCTGCAGCAATGCACAGAGATATACACAGAAGTAGTAACTATTTTGCATATAGTTCCAACAATAAATGTGCAGGTAAAGAGTATTGCTACCTATGCCAATGGGCTAGACATCTCTATTTCAAGATTTCTTTATAGCATTTTGAACAGAAAGATTTTTAACTAGACACTTATCTAGGTCTCTATTTGAAGTTTAGAAACCTGGGGGGTTTTTTTGTTTTTTTTTTTTAATTTTGTCTCTGAGTCATTTACACTTTATTTAAAATGTTCAATTTACATCTTCAGTTAAAAAAGAGGACTATTAAAGAACTATGTTTCTTAAGCAAAGAGTTTGATCCACTCTAGAGCATACTTGTAGGGCTCATTGAATGCCATTAGTGAGGATTACTTGGGTTCGTTAAGTGAAAGGAATAATGCACACTTTCAGAGGAAGTTATTGGAAGTAGAAGAGGAAGTATCATGTTTCCATTCACAATATGAGCCAGAATAAAGTTGTATTAATGAGGGCAATGGGGTGGCTTCTGACACCATTATTAAGAAATAAAATAAAAGTGATAACGAAAAGCAAAGTTGCATGGAATTAATAGTGCTGAAAACTGTCTAGATTTCAATATTTAGAACCACATGACTTAAAATCCTACCTATTCATTACATTTCACTTGCTTTTGTTTCTATGTGTAGGCAGGAACAAATAGACGTCTAAGGTTCCATCACGTATTTGCTTCTAACTGTATTTTTCCAAGCTAAATTCTTTACAACATAAGTTTTAACATTTTTTTTTGTGTTTTCCAAAAAGGTTGAAAGGATAAAAAATATACTTTGTAAAGATAATGTTTGAATGAATTAGTTTACAATTTAGTATATCTTGAAATATGCGTTTAACTTATACATACTTATGAATATCCTTTGGTGAAAAAAAAAAACTCTTAAAATTTGAAGGCTGTCCCTGGGAAAGAGAGATCTTCTGGCAGTAAACAAACCATATATATTCGTACATCTAAACATTTAGAGAAATGCAAATTGTATCAGCTTTACTCTTTTCTCATTCTGTTTTACTCTCTTGCTTTTGGGACATGAATAATAATTCTGAAGACAAATTTCTCCTGCTCCTTAGGCTTGGGCCACATGATTTTTTGGGGGACTCCAGGCTCCTGAATGGGTCTGATCAGACAGGGACTGGTTGTGTATTGAATGAGGCAAAGTCCTATAGATTATGATGCCTGGCACAGTGAAAATGACCTGCAAACCATTGTCCCCATGACTGGTGAGGCTGCACCTCATTTCTGTGCTTGGTCCTGGTTTACCATCTGTCAAGAGAGCAGCAGGAGCAAGAGCATGAGGAAAATGGCTGACAAACATAAGAATTGTTTTACAGAAGGAAAAAATGCATATTTAGACTCCTATCTGCTGAAAAGGAAGGGGAAGACAAGTATTTTCAGCCTGGAGGAGACTCCAGGGAGATCTTAAAGCAGCCTTCCAGTTCCCAGAGGGGCCTACAGGAAAACTGTGGAGGGATTTTTTACAAGGGCATATCGTAACAGGACAAGGGATAATGGCTTTTAACTAGAAGAAAGGAGATTTAGGTTAGATATTAGGAAGAAGTTCTTTAGTATAAGGGTGGTGAAACACTGGAACAGGTTGCTCAGGGAGGTTGTGGATGTCCCCTCCTTGGAAGTGGTCAGGGCCAGCCAGGTTGGATGGGGCTTGTAGAAACCTGGTCTAGTGGAAGGTGTCCCTGCCCATGGCAGGTGGCTTGGGGCTAGATGATCTTAAAGGTCCTTTCTAACTCAAACCATTCTATGGTTCTATGATTTTCTGATTTTTTTGTCATAACTGTTGATGTTGTCCCTGTCTTACACCTGGTGCATCACTCAGAATTGACGTGGGTCCTGTGTTTGTTTTTTTCATAATTTCTAGACTGCACCTTTTTTTTAATTAACTCATTGCCTTCCATGATGCCACTTTGAACCAGAACACCAACAGGGCTGTGTCTCATACAGGAGCTTCTCTAAGTACAAGGCATGATAGGAAGGAAGAGATTAAGAACACTGGGTCTGTGGGCCACCAGTGCCAGCTGCAGCAGCATGAATACTGACTGGTCTTACAGAAATCAACAGGGAGAAAATTTCTCCTGTTCATGAGCACTGTCCTGTCCTGAGCTGGTGTCTCATTCCCCTTCCAAGGGAAGGCAAAGGAAATAAGCTGCTGGAGGCCCAGCCTGGTAGGACTGCACTGTGCTGGGTCAGTCTGCCATGGATTAGGGCTGCCTCTAAAAATTCAGTTTTGCATCAGCTCCTCTCAACCTTTCCAACAAACACATGATGTGATTAAAAACCAAAGACTTCTGAGGAAGATGTTTGGAAATAGCTTCACATATACTTTGGTATGAGGAACAACTGTATTATTCCCAGCTGGTCCTTTTAATATATGGCATTTAAATTATGTTCCCTTTTAATCCTTGTTCTTTTGATTATTATACATTATAATCAGAAAGGGAAAGGGAGAGCAGAAAAGGTGTTAAAACACACACCTATTTTGTGTACTGCTATTTGATCTCAGGGTTTTTTCTGGCATCTCAAGTCACAAATTACACCTTGATCAGTGTACAGACATGGGATTTGACTAAAGTTTATGACTATTATTAGGAAGTGACTGCAATCACTGTTTTTACCAGGAGAGCAGCTGCTGGAGAAGCTATCCATTCACAGGGAGCCAGCTAAACACAGTGTTCCTCTGCTGTTCCTTCTGACCCATTATTCTCAGCCCCTCTTTTGGCTCATGGTCTTTGCCTCCACTCCTTGCCAGATGTAGAAGTAGGTAGCCCTGACACCAAAATAAGACTTCTCCAGGTGCTTGAAGACTATGATTATCAGCAATATAGGGTAATTATTTAGTATTAAATATATTACTTAGTTTAGTAGGGTGAAAGCAATCTGTGGAACTGAGGCTGTGTATTAGGACCTGCTTCTCCATAGTGACTCCACTTATCTTTATTGGAAATTGCTGCAGACTTACTCTCCAAAATAATTTAAAATAAGTTAAAATAAACCACGTGAAAAATGTTTTGTTGAGAACAGTCCTACTTGGCCAGGAACAGCTACACTCAGTGGTCTTTTTTCAATCTGTCTAATCATAATATTTAAAAATCCTGGCATACCTACTACTTGAATTAGGGAATATTTTAAAGACCCTAAAGATAGATATCTAAGTTAATGGCATAAGGCTTTCAATGATATCACAGAAATGTCAAAGAAATAAGTGGAAGTTTTGGATGAGAATGCTATGCACAGAGAAAACAGACACCTGCAAACAATACTTGTGTTTTCCTAATTGGAGAATACCTGCATACTGAAAAACTGCCTCATTTTTTAATTTGGTGATTCTGAATTGTGCACTGGAAATATTAAATTAAGCCTTTAAACTTCTAAGTAACAACATATGAAAATAACATTGCTTTGCTGGCAATCTTCCATGATCTACCTTAGAAACTGCTATTAGAGAACATAAGTTTATGCTCTAATGTATAGGAAGTAAAAGCTGCTATAAAGCTTTTTTTTTATTTGCATAAAACCATATAAAACTGATGCTTCGTAATATGAATATCATTTATCAACTGTATGATAAGTAAGTAGTTGTAATTATACATGCATTGTTTGGCTTTACACTTGTCAGATTTTCTTTGCATTCACTGCAATATCATCAGTTTATTTAAATATGCCAATAGACTAGCACCAATATAACTGATTCTTAGAGTTCTTTCATGCAGGAACTGGCTTGATACTGCAGTAGGCACAAAAAGTAATTTTATGGACATCAGGAGTCTTATTGAACTCTGTAGAACTCTACATGTGTATAACTATCCTTGAATGTTTATATTTTCAGGACCAGAGCTTATTTCTATGCTCTTTTAGATCACTGATTAAGGACCTTCACACAAATAGAAATATATTGTTAAAGAAAATTCCATATTTAATTTTTTAGTGACTCTTGTTTAATGAGATATCTGTTTTGCAAGCCGAACCAGGCTGGTAATGGCTATTTCAGTACTCTTGTCTCCTGACCACCGTTCAGGTATCACAGTTCGCAAATGTTCACTTGGAAAAAAAATTATTCCATTACCTTCATCTTGACTTGCTAAATGTTAGTTTTGAAAGGATGTTTAAAGTCTGTGAAATATTAACTGAGAGCACTGGAGTCATATTTAATGAATGCATTCACTACTAGTGTCATTTGAGCTGTTTATTCTGGTTATAAACTTTAAGCCCTGATCCAGCCATGGTGCTGCAGCACTGAAATTGAAGCAAAGAATTCAGCTATGGCAAAAGTCCAGAGAACCATTCGCCCATCCTATTTTTAAGAAAAAAAGTGTGTATTATCTTCTCATTTACAAAAAGCAAAAAAAAAAAAAAAAAATGGACCAAACAAATACTTTGGAAGTTGAACGCTGCTCCTGCCTTAGTGCAAAGGAAGAGATAAGAACTTTTTAATACCAGCATACTAGGCATGCTAGAAGTGGTCATTTGATCTTTCAGCCTTCAGTGACACACAAGAAAATATTAGTTGATATGCCAAAACCTAATGGGAGGTTTGGTTTTCTGGCAGTCTCTCCACTCTCCTCCTGATCTGTGGAACCAGCTGATACTCTGACACTAAACTCTAGTATTTATTACTGGCTCATTACTAATAGCAGTCCTAAAGAGCACGGAAGAGCACTGAGCTGTACAATTGAACGTGGACTAAGTAAAGCTGGAAATTTTTCTTTCCTTACATTTCAGTGCATCAAATGGATTTGCATTTACATTTTGCTTTGATGCATAATAACTGTCCCTGCAAAAATATTTATGACTGCCAGACAATAAACGTAAGATTTTCAAGCCTAGATCACTTCACAGTGTAATAGACAGGTGGGGGGGTTTGTCAGTCTTTCTCTGTCCCCAGCTACCCCAGTAAATCTGAACTAAGTTATACTCCAGGTCTGGTTAGAAATATTGATATGTGCAGTATTGATATGTACCACACAGCTTCCTTCTTGCTGTGTACTAGTAAGAGAGCATGGGGAAAAAATTATAAAAGTCTCTTCTTGTCATGGTAACACCTGGAAATTCTATCCTCAAGATACTTTTTGAATTTACAATTATTTTCCAAGATTTAGATCCCCTCTCAAGAGTGACTGGCTAAGGCTTTTTGGGGTCACCTGTTCTTTCACCTTCCCAGGGGTGGTATCTATGTCTTAGTCTCACCTGACTGCCATCTATCTGTCTACAGTCTCTCTAAGGCATCTGTCACCTTCATGCATACGTGCCTCAGCATATAGCAGTCAGCCTCTAGTAAATAACTCTCTTTTGACATGTCACTGGGGACTGCTCCTCTTTTTTATTCCACACGAGACCCAAAGAAAGACCACGTGTCACACAGGCTAAGGTCTTTTTACTCTCAGATATATCCAAAATAGCTGTAACTTGGGAGAAGTGCAAGGCCTGTTGCTGGTATTTGGTTTATTCTCCTTTCATCTTCTCAAGCAGTGGGGTAAAGAAGTAAGAGAACAGAGGAGCTCAATCCCATACCCCTTTCTAACACAGTTTCAATATTTGACCATAGGCTCTCCAGACAAATAACAATGTGAGAAGTCTTCCAATCTTTGCCCTTAAGAAGTCTGATTCCTCACTCATCTTTTCACCTTTTTCAATAGCCTGTCCCTGGAGATAGTCATCCCAATAGTAGGGTGCTGCAATACTAATTCAGCTGTCAGCAGATCTGACTTTGTCCAAGGAAATATTTCCTAAAAAATTTCCTTGTTTCTCAAACAGCCCATTCTGTGGAGGGACTTACACAATTTTCTGACCAATCTGTATAACAAACCAACTGTCTGAAAAGATTTCTTGACTGGTTTCTTTTCAACATTGTTGTGCTCATATCATAATAAGGTACAACAATTGTGACAGAGCTATAAGAGCGTGATAAAAGTTGCAGTCTTTCTGTTTATAGTTCCTGTAGGTTAATTTGAGACAGAACTGAGTCATTATGCATGTTTTTGTTTTTTTTTCTGCAGTCTTTGTGCATATGGGCATGAGAACTGGAGACAGACAGGGCTATATTAAAGGTTTCAGCCTGGCACCAAATTGGTATTGGGCTTCTGGTCCAGACTGTATGGAACTAAAATCTTCAAATAGGCAGATACACATTTATATTTGTAAAAAAATGTGCAAATGTTTTGCCATTAAAACTCAAGGTCTTTTTTAATGAGCTAGAAAATAAAGACTAATTTCTTGGGACTCTGTTTGCTTTGAGGCTATGATTATTCTTATCCCAAACCAGGCCAATGCATTTTGTTCTGTGCCATGTATGTCCCTGTTTCAATCATAAACTAAGGCTGAAAAATGAAAATATTAGTAATTGGAAAATATAATCCCCTGGATAGCACCAATCCAATAATCTTAGTAAAAATAGGTTTATTACAAACATTGCCTGAACCCTTCTGGGAATTATCTTTTCAGCAAAAAACACTCAAATTCCCTTACAGCTGCTCTCATGATCAATTGTCCCCCTTGATAGTATTAATCATCATACTATATACTGCTTATTCTGGGCATCTTTTTGCACTTTGCTTTCCAAATTTCCTTTCCAATTTCTCCTTTTTTAGAAGCTGCTAACAGTCCTTTATTGTCCTTTGGCAGGTCCTTTTCTCCTCTTCTGTCTTCATCTCCTTTTCTTAGATGAGGTGACCAGAATTAAGGGGCATTTCCTCAAGGTGGGGAAATACCACGGGTTAACATTCTCTTCCTCAGATTTCAAATATTTAAATAATGGCTCTTTGTGGCTCTACTTTTGTTCACAATGCTTGTGAATGTTGCCAGCCTGACTCTCCTGATAATGCAGTCTTCTCTTCACAGCATAGGTTCAAAACTGGAGCTGTGGGCAACCCCCCATCTCCACAGCAGCGTGCGAGTATCCTCCCCACCTCTCTAATGATGAGGGGGTCACTCCACCTCCATCCCTCTATCCTCGGTGTCTTGGCTATCAACAAGGGAGCTAATTAGTGTCAGTCCTATTTGTTTGGTGACACCTATTTGCTAAGAACTAGATTGAGCCTTCTCTAACACCAGTGGTAGTTGAAGGTCACATAAGAAAATCAATCTTTCCTAGATTTGTAATAAGGGCTCTGATTTTATGTACAGCTTCATTCAAATAGGATCACTTGTAATGGCATAATATTCTAAAATACAATTCAGTACCTTCTGCTTAGTGTTTGCACAGCTATTTATTTATGACTGTTTATGTTCTTTGTACTTTTTACTTTAGTTTTAGAATCCTTTCCTTTGTGATTTCAGTTTGGAATCTGATGATGTAATTTCAATTATTGTTTTCTGCAGCGTTTAAATTAATTTTTTTTTTCTGTTGTGCTTCTATTTTTAAATACCTTCTGAAAAAAATTAAACAAATAAACAAGATGCAATGATACTTACACACATGATATACATCAGCAATGCCATGGTTCAGGTAAGCCTCCCTGAGAAGTGATCATTTGTAGGTAGAAACTAACCATGTTTTTAAGCAAAGCCACCTGGCAAGTTGAAATTTGGGTTTGTGTAGCAGGAGCCTAGATCTGAGAAATGGTGCTTGCTGAGCAGTAGTCACCCTCTGCTTTGCTGTCAGCACAGACAGCAATGCTCCACACCACATTCCCACCATTCTCTGCAGTGGTCTGCTCTGCCTGTAATCTCTGCAGCTGTTACCTTCTGCTCTACCTAAGGCCCAGTTCCATGGACTCTGCCTTGAGCTTTCATAGAGGGTAGGTTTTTGGCCCAAGGAAGAAGCCATCTGCCCATCTGCACACAGCCCAGCAGCCTCTGGAGTTCTGCTCCTCAACACCTCCCTGAACTCTGGTCTGGCGCCATTGATTTCCAACGCAGCTATGGTGCCCCTACCTAGCATTAAGGTTGGCTTTTCCTAACAGTACGTAAAAGCCTGAAAACAACTTAGAACATTTCCCTGAAAGGTGGTACAGCTGAGTACTTAGTTTTCTTGCAACTTTCTTTCATAGCCACTTAATTGCTTTTTTTCCCCCTCCTCTCCTAATGGATGTGGTACTCCAGAGCACATGCCTGCAGTGCTGACACTCACTCCTTTTCCTTCTTGCCATCTTTGCTCTGCTGCTCACTTCGTTACCCCCTTGCAAACCCAGAGCAGACTGTCCTCAGTTCTGTTTTATGAGCCCAACTTCTGCCTTGTTGGCCAGTCATAATTTTGTATCCAGTTGTTTAGTGCTTTCCCTATGGTCTAATGTTTGAATTTTATTTAATTTTGGTTTATCCCTGTGTCCTTTATTAAAAGAGTAGAGGACCATTTAATTTTCTTACACTATAACATAACTTTTATTATATTTTTTCCATACCTACCACAGTCTATCACAACATGTCTTCTCGTTGGGTGGGTGAACATCTTTTTTTTTTATGAACCTTAATCCTCATATACTGCAAATCTGGTCTGAATGATTGAAATTCTTTAGTAAACATAAAAACCTCCTGCATGTAGATGATTCCTAAGTAAAAAATGTATTCCCTTAATTTCTAGCAAATTCCTATCAATACCTTTATATACAATTTTTTATAAAGATAAGCTATTCTTATCTAATTGTTTCTAGGAGTTTAAGACTGTCTCAGCAGGAGTTGCTGAGGGATGAAACTTCTAATGATGATTTAAAGCAGTGAAGTGTGTAGGCTGAAACTGAAATAATTATTGCTGTAACCCTCTAAGCTCTCTAAGTTCCTCAGGAGAAAATACTTTGTTCAGAACAGACTCTAAAAAACAAAATGCTAAAAAAGTAAAATAATAATAATAAAAAAAAAGCCCTTGGAGCAAGATGATAATTTAGAACTAGAATCAGTATAATGTAAGGATGTTCTCAACAACTGCTCACAAATGCATCAGACATCACAATTAAAAAGGAATAATAATTATGGCCCCATTCTAAAGTATGTAATATTCTATTCTATTCAATAAGCCACGAACACTTTAAAACCATCAGTGTAATCCACAAACCTATATTTACAACATTAAACTGGATGTTCTGCCTTTTCAGTAACTGTCATCTCTATTATTTTCACCTCAGACTCTAATTGTTTCTTTTATAGGAGCTAACCTACCAGTGTCCTTGGCAGTACAGTTTATGGCTCATGCATTTACAGTAATTGTTTGGGCGATTTGCCACATAGCATAACAATCTTCACATCACGATCAGGTTTTATAATAAACAGCATTAGTTGTGAAAAATACAAGTGATGCATGATTCTTATGGTAGGTAAAGGGCACTGAAGATGCCCTTTAGAAAAAGAAAGGAAAATGCTCAAGCCTTGAACTGCTGAAGAAAAATACTGATGTCACAATAGAGCTAATTAATTTGATG
This sequence comes from Calypte anna, assembly GCF_003957555.1. Classification (NCBI taxonomy): domain Eukaryota; kingdom Metazoa; phylum Chordata; class Aves; order Apodiformes; family Trochilidae; genus Calypte; species Calypte anna. Next base: position 25,975,776 of record NC_044244.1, read on the forward strand.
GTACAAACAAAAGGGGGGAAGGGCCTTGCATTCATTAGTGTCAATTCCAAATGAGAGCATACCGTTCATAAAAATAATATTCTGCCTTCGTTTAGACAAAATGGGCAGGTAAACAAATCAGAAATATGCACCAGTTCCTGAAACAGCAGTGATTTTGCTTCTTAGCTTTATCAAGACTTTCCCTCCCTTTGCCACAGGGAACTCAAAGCCTGGGTAGGTGCAATTTGCAGGCAGACCTCTGGGTGAGGTGGGATGCTCTTGTCCACCAGCCTGGCTGGCTCCAGTGTGGCCAGCACTGTTGGGCACTATTGGGCACTGGAGCCTCTGGGCAGAACCTCTGGTCTGCTCCTGGGGAGCTGAGCACTTAGTTAATGGCTTCTCTCTACAATACACAGGTGGTCGCACTTAAAGATGCCCCACCATGTGCAGCTCTGCTCTGAAGAGATTTTGTGGCCTCAGTTTTCAGGCACCCAGAAATTACAGGTCAAGTGCTGCTTGGTGGGAAGGTTTCTTGACATACCCCCAGCAGGCTCAATATCCCATTTTAGAAATTCTTTAGAATTAAAATAAGATATATGCCCTCTTACGCTGGTGCACAGGCAGGTGATCCTGAGCCTCCCTGTCATCTCCTCACCACCTGACAGCACTGCCTTGTGCTGAAGCACAGTGAAGCACAAAGGTGGCTTCAAGCCAAGCCTGTACTTCCCATTCTCGAGCTGTGAATTCTCTAGCAGACCAGGGCTTGAGACTAATATTTATAGGGTGCAGGAACCCCATGTGATAAGAAATACAAGTGGTTGCATCGTAACACTGTAGCTCCAACAGCTGATAAGATGGGTGCCAATTTGGATCATCAGGAGACCTTGTCCCTCCAATGAATTTTGAACTGAGACTTGTGGAGTCAAGGAATAAGTTTATCTTCATTTGCTAAATTTTTAGTTTATATATTCAGTGAGGGAGAAAGAAGAGAATTAACTACAGACCATCGCTTTGGAGATCCTCACCAGGATCCTTGACAGCTCCCAAATCTTTTCATTAATTTCCACAGAAAAACGCAGAGGACAGCACAAGATTTGCATCAAGATTCCAGGGGGTGGGATGTATCTTCAGTGAGGGACTCATCATGATACTGAGAGCAAGAATCAAACTTATTTTTTTAACATTTTTAAAATAGTACCATATTTTTTTCTCTTCTTGCATTTTCTTCTTTTCTTGAACTGGTTTTGCTAATATTTTCTCCTGTCTCACTGTACTTTAAGTCCAGTATAAAAAGCAACATATTTTAAATGCAATTTTGCAGTAAGCAAACTTCTTAGTGGGGCTATGTTAGTAAAAAATGGGTTGAATTCTTCCTCTACTTTGCTTAAGATTTTAATAGAAATTTAAACTCTGTTTAAAGCCTCCCACATACTCAGTCTTTTCTAATACTTTCTAAAACTTTTTCTTCCTTAGAAATGTGTTTTTATTTTGTGGTTGTGGGTTTAGAATGATATGGCACACAATACTACTGAAAATCAGAATTACATGTGGAAATCTCTTATTTAGTTTCTCATAAATGCTCTTTTAAACCAACTCCTCTGAAACTTTTACAATCTTCCTGTTTCCAACGTGCACGTAAATTTTTTAAAACTAATTTTTGTTCTTGCTTGGTTTTTTTTCTTTTTATACATGTAGTTATTTCCTTTCCTATTTCCTTTAGACATGATGTCTGATGATGAGGAGGATACCAAAAATGATTAAAGCAAACTACCAGCCCTTCACTCCCCACACACCCCTCCTCTGCCCAGCTTTACAGGGTTATAGTTCTGTGGAGGATGCCTGTTTGATTCCAGTGATATCTCGCACTTGAGCACTTAGCTGTACTACTTTACTTTTTAGTCTTCTGATTCTCAGTAAAAATTGCTGACACATTTAACTATACCTTTTCAAGGATCCCTTATGATTTTTTTCTCCCAGTGGCATCATTCTTCAGCAAGGCTGGATATTTTTGGCAGTAGATTCAAAAGTAGTTGTGTTGAAGGCTGCTGTTCATTTAGGCTCCTCTTAGGTTTAGAAATTAAAATAGAATTACTGTTTGGTTAGTAACTTCAATCTTGTCAGCTCCTTTCATGAGAACATTTTAGCTTCACTTCAACTTCATGACAGAAAAGGATTGGTTTGCTTTAAATTTACTTTGAAGTAAAATACAGCAGCATGAAAAATCTGTGAGAATCTAAGGCTATCTGGATTTTGAAATAAAATTTTATTGAAAACTTTTTTCCTCTTACATAATTTTAATTAAATATTTGAGAAATATATTCTCTAAATACTTTAACATCTCCATGCCTCTTTAAATTTCAGACAGAAGAAAATATTCCTACATTTTGTTTTAAATATGACAAAGTGTAAAACTGATCAGATTATATTAGTTTCAAGAGTTTTACAGGTATGTTTGCATCTTTCCATATGCTGTGCTGCAATAATTTTAGCCTTTCCATATACTCTGTAAAACAAATGCCTTGTGATTTAGGTATTAAGGTCTAGCATAAGTGGATATAGAATCTCAGAATCATAGATTTTTCAGTGTTGGAAGGGATCTTTAAAGTCATCTGTCCCCAAACCTCCTGCCATGGTCAGGGACACCTCCCACTGGATCAGGTTGCTCAGAGCCCTGTCCAGCCTGATCTTAAAAACTTCCAGGGATGGGGCTTTCATCATGGCTATAGAAAACCTGTTCCAGTGTCTCCCCACCCTCATGGTGAAGAACTTATTATATAAGACAGAACAATGTGAACACCGCCGTAGGTTATAAAAACACAGAGATGCAACTTTTGCCAAACATTGGTGTGTGGATTAAAACCACACCAATCTATAACAACCTCACCCATTATACAAGAGGTTAGAAGCTCATAGCTATAGTCCCAAATGTATTTCAGACTAAAGCACCTGCCCCTCTGCAGTGAAATGTGTGGTCCTGGAAGCACAACTCTCAAGGCATAAAGCTATGTAGGAACAGTTGAAATAGGGATGGATAAAGAGTGAGGGACCATGTGAAGTCTTGTCCCATGGTAACTGTGTGTCATAATCTGGTTTGGAAAAATATATCCATGTTTCCATACTGAGACCTCAGTTTCTTGTGCCTGGTACTTGCTCTGAAAAATTACAGGATATATTTTTATAATGCTTACACACCTTCTTTTAAGTTTCTACAACAAATGATTTTGTAAACTCTTTCTATTACAACGCTGAGTCTTGTTTCTTAATATATTTTCTTCCTTTTCAGTATTTATCCCCTTGCTATAATAACCATGGGTATTTATTTCTCCTCTCAGACTTTGTGAAAATAGAAATACTCAGTTTGACTCCTTGGTTAAGAGAAGATTTTTCATCTTACCAGTGTTGTAGTCTTCTCTGCACATGTTCCTGTTTGAATTAATCTTTCTTGAACATCATGTACAAATGTTCCAGAGGAGTTCTTACTAGTGCCTGGTACATGAATATTTCTTGAAAAACTTATACTACTGGGAATACCTTCTCTGGCAAAGCTCTGCAGGACTCTGTCCTGTTGCCACAGCCATCTCACAGCAGTGGCTTGGAAATGTTTTCTGCCAATATTAAACTTTAATTTATTTATTTATTTATTTATTTATTCTTCCTTGTTCACCGTTTCTTACAATTTCTGAGCCCTCAGTTTTTGGCAGAAACTTTTTCTGGTCCCTTAATGTTTAACATGGCACTTGGCAATTTTGAATTTCATCCTTTATCTATTTTTCTGATCCTTCAGGCCACTCTTTTCTTTCAATCCTCCTCTGTATTGGTGATGTCTCACAGCTTCTTATCTGCCACGGATTTAATTTAACTTTGACTTTTTGTACCTTGGCCTGTAATAGCATGACTGAGTAAGTCTGATCACAGGACTGGTCCTCTCCAATTCCCTGGTGACATCTGCCAGCTCTGCGCGGCCCAGCTTGTGGGGCCCTGCTTGGCACTGAGCCCCTTTCCCACCTCCCAGCTCTTGTACTCATCTCCCTCTTCTCCAGTTTAATTAATAAATTTCCCATGTGGCTGCACAAAAAATGCTTTAATGAAGTCCAGATAGAGTAGATAACTGACTTTTAGACAAGGGAAATATAGTAATCTTATCAAAGACAGATATTATCAGGTGAGTCTGGCATTTCTATGTAATTTTCCTTTTTTCTGTGTTTATCCTCTCATTTAAATTTTGTTCTAAGGCTATTGTGAAAACTTAGGGAAGATACTTAGGGCTATAGTTGCCCTGACACTAATTCACTTCTTTTTCCTAAATATAGATACTACTTTTTCAACTCTCTGGTACTGTTACAGCAACTCACAACCAACAAACATTTCAAACCAATGTGTGATTTCCTCCACTGGATCCCTCAGTATCTTGGAATGGAGATTACATACTCCTCTTAATGGGAGCTTAGTTAAACACTAGGTTCTGCTCCTAGACTGGATGAAATAATAGTACTTAAGTTTTTTGATTGTGGGGTTGTTCATAGATTATCTGAAAACTTGATCAAACCTCACTTCTAAAAAAAAATATTCCTATTTAACTTAAAAAGACTAATTCCAAAGACTTACTTTATCCCAATCTTTTCTGAAGTCAAAGCATTTAAATTTTTATTTTTTTTTATTTCTCATGATTCGTACACTGCTGGTCTACTCACATCTTAAAGACAAAAATTTATATTTTTTTTCTCTGGAATGCCAATTCTGCATAAATTTAGCACTTTTAAACTCCTTTGTATAACATTTGCCAACTTTTTAGTCTTCTCTGTCCTACTAACTTATCCCTTCTCCCATTTATTCTTTCTAAATGCAAAATTATAGTGAAAAACCATTTTCATTCCTGCTTTTTTTTTATCACTCAGTACAAGTGAATGATAACTCCATCAGGAATGAATAACATGAAAATAAATTGTGAGGTTTTTTTTTAAGCTTGTAGAAATTCTTAACTTTCTGATTTACTTTATGAAGATGAGCCCCATTTAGCTGAATGAGAAAAAGCAATTGAACTTCTACAGATATCTCAGTACCTTGTACAGGCAAACCTATGTGGAGGAGAACTGCATCACCTGGTATCATGGATTTCTAGCTTCCATTGTTATCAGTATGCTTGGGTCACTTAAATATAAAACTAAATATTTGTAAAAATAATACAAATTTTGTGTCTTTCACTACACAATGTAGTCACATTTAGACCACCCTCCACAACACAGTGAGATGATTAATTTAAAAAACATCTGAAGTGATATTATAAGTAAAAATTGTCCTAATGAAATTCTGATAACGAGCCAAGAATTTTTCAGAAAATGTGGAAAAAACAGTCAAAAAACTTGCTCACTGAAAAACCTTACAATTGCCACTGACTGATGAAGAGGCCAATTTTTGTTGGCATTGGGAAGTATTTCTGTTTTTAAGGTGCATGTATATGTTTGACATTGTTCTGTAGTTGCATTCACCCATAATCTCAACACCTTCATGTGACTTCTTAGACTGAAGTAGTGCTGTTAAATGACTATTTTTTTATGCTTCTTTTGATCCTCACAGACTTCAGTTTCAATATCCTCAATTTAGATTAAGTTTAGATTTCCCATCAGAATAATCATATGAGGACAGATAATTCTGATATAGATGTATGATAAGGAGAATAGCTGTTACACTGACCTTCTCTGTACTCAGGTATTTGCAGGACAGGTGTCCACAAATAATGGGCTACAAACCAGAAATCTTTGTAAAATTCATTGCAACATACAAAAAATAATGTTACAAACCCAGAAGTGTGGATCCAGGCTGTGAGGCAGCATTATCATTGCTATTTATTACCTATTTTGTAGTTGTGAAAGTAAATTTGTGGATCAGAGCTCCAGTTGGTACTGGAACAGGAGCCAAGGACAAATTCAGCTCTAATCACAACAGAAGTAAAACTGAGGGGCTCAGATTGCACACTGTGTTTTACAAGCCCAGCCACTGAAACTCAGTAGCTATGTTCCAGTTTGATTTTAGAGTTACAAGGTGAGATTCACTCAGCTAATTTCAGTTATTTCAAACTTATGGTTCCAGCCTAAGGCAGTCACTATAGGTTCCCTTTATGGTCAGTCTCTACCAGAGGCAGAGAAGCTCCTTCGAAGGGTATGTCACTCCATCTCACTTGCAATATCCATGACAGAGAATCTCTTCAGGAATGTTAATCTCTTATTGCTGATGTCAGGCATGGTGTACACAACTGTCTGAGCATCTATGCTTTGAAAGCTAAAGCTTGATAAAGGAAACCTCATACTGGCACATGCCCATAAGGCTGAAACTTGAAGGAGCTTTATACTTCATTTAAAGGTTTAGAAAATAGGTACTCCTCCTCAGCATCCTTATTCAGAGACATATAGTGTATATATTTTACACTGAAAGTTGTTAATCAAACCCAAAAATGAGTACTAGATAGGAAACACAGGGAGCATGAGAGAGACTCCAGTTTCTCTTTTCATCCAGAGTGAACTAAAGAGTAAGGATCCTGTTTGTACATTCAACTTTAAGAGCAGTAGGCAAATCTGCCCTCCAGTTTCTCCCCAAATGGTCTGCATTTCAGTAATTTGGATATTATTTGGAAGCTTGTACGGTAAGATTTTTAATCTCATCAGGGTATGATAGAAGCCAAAAGTGCCACTGTGTCTTGGATGTGAGCTCTGGCTGCCAGTAGACTATTGTGTTAGATGGAGGCACGAACATGTTTCCTTCCTCTGGGAATGTTTCTTGAAAGAAAAAAATGTGTCAAACTTCAGTCCTTTAACAAGTAGATGAGAGCCCCTTCTAGCAGCAAGGATGCCATCCTTGTGTCCTGAGAGTTCCATCCACATCAGCGAGCGCTGCAGGTAGCCAGAAAAGTTCAAAGAAAATCTTTGAGACACATTTTTCCCCCCACTGGATAGCAGTAGAAGTTTCCCTGCTGTGCCCATGTGGATTCGGGATCATTATTTTGGGGTGATTTACTCAGCTCATGCTTTACACGTCTTGGCTCCTAATTCAGGGGTTTTGCAGACACTTGTGTAGCTGACACCTCTTTTAATTCATCTGTCTCATGGCTAAGCCCCAACCTGCACAGTGTCTAGGGTTATGGAAGCAGGTGGCTGAAAAAGATGAAAAAGGCCTAAGAAAACTGAGAACTAGGGGTTCTAAGACAAACATTTGAACAGCAAAAAGAAAAAAACAAAAGAAAAATGATGTATAAAAATAAGCAGTAATTATTTACATTAACCCCCCCCCCCCCGCCCACCAGATTTAGTGAAAACAAGGCCCTGGCTCTGTCAGTCTTTTCAGGATCAAATGCAGACTGCAGCAACTGCTGGCAGGGGAAAGCACAGCTTAGTGTGAATAGGAGAGTGAGAGACATGAGGAGACTGTGCATATACCAGAACTCAAAAGTCACATAACATTCATAAGGACAGAAAGAATATTCAGCAGTATTGAAATTAGAAGAACTGTTGAGTGTTAAATCTTGCACTTCAAGGGAAGCTTCTAATAGCAAAAGACCAAGAGTAAATGTAATATGGCAGCTTATTTTCCTACAAGAACTTCACACCTTCCCCTGAAGTATCTGATGGTGACCAGTATCAGGGATCGGATGCTGGACTGGCAGGATCTTCTGCTTTAGTCTGGCAATCCTTAAAAGATGCTGGATTTTAAAACGCTGGTGACAGCCAATGTCTGGGTTCTTTTAACAGAGTATAAATTTAGCATCCTCCTTCTGAATTAAGCATTTAGGTGGCAGAGTTAATGTTATATCAATTTAAAAGAAAGACACTAGGAAAATATAGAACAGGAAAGGATTAATATTTGAAAATTAGAAAGAAATTTTCAGTAACAGAGGTGGACAGCAGGTTGAAAAAAGCATGAATTGAGAGCTACAGAAAAAAAAATTGCCCCTTATAGAGAAGTCATTAAGAGTGATATAATAATTTAGACTTTACATGAGTGACATTCTTTTTATATTCCCCCCCCCACCTATACACTAAAAGATACACCCCCTCAAGCAAGCAACACAAACTGCTATCACTTTGATATTGATGAGGACTGCAGAAACTCAGCATCTCTCTGAAGCTGTTGTGGTGGACCTGGACTTTGTTTTCACAGTCAGCAAAGCACCAGCTAAAAATTGCACTGGCTGCAGGGAAGCAGTAGTCATTCCTTCTGGCCAGGCATAGCTTAGCAATGGGATTTATAATGCATACATGCAGGGACAATCTTTTCATGTATTTCAGGTAATGAAGTTGTCTTTTTTCAGTAATATCTGTATACATACAAATATTTGAAAAATGTAAGTGAAAAAGAGGCCCAGTCTCCTGAATACATATCTGCTTCCAGACCCTTTCCTGACCCCAAAGTTCCACTCTCCTGTCACTGACCCATCTAATCACCTTTGTGTTGCTTTCTTGGAAGAGGACTAGGAAAACTCATCAGCTGTGCAATGTAATCAGGAGGTCAACACATTTTCATTTTCCTGGCCAGTTCTTTCTTTGACCAAGACTTAATATCAGATCATCCAAAAAAAAAAAGAAAAAAAAAAAAAAAAAAAAAAAAAAAAAAGAGTACATTTTATAAACATGTTATTTTCAGAATTTCAAACAGCTTTCAAAATTTTGTGTAATTAACTGGTGGTCTTTATAGATGATCCTAAGAGGAATTAGAACAATATTTTTTGCAGAATAACACAGGAAGTTTCCCTTTGTTTCACAGCAAAGAAGAAATATTGGCAACGTCTGACAAGGACATGAGGAATAATTCAAGGACTCCAGGTACAACACACAGTTTTAATTAGTTCTTCCTTACTGCACATGTTAATTAAAAAAATAGTGTAACAAACAACCTCATGGAAAATATTTAAGTATGTTTTTGTTAACTCTTCAGACATAAACATCCCAGAGATTGTTTATTCACCAGCAGAAGACAAAGACATCAAACCAGCTAATGAAAACATAAAAGATAAAAATGCAGACTACAACTGGGGTGATCACAAAGATGATGAAAAAGAATCAGAATTGCTGGTAAGCATTATACAATTATATCTACGGTATTAAATGATATGAATCCATTTATGCTTCAAAGCTGGTGATATACCCCCTTTTAACAGAGCTGACTGATGTACTAATTTACAAATGTAAAACCTTGGTCTGTACTTTCATTGAATCTCTAACTGATTTAACAATAGAAGGTGCTTTGATTTCTGTATAGTGCATCAACTTTTTCTGGTCTTAAATTGATGACTTCTCCCTTTTGCTTCTTTACCAGAGGCTCCAAATTACAGTTTGAAGGAAGAGTAGCATTTCAAAATTTTCCTCTCCTAGTCTCTAGGACGGGACCACTCTTAAATAAGCACTTTATATTTGGTAAATTTTTTGTGTTTATAGTACAGTTTGCTTTTGGGGATTTTGAAGGATGCTATATGAGCAAAATAAATACATATATATGTATATTAGCAGATTTTTCTATGTCAGTATTTGGCATTAAATTTTTAATAATAAATTTCACACTCAGTGAACATTCAATCTATTTGGATTTGTGTGTATGCATGTGTGTGTGTGTGGTTTGGCTTGCATTTTTCAGCATGAAAGAAAAAATGGCAATAAATGAGATGCATACAGCAATCTATTATTCTCAGTGTCTGTTCTCAGCTCATATCATTTGGGTGCATAGATTCATAATCATAGATTATAATACCTATCACCTGTGAAAATGTGAATGCTGAATCAGACAGGAGAGGAAGATGAAAACCATTCCCTTTTTTTTTCCTTATTGATAGAGAGACAATGAGTTCCTCTTACTTGAATATACATTTTTCTTGTCATTTACTAAAAAAAGTTGAACATTGTTGCCTGTTGTAGGACTTTTCACTGCCTGAAAGTCAAGGTCTTTTTTTTTTATGGCAAAACATAAAAAGGAGGATCTCTAAAATCCCTTGTTGTTCTCAGTCCACCCTGTTACAAAAAGCAGAATCAAATATAACCGTTTGTTTATCAATTGCCAGGATTGTCCATACAATAAATGAGGGGGGAGCTATAATTTAGATGTTAATTTGCACTATGCGCTCTTTAATGAATTAAACAATGAAGGCTTATAATAGATGGAAATGCAACCAAATCTTTGAAACACACAGCATTGGCTCATAAGACAGCTGTGCAGTTGACAAGTAACATGAGCCTTATGTGAGAAGAAGGGGAAATCGTAAGATTTGCATATAATTATTGAGATCATGCAAATGTCAGTTATGAGGAGGGGAAAAAAACACAGGCATCTCACTGTTAAATCCTGACAGTTGGCATCACCGAAGAACTCAAATACACTTGAGCACTGGTTGGCAGAGGGTCATTAAAACAGAATTTGCAGAGACATTAGCTCCCTCACTTTTCTTTGAGTGACGTTTTACTATTAATAGTTTGCAGAGGCTTTGCAGAAAACATATTAATAAGAGAAACTGTAATGGGGGTATCTACAGCAAGTGCAGATGCATAAAGGGGTGCCCAAGAAGCTAGCCTCTAATTGATCAGCTAGTGCTCTCACTGTGACTATGCTAAAGTGAGAAGAGAGTGCAATGACAAGCAGGTATAGCTGAATAATACAATATGATATTTGGGAGCTAGGAGGAAGAGTGATTCGTTTCTGGCCTTTTACTTTGCTAATCCCATTTCCAACTCATGTCTTACCAGATTGTCTAAAAACAGTCTGGTTTGAAGCCTGTAAAATGGTCCCTGAGAGAAATGAAGCACGGATAATCCTTACAGTATTTGTCAGTGTGAAATGTGTCTTTGTTTTACTGGACAATACTGTACATTACCAGGCTTTGATGTACTGTATCAATGCCTTCATTTAAGCGCCAATCCTCCCCCCTCACCCCACACCTCCCTCCCTTCGAACCTAGAACCAAATGTATAGAGAATGAATTAGCCTCCCTTTAAGGGAATATTCTCTTCAGATTTAATTTGTATAAAATGCACTAGCAGCTTACTGAACTCATGAATAAAGAGAGAGGGTTCTGAATGCTATTTTATTTCCTGCTCCTTTCAGCACTGCCATAAACCTCATTACCTATGTTAAAAAAAGACACACAATGCAAATTTTGCAAATAGTTCTGAACATGTTTCCATAAAAGCTTTGTTACTGAAAACAAAACTTTCCATGACAAAATCCTGCCTCCTTTATTTAGCATATATTTTTCAAAGCCCTTTTTGATAATTCTTTTCTATTCTATTGTTTCAGCTAAATCTGAACATCACAGGAGCTAGAGGTACCTCTTCCGGAGATAAAAAGAATTTGTATGCAACAGAATCAGTTAATTTTCCAGGAGAAACTGAAAGATTGGAGGAAAAGCTAACCTGTGTAGAAAGAGGCAGTCACTTGCTAAGGCACCCTGTGCCTATCAGTGCCCCATCTGAAAACACTTTGCAAGAGACAGGAGGAGAATTAAAATCCAAAGTTAAGTATTCCCAAATTGATTATAATAGTCAGCCATCAGGGAAGGAAGTTGCTGGTGGCATGGTAAACAGCAGCAAGTGGTTTTTGGAACGTACTGATACCAGTGAAAGCCTTTTATCAGCAAAGTATTTTCCTGGGACAAAGCAGGATGAGGCTATGGATACAAGTGCTACTGTCTCAAGACGACAAGGAGAGAGCCATGCAGATATTTCAAAATATGAAACAGACAGCGCCTCGGGAAGTAAGATGATGGAGAGGTTATTCATCAGTGAAGATGCTTCTGATACCTCGAAAGGGGCTTGTGAAATGAGACCAGAAACCATTTCTCCAGAGCATGATGAATCCATGCAATTAAATGCATGCATAGCAGGAACGCTGGATGGCAATGCTAATCCAGCTCCGGAGCACCAGGCGCCACAAACGTCTCACCAAACCCGGGATTCATTGTTGTCAGATACTGACAAAAAGGAAGGAAAAATCAAGATGATTGAAAGCAAAGTTCAGGTACATTTAAGAGGAGATTTATATGCTGACACTTTTGCAGATGCTGATGCCTCAATAGATTCCGCAAAAAGCCAATACACACAAAAAAAGGGAGTTGGTAAAATGTCAGGAAAGGACTATAACACTGATGCGGAGAAGGATAAGAAAGTCATCGAAATAGCAGACTTGGAACTGATTGGCGAGGAGGAAGCACCCAAGCCTTTCAAGTCACACAGAAAACAGGGTGCCAAAGCCTCAAACACAACATCTCTGTCAGCCGAAGACAGCGAACAGGCACCCAAGCCAACAAAGGAAGATCCCTGGGCACCCTCTCCAGGCAATGAGGTGAGAGCTGAAGACGCTTGGGAACACAGAGGTTTCACAAGGTTAAAAACCAAAGAAAAGTCAGCCAACACAAATGAGGGTAGGCTGTTGGGAAAGGAAAGCAAAGCAAACCCAGTGGAGCAAAGGTGGCAAGAATCAGGTAGCGAGGTTCCGTGGAGAGCAAGGGGGAACACAGAGCCTCAGAGCACGGCCTCCACCAAGGGGTTGCTTACCTGCCGGGAGGCAGAGAGTTGTGAAAAGTCTTATGTCTCCACGCAGGTTATCGCAGAGGAAGCAAAGGCAGGTACAGCTTCTATAATTAAAACAACATCAGAAAGTACTTCAGAAAAAATGTCTGCCACTGAAAAAGCAGCAATTGCTAAGCTACCTCGAGAGACTGCACTAAGTGACAGGCCCACAGAGGAAAAGGAAACAGCGTTTGATACACATGAAGGGAGAAATGATGGTTCGCATTATGCTCTTTGTCAACTCAACACAGTGGGTGTATTATATGACACTGAATTTGAAAAGGAATCAGTTTTAGATATTTATAATGCACATGTACATGAAACACTGCAAGGAGAAAAGATGTCTGTACGCAACAGCAGGGAAAAACGTGCCAAAGCACAACCAGACATCAGCAATATTCTAACTGCAGGAGAAGCATTAAAGCCTTCTGCTGCAGGAAAGGGAGAAGATATGCTGCAGGGTTTATATTCAGAAGTACGTAAATGTCCCTCAAGCCCTCAGAAGCATTTATACAATGAGGAAGCAGTAGCACTCTGTAGGGAAGAGAGCCATGTTGGTGCACTTTCCTGTTTAACTGCTGAAACTGAAACAAAAATGCCACCTTCTGGTACAAGTGTTGTGTCCAGTTATCATTATAAGAATTCTTCAGGAGCTTCCTCTGAAGGGCCCACTGTGGCAGGAGATAAGGAGCACCTGTATAGACACATTGAATTCAAAGTAATTGATAAGGTTGCTGCTGAGTCAGGGTACGATTTAAGTCTACCAAATGAAATTACAGGTGTTAATAAAAACCTCTGTCCTGAAGCTGAAAAAAAGTATGTGCCTTCCACTTCAGACATAGCAATTTCTGGAGATGGAAGAGGAAGGAATACAGGTCAATGTTTCCATCAAGCAGAGTTCAAACAAGACAAGACATGGAGGTCAGAGTTTTTAATTAGTAAGCCTACAGAAGAAGATGGAGGGGCAAGATCTGGCCGTCTAATAACAGAGGGGAAAACACTAAACTGGCTTGATGACTCACAGAAGGAAAGCCAGCACATTTCTGATTCTGATAATTCTACCCAGAAAAGTGAAGCTCTTAAATTATCTACTAAGCCTTCAGGTTTAAAATATCTTGCTTTCAAAATATTTTGTTTCTTCTGTTTTCTTTTTTTGCTGCAACACTATACCACTATGATTTGATGGTTTGTCTTGCACTCTACCTGTTCTCCTTGTACTGGCTATACCGTGAAGGAGGAAGAAACAAGGAGTCTGTCAAGAAGGAATAGCACTGATTGCCAACTGTGCTCAAGATCCATGGTCAACAGTCTCTAACCCCTCAAAAGCATTTTCACTGATAAAGTTTATTCATTGCTAGAACCAAAGCAAGTTTTCCACTGAAGCATCTTTTTAAAAGATTACGTATGAAGTTGAGCCTTCATATAAGTAATTATACTATATAGGACCATTATATTTGGATCATTAAATACCTACATGAATATGAGTTCTGAAGCACGTCAGGTTAAAATAAAGTACAGCTGTTTCTCCTTGGCAGGTTATGAAGAAGCAATGCTTCATATCTCTTTAGTACTTAAAACCACCGTCTTCGTGCATTAATTTCTTTTGCAGTAAAGCTTCATATTTTTCTGAGTTTTTTTCTAAGGTTTCATTTAGCACACAACAACACAAGGAATGGTATAAAAACTCGGTATTTTTATACTGACATTGCAGTTAATAGTCTGCTAGTGTAATTAGCTAACTCTAAGAAATATGACAGCTGTTGACAGGTTGATAGTTTTTTCCAAATTTTTGTTCCATTGTGACCTAAAGCTCCAGTGGTGCCTCAGTTAGAAAAATTTAGGGCTTTGGCTTCAGTAACATCATGTAACTTTTAGGATGCAATTGCACAGTTTCCATCCTGCAGAGACTGAAGGCCACAGCCACAGGCCTCGTACTACTCACTTACAAACATGTTGATCATATTTTTGGTTTTCTAAATGAGGACTGTGTAATATGATTGAGAATTTCACTGAAATAAGATCTATTTCAGACAAAGCCTTTGAATGACATTTTTTCACCAGTGTCACTTGAGCATATGTACAAAGCATTAAATAAATTTAAATAAATTTTACAAAGGAGTGCTGTGACTGTGTTGAGCATGTCTGAATTTTTACTGCTTTTTTCTATGGCTTGTTACCTGACCTAATCAAACATCAAGAGAAAACACAGGGAAATACAAAGGATTGTGCTCAAAGTTTTTCTGAAAAGAGTAGGATAGGCAGATTTTTCTGTGCTTCAGTTCTTTCCAGGGTGATGGTCACAAATGTCCTTCATAGGAAGCATGCTAAAAAAAGAACCCAGGCTATGTAATGTTACTGGACACCTAGAGTTTAAAAAGGAAAAAGAGCTGGGTTTAAGTTGTGTTTGTTTCCCTCTCCTCACTGCCCCTTTGAAATACCACTTCAACAATGAAAGGCTTGGTTGCAACATATGGCTGAAGCAACACAACAGTGAAGTTGTTTAGTTTTAACTTAGCTCTGAAATAAATCCTTCAGAGTCCATTAAAAACTTATTCACATGTTTCAGAATGTTAGGAGACTCTGATACAGTAGTCACTGGCATTCTTGCTCTCCAGGAGGGAAAAAACTGGAATGTTGATGTAGTGGGGCATTCAGTGGGGTGAGCAAGTGTGTGGGTGCTGATGTGGGTGCTGATGGATGGATACCTGGACAACTTTTGGACAACAGCTCATAAACAGGTTGTAGTGATGGGCTAGAGGCATTAGGAAGTGACACAAAAGGATGTAATGCTAGTCCAGATGTTCAAAGGTATATAGGAGCTAGATGTTCATTGAGATAAAGAAATTAATTCAATAGGCATTAGGAGTTGGATCCAATAAAAAGCTTAGGCTTAGGATTGAAGCTGAATCTGTTTAAGTCCTAAATAATGATTGTAAACCCTTCTTTACCTGTAGACACAAATGCTGAAAGAACCTAGCTTTTTCTTGGTGTTTATAGACACTTTTTAATAAAGCATGCGATTCCTTTAGTTTTGGTGGTTCATCCTCTGCAGTGTAACAAGTCCTGGTCATGGAAATAAAGGGATTGGGGCAGAGGTATTGCTTCAATTTGTGGCACAGTCAGAGCACTTGAATATCATTCAATACATGCTGACAGGATCTAGGGTCACAGTTAGAAGGCTAAAAAGGTGAAGAAACCATCCCCATCTGTCCTGCTGATACTGTCCCCATGCAGTCAAGTATCAGACTCCTAGGGCCAAAAAGAACAAGCACGTAAGACAAATTTTAGTCTAATTAAAACCCCCATGCCAGAAAGAAGAATCTTTAGATTCAGTTCACAGTTAAAAGCCTTATTCAATCTAATTTATCCTAATCTGTTAAAAAACAAATTAATTCATAACATTCAGAGCAAGGATGAAAACCCAGGTTCATGTCCTATTAGGTAAATGGTCTATTTAATAAACCACCCATGTCTGAATATCTTCAGCTTTACTAAACCTGAGCCTCCCATCCAGCAGAATGTTCTTTAGCCACTGAACTACTATTCTTGCCAGGACCATTTCAGTCCCTTGGGTTTGGAGCTATCTCTGCGCATAGACAGGTTTCTACTTTCTCAACTAAATTAAGTTGAAAGTGGTTCCCTGTTCAGAATAATAGTTACTTTGCATTTGATTGGAGGGTATAGACTTTAATTTCCAGCTGACATCCCATAGGAGTTTTCTACTCCCAGAGCTTCTGTCCTACAGGAGGCATGTGATATTTATTTCTTAGATAAATCTGTATCACCTGTAGCCCAGAAGCTTAGGCTTTTGGACACAGGACTTATTGTAAGCAGAGCTGAGCAGTTCAGGCTCCATAGAAATGGGTAAGCCTGGTTGTGGTTTTTATTATTTGTTTATCTTGGGGACAACAAGGAGTGTGCACTCTAGAAAATCTTGGGCTCTTTTACCTGGGAGCTTTTTTACCAGAAATTCTGGAGCTATGGGAACCTCCATGTGTGGCTGCTATATGTAATTTGCAAGTTGAAAGTAGTTTCTCTCATTTGTTTTAGTCTAAAATACCTGTTTTGGGTTTTTTTGGTCAAAATTCAACTCAGATGATTGGAGAGCAACAAAAGGGGTAAGGGATAATTGAGTGGCCCTGGACTATGAGTGGAAGAAAGTCATGAAACAGAATCAGGTTCTGAAGAACAGCTGAAAAATGTTATGGAGAGCCCAGGAGAGTCAATATGATCTGCAAAAAGACTACAGGGGGTAAATAGAGAAGATCTATTAATACAGAGATTAATTAAAAAAATTAAAAAAAAGCTTTTAGTGTGTGTCATAATATGCTTAAAGATATGCTTTAGTTGCTAAAGATCAGCTGAAATTTAGCAAAGTTACTTCAGTCTCTATAGAAAGCTACCTTCAAACAGCTGTATTGCAGTGTCCAGCAAGTTAAACATCTGGGTCTGCCATTTTAACACGTACAATCATTCAGAGCTGGAATTTAAGGTAAATATTTGAATGTTAGAATAAGCATATTTTATCTACATACAAGTGGAATACTGTTAGCATTTCTCAGATTTGTAATGGGATTTCATGTTCTATATTTAAGATATTTAGTCAGCGTATCATACCTTATGATTGCAAAACAGGACTCTAGACTGATCTGTGAGCACAGGTGCCTGAACTTTTAAGTACTTATGTACTTAAAACAACAAAGCAAGTAATTTTATCTTTATTATTTATCATTTGATAAGCTATCTTTTAGAAATCCTCTTATTTTTGTTTGTAGTATGAAAACAACACCCCTATAACATTGGCAAAATATTTGTCTTTTACTTATTTCGGG
Organism: Calypte anna; assembly: GCF_003957555.1. Taxonomy (NCBI): domain Eukaryota; kingdom Metazoa; phylum Chordata; class Aves; order Apodiformes; family Trochilidae; genus Calypte; species Calypte anna. Next base: position 25,993,126 of record NC_044244.1, read on the forward strand.
GAATAAGTGATGTGTTATTGCAATGATTCATATTTAGCTTGCTTACTGGGCCTCAGTAACATATTTCTGGTTAATACTTTCATTGCTAGTAGTTTCTAATTATTTCTTTAACGTATGCAACAGAAAGAAAGGATGATCTGATATGGCAGGCCAATGCTCATGAAAGACCTAAATCTTAAATAATACAGAGATTAAAAGTAATATAGTAGGAAAAAACTTGCTTGCATTGCTACAGGTTGTCGCGATCCGACCTATTATTTTAATATTTTGTTTGAGGAAAACCAGCCACTGCTTCAGAGATGCGCAGAATTACAAAAAATAATAATAATACTTAGTGATTTAAACAAATTATAGGGATTTATTTTCAGGGAACAAGAGAACAGGTAAAGAGAGGGGATCGGGTTACCAAGTCCAGGAGGGAGCTCTGGAGTTAGCTGCTGCGTCCAGGCCGATGGCTCGCTGGTTGCTGAGAGATGATCTGGTGGCTTGTCCGTCGCTTGCTTGCCTCTGCTTGGTTCTTTTTTGTTGGGTTTTTATAATGAAAACGGGGAGAGGAAGGAGGGGGTCTTCGTTTGCATAACTTGAAGAAATTCACGGGTTTCCCGGAACAGACTTTTCCTTATCTATTTGTTAATTTCCCCATTGTTTTAGGTAGGCGCTGGGGACGTGGTCTGACCAGTTTTAGGTCTCAATAGGTGCTAACGAGGCATTCTTACAGGATTGGTGACAGGAAAGAATTTGCTCAAGAAACATTTCAAATTTTGAAAAGGTTCACATCACAGGTATATGTTGTATAGACACCCCATATCATGGGAGGTGTGTCCAATGGCTGTTACCTGAACTGGAAGTGTAACAAATACATTCGTTTTCATGTTGGGGCACCTATAATTTCTTGACATTACTTAAATCTAAATTTGTGGCAGAATGGAGAGGAGAGGAGAGGAAGGGAGTTCTGTATTCAGATAACTTGCTAGGAGATAGTGAGACCAAGCCATACCATTAATACCTCAGATATTTGTTTTTGCTAATTACGTAGTTTTTATACATCAGTGACTTTGGTTTGACAGTAGATAGGCTACAGAAACATGCTACAGGATATGCAGGTCTATTTAATACTGGAAATGAAAAATAAGGAGGATGGAGTATGAACTAGATCCCTAAAGAAAGGTTGATATGGTAATAATTGGAGTCACTGCTATTAATAGTGTAATATTTGGAGTCACTAGGTGCCTAGTGGTATCTGCACCCTTGAATAAAACCACTAAGGTCTCTAGTCATTGAACCTATGAATGAAGTAGACAATGTTTAAAATAGGTACCTGCCAATGTTATCTAATAGGAAACCCTGATGGCAGAGTTGGGTCTTATATTCCTGCCCTGTCAGAGGGATTAGCTACTTAATACTGGGCTGTGGGGATGTGTTTTTATCAGATCAGGTTTCATATCCTGTAGCCCTCTTGTGCACTGAAGTACCTAAGCTGCTGCTTTCAGAATGAACACTGCAGAAAACAATCCCAGAATTTTTGGTCTGGGGAAAAGTTTAAGCCCTTGAAGCATGGATTGGGACATTCCTCTAAGAGGAAATATTTGGATATAATCCCTGTTCCAAGAATAACTCACACATTTTGTGTGAAATTCCAGTTAGAAAAACTACATAACTGACACCAAAACTGTCTCCTCAGTCAGATCAAATTCTTCCTTAGTCTATAAAGCCTTCCAGGCCTACACCAGTGCCTCACAAAGCAGCACTGGAGAATTTTTCTAGTCATGAAAGTACCCTAGGAAAAGGGTTCTGATCAAACACTGTCCAGCTTCATAGACTGGACCAAGCAACTGGACTGGTAAAATGTGTAAATGTCTGAAGAAAGCTGGAATTTTCAGATTTCTGCCTTAGACCTACAAATATGCTTGAATCCTAATGCAGTCCCACTTCAGGCAACCCTCTCCTTTTTGTAAATCTCAGCTGAGCTTGCAGATCTTCTGAAAGCACTGTCCACAAAAAAGATCATAGAGTTACATGGATAATGACAAGACTCAGGACACAGATTTTAGTGATCTTACTGGTCTTGATGCAGCTGGGGATTCAGAGTTGAGGTGGTAAACCAGAGCTCTGGTATTCATTGCGTATCAGTAGAGATTTTTTTGACCAAAAGCTACATACGTTTGAGTGAGGACAATATTTGTGAAACAGGGTGGGTAGTTTGAAAGGAACTGATAATTTCTGTTTTCTGAGCAGTCATGAACTAGGTAAGCTGAGTCATATAATTAGTGATATGTAGGACTTGGTGGTACATACAAGACGTGTGTGAGCATACGTGTGTGGGTGGCACTTGGACAAGTGGGTGGGAAGGTGAGAACTTGATTTCATGAGTGAACAGAGAAGAAATAATAAATTGGAAAGTTTCTGAACAGCCTTCTCTAGAGATGTGAAAATTTTGTAAGTACTGAGTAGGTTAGACAGAAAACACAAATAGGGCATTAGCTACACAAAGTAGCACAAATTAAAGTGTATGCTAACTTCTTTTTGTAACTTATCAATTACCACTTTATGGAATCATAGTGGAGAACATCTTGACCTTAATAATAAATTATTCAAGATGAGAGCATAGCTCTGAGGACTAGAAATGCAGGTTCCTTCTCAGGATGCCAAAGGCCTCAAGGTAGGGAGAGCCTCCAGCTGGAACCATGAACCCCGTGGCCATTTTTCAGCTCAGTCCCCAGCCACATGAAGTTATGTGCATTACAAGAAAAGAAGAGTACATGTGAGATGTGGTTATTAGTACAGAAATACAAAACTACCTGTAAAGTTATGCCTATAAAAAAATAGGTATGTAAACTACCTATTGCAGTTATGATCCTGTAATCCCTGTGTTGTCTAATATAGTTTAGAGTCACCTATTAGTGTACCTGCCTGCAGGAGGACATGTAGATCCCCAGGGACCACAGGGCATGGGTGTGATATGCATATATATGATGCTAGGGAGATCATAGGACATACAGATTCGTATGAGCCACTATACAGGCTGTCTGAATATGGACATTTCTTTTCCACTACAATGGGGAAACTTTCTGGGGCTGAGTGTGCCAAATGCTTGTGCTCCTGGCACTGCCTTCTCCAGGGGAAGACAGAAGACTGCTCCATCCTGCCAAACTTGTGCGTTGTTTCCGAAGTGGGAATGAGAACTTCTCAGGTATAGACAGTAAAAGAATCAGCTTACTAATATTAAGGCACCTTTATTAGGAAGAAATACCTTCTACTCTCAGGTCAATCAGGAACTATAAGTAGCAACCTTAACTCTTTAAATACAACAGTGACCTGTTTGGGGAAAAAGTCCTGATTGAACTCCTCAGAAGCTCTCTTCATACAAGCCACACGTCTGCCTGTCTCTCTGTGTTAAGGATGAACCAAGATCCATGACTGACAGATGATAGAGGTAGGACACTGCTGATTCTATGATTCTATGTGATGCCTTGTGCACAGAAAAAACTGTATCCACATAAAAGAACATGGTTTAGCATTGATTTATTAAAAATACAATTTATGAGATCACAGTTGCCATTAATTTATAACCAATGTATATTGAATGTGTCAATTCTTGACTTCTATAGAATTAAAAATACATAGGAAGTAGTGCTATCGCCTTACATATTACCAGACAACACGTTTTGGAAAATCAGAATGTTTGGTCCTCACTTGATACGTCACCACTAAAAGATGATATTCAGCTGCAGGTGTCAGTCTGTCCAGCTCAGCTAGCCCGAAAGGTCGCAGCTGCAGTTGACGATCTTGAGTTTCTTGCACTTTATGTCTTGCAGGGTTTGATAATTTCAAGATAATAGCAGCTCATTTAAACATTTTTATTCCAAATTATATAACATATAATGAATATTCTGTACATGTAGTTTGCCATGTATGTTAGCATAAGATTGAAGGCAAGTGTCCATGCTCCAGGACGTGGGTGGCTTAGCTGATTGCTGGTGGTCACGTGAAGGGGTGTATGTGAAACATGGAAGCAGAGTCCCAGCAAAGCTGGCAGATAGGTTGTTTAGGTGAGAGGCAGGTCTAGTCCCCAGCCTCAGACAGAGCAGAAGGAGTGGGAAGTACTGAGTTTGAAATGGGAAAAAGTCTGTATTGGAGTGAAACTTGGCTCACTGCTTTGCAGCTGGTATGTAAGCTACGCATGCCTGGGACAGCATTTAACTCAGTGTTTGAAAAACTTCTGGCATAACAAGATCCAAAAGTTTAAGTGTAAGAAGAAACAGCTGTGTCTTTAAAGGTATTAAGGTAGTGAAATCAGTGAAAGTTGTCTACAGCACCTTTAAATAGGGCCCTTACATCTTTATAGAAGATGTGGGGTAACTTTCTATTTTGTAAAACATTTTCAGAGCAATTACTATATTATTTTTATTCTGATAAGTAAAGAGATTTCAAGGCCAGGTGAAGGAGTGCACCAGGGGCAAAATGAGAGATGCAGACCAAAGAGGACAAGTATCTCTAAACCTTTGCTGGCTGTTTTATCTGCAGGAAAGAGGAATTGCAGGCTGGTGGCTGCTGACAGGAGCACAGGGATGTAGTACACGAGTGTCCCAGAAGCCTAAACGTTCTTTGACATCTGGCAAAAAAATGACCATCATTATTATGATGTCCTGCATAGCACAGATTGGAGGAGCTTCAACTAACAATCCTAGGATAAGAGACAGTGTCTTTTAAAAATAGACCTACTCTTGATTCAAGAGAATGAGTGAGAATGTACTGTAGCCTTTGATAGTTTGACTCAGTGGCTAATTATACCTGCTCTCAAAAACGCATGCCTTTTTTTCTTCTTTGGCCATATGCTAATTTCAAACAGGTTTTTGGGTTTGATTTTGCAGTTCAAAAACTGTGAAAAAAATGTACAAGGTGCTTTAAACAAACAAAATCTCAAACGCTTCTTTAAAACTTCACAACTGTATAATTAGGATAAAACTGTTTTTCACCTATCCCTTTAGCTGGCTTGTAAAGATTTTTGAAAAAAATAGCACTTTAAAGATAAAATTTGGGAGTAAGGATGTAAGACATCTTTATTTCTATTTTTAAAAAATGTAGATTTTCTTTTAATTGGGAAAAAAAGAACTTAGTAGTTTATTACCAGTTTAGTTGTTATAAGGCCACAGCTTTTACCAATCAAAATGGGACTGCACTAACTGAGATAAACCATTAGAGCTAGACCCAAAATAAAACTAGCTTCAGAGCCTCACTTCTCAAAGAATAAAATTGGGTTAAGATCCATATGATACTACACACCAGGTACAGAGTCATATCCATGCCCAGCCCTCCTCTTTATATCCCATGCTGGCCTTTCCCTGCTGATCCTACAACACATCTGAGGCCACCAGAGTGTGCTCTGTGAGCCCCTGGCAGAGATGCTTCTGCCTGCCAGGACATACCATACACAGCCCCTGTCACCATCCGTGGGTTCCTCCTCTCTAGGAAAGGCAGCAGTTCTTAGGGACCCTGCTTAAGGGCCAGAAGAAGGTGTGGGGATCAGCCATGAGCAGGGCTTCTGGTGGTAGTTCAGACCAGAGCCTGCACAAAGCTGGAGTAAAGTGGGCACACATGATGGGAAATACATCTGCCATTAGTGCTATGGTGTTGGCCTTTGCCTTCTGAAGGTTATGGCTGGGAAGATGCTGAATTTTGATGTGATGTTTGGCTTCTGTTTATTATGTCTTCTGTTTGTTATTATGGCTTCTCTCACAAAACCCCAGTCTTATGTCCCCAGGTGGATGTCCTAGCGTATCAGACACTGATCAGACATTGGAATGGGCTGCCGAGGGAAGTAGTGGATTCTCCGTCCCTGGAGATATTTAGAGACTGGATGTGGCACTCAGTGCCATGGTCTGGTAACCACAGTGGTAGTGGAGCAAGGGATGAACTTGATGATCTCAGAGATCCCTTCCAACCCAGCCAATTCTATGATTCTGTATCTCACATTTCCTTTTCTCTTCAGACACATTATTAGTAATGAGAGCTTTCAGAACCTCAGAGCAGAGCTCTGAATGTAGCAGAATAATCCTTTTTGGATTAAAACCAGTCCTGGACACAAAGAACATGTAGTTTAGGCCAAATATAATTTGTACTGCTCACCTATTTCCTTGCAATTGCTCAAGAGGTAGCAGAGAATGGACCAGCAGAATGAGAAGCACAAATCTACTTGGACAGATGCAGCTCTTGAGTTCCTTCAGTTTCTGTAGCAACTTCTATGTGCTGCACATGATCTTCCAGGGAGCTGTCAGGTCAAGATGTGGGAAAAAATGACACAGCAGTTCTCAAGTGAAATGTCAGGAAAGAAATATAACAAGTGGCTTATTTGTAAAGGTGCCTTGTGGTTTTGGGTGCTTGGCTGAAATATAATATATGCCAGGCATCTTTGATGGCAACAGGAGTTGTTTTTGGAAATATTAGCTGTGATGTCTCACACATGATGTAGTTGTAGTCAAGAGGGCACAGTGGGTCATGTCGTAGCACAGAATTTGCACCTGCAGAACTTGCACAGAAACATCCACTGCTTTTCTCATAGCTGTGTAAATCAAGATCTTTTCGAAGAGTTAGGATGTTGACTTTTCTAAAATTAGGCCAAATAAGATCATGTCATGAGTAGAGATAATAAAAGTCTTTAATTATTAGTTTACACTGAGATATAACAGCCTAAATTGAATTTTGCATCATTGTTTTCAAAGCAGTTTGATCTTAGATATTTTAATTGCTACTAATTCCACAACAAGCCAAGATAATCAAGCATGAGATTTACAGATGGTTTGTTTACAGGTTAAGTTTTCATTTATTCTTATTTTTATTTCACAATTTATTGATGATTCCTGCACAGCTCAGAAATGTACTTTATAAAAGTATTATCTTGCTAATGTGAGATGTGCTTGTGAGTCACACCGCAGTGAGAAAAACAATGCTATATTTGTCAGCCCAGCAGCACTGATGTAGCTATAGAACAGAGTTGTTTTCCAGGCACTGCATGAATCTTTAACAAGGCTATCAGTACTCCACCTAGATGCTATAGTTATGGTTACATTAGGAGTAACAGCTAAAACTCTACAGATATGTGGCTTCCAAATCATTATTGCTGATGCTTATGTACTAGATTTGGCAGAAAGAACACAAATTGAATTTTAAATGGCTGACACAGTCAAGCTGACTTGTCAGTGAAAAAAAAATTGCTTTGGCCTTGCAAAGCGAGCACATAATTTTCTTGTGTGAATATATTAAAATTCTGCAATAACATATATTTACAATAACATATGCACACCTTAATGTATGAATGTAAGAAGAAACTAAGAATGCTTGGTATGTTAAATGGCACAAGTTTCTTAGGTCTCATATATTATTTTCACAGTGTCACTGCCATTAGCCTCAATTCTTTTTAGTCCACCACACCAGAGAAGAGAGCTAGACAAAGTAAGTGAATTCTCCATCATTCACTTCTTTATGTTACTGCAAGGATCAATAAATGCCCATTCAAAGGAACTGAGGTTAAGCCACTCATTAATCCTGCCTCCCAGAGATTTCAAAATATTATTTTCCTTTCTTTGTCACCACCTTCAAAGCATGCAAAATGCAGTGTATAGAAAGTGGTAATACCAGAGAATAACTAGATGGAAGATAAGCAAGTATTTGTATGGGGAAAACTCGGTCTTCATTGAGCAGTTCCTCTTATAATTTGTGCATGTGCCACTTGTAGCACTTTTTCCTTGGCAATGTTTTTGCTCGAGGACCTGATTTCTCTCCGGTTTTCCAAAGATTTGTATTGCTTCATAGACAAAAAAAAAGGGCGTCCTTGAATGTAAATGTCATTTGACAACAATTTTGAAGTAATAAACTTGAAGTAGAGACAAAGGAATGTTCAGTGCATCAGACCAAATTCAATAAAGCTGCTCAGAACAGCTTAGAATGGCTTTGTTTATGTATCGCAATATTTCTTCAAGCTATAGTTTTTATTTCTTTTACCTGTCTTTTCAGTAAAGAGGGAATCTAAGGTCCTTGAAAAATCGAGGAACTCTTACAACTCTTTCCTCACAGGCAACTGAAATGCTTTACCTTGTGATGTATATTGCAATCCATTTTTGCTTTCCCACCCGGACTTTCAGAGCTGGGACTCCCAGCAGCAGGTGCTCCAGCTGTTTGAACAGTACTATACAGACTGGCTATCAGGAAGGTCTACTTCTCTTTGATTTTGTGTTTATTTTGGCAAAACCCCTAGGGTTAATGTTTGTTACTCTAAAATTACTTTAAAACTTGCTAAGGAGTGAACCATTCAAGGTATGTACAGGGAAATACGTGTCTGTGCTGGAATACAACTCTGGGTTGGAAATAGGGTAACTGTATGTGCTTCAGCTAATAACCCACCTCAAAATATGAAGAAAACAAACCTGATGGGGTTTGGACTCACATTCTCAGATGTGACATAAACTATCACTCAGATCAGGGTCCAACTGGAATGCCAGAATAATAAGAAGTTGCTATCTGAACCCAGCTGATAGCAAAAAAAGGTGCTCCAGTAGGAAAAGGGGAAGGAAGTTCACAGCTGGGGCTGTGGGGAGAGGACAACCTGCCTTTCCAGCAGCAATTTGCCCCAAAACCAGCAGTCAGTATCCATCCCAATAATCCAATATAAACTGAGAGATTTAGTGCATAAAAGACCTTATGAAAAAAAAATTATTTTACTTTCCTCTAAATGGGTATTTTGCAAGCCTCCAGGACTTCAGCTTTCCTAGGGAAAGAATTTAAAGGAAGAGCCATATTTTGTTTCAGTGGAAAGTTGGTGAATTTCTATACAAAATTCAAGTCCAGCCAGGTATCCTGGATGAATGATAGAGAAGTACATACAGAGCTTCTTGTCTGGATAATTCATTGCAGTACCAATCCTATTCTGTAATGTTAATGGGATACTGTACAAGACTACCACTGTATAGGAAACCACTCTTTAATCCATTCATCTCATTTCCATCACAACCATAGGAAGAAAAAGACAATGGCAAGATGGATTTTATGTCTGTTCAGTTACATTTTGTACACAAAGAGAATACAAATATATTGTTAGTCTTGCTCTTTATTAATTGCTTCCCTGGCTATTGACTCAAGCTCAGTTGGCATATTTTTCAAAAGCATTAATAACCTTTTGTGTTGTAGACCAGTCTTCCTCAGTCTTTTCAGGATGATGATTTCTTATTTTGAGTCAATATTACAACCACCTTTCCAACATTTATTGTAGAGTAAGAGTAAAGAATGTTTACACCCACTGATAATGAGCTGTTTTAATCTCTAGTGTTTGGAGAGAATGGCTCCATCCATGTCTAAAAATCTACCAGAAATGGCATATCTGGGGCCTGTGTGCCCTGACTGCCTCTACCTGGGGTGTGACACACCTCTGCTCTAGGACTTGTCCAGCTTCCCTACCCATGCAAGAGACCAAGACAGATGTCATGTGCACAGTTCTTGTCCCAGTTGAGACAAAAAAAGACATTTGCACCCAGACTGGAGAGCTAGGAAGTGCTGCACACTCCAGTATGTAGGTTTTAGCCCTAAAGAGTTGTGGTCAATGCCTCAGAGTCCAAATGGAGACCAGTGATGAGTGGCATTCCTCAAGGGTTGTTTAATCTTCATTGGTGACATGAACAGTGGACTTGAGTGCACCCTCAGCAAGTTTCCTGATGGCACCAAGCTGTGTGGTGTGGTTGCAGGGAACTGAGGCCATCCAGAGGGACTCTGACAGTCTTGAAAGCTGGTCCCATGCTAAATAAGGTCAAATACAATGTCCTCCACCTGGGCTGGGGCAACCCCAAGCACAAATACAGGCTGGGTGGAGAATGAATTGAGAACAGTCCTGAGGAAAAGGAATTGGAGGTGTTGGTTGATGAGAAGCTCATCATGAGCCAGCAATGAGTGCTTGCAACCCAGAAAGCCAACCATAGCCTGGGCTGCCTTAAAAGAGTGTCCAGCAGGTCAAAGGAGGTCCCATTCTGCTCCATTTTTGTGAGTCGTCACCTGGAGTACCATGTTCACCTCTGGAGCCCCCAATACAAGGAGGACATGGAGCTGTTGGAGTGAATCCAGAGGAGGGACACAAAGATGGGCTGGATTGGAGGGCTGGAGCACCTCTCCTATGAGGACAGACTGAGAGAGCTGGGGTTGCTCAGCCTGGAGAAGAAAAGGCTCTGGAAAGACCTTATTGTACCCTTCTAGTACCTGAAGGGAGCCTACAGGAAAGCTGGTGAAGGACTTTTCACAAGGGTATGTAGCAATAGGACAAGGAATAATGACTTTAAGAGGAAGAGGGTAGATTTAGATTAGACATTAGGAACAAATTATGCTCTGTGAGTGTGCTGACATTGGAACAGGTTGCACAGAGCATCTGTGGATGCCCTCTCTCTGGAAGTGTTCAAGGCCAGGTTGGATGGGGCTTTTAGCAACCATCTCTAGTGCAAGCAGTGGGGTTAGAACTAGATCTTTAAGGTCCCTTCCAACCCAACCCATTCTATGATGTGATTCTATAGCCATACTTTCAGCTCTTTGCAAATCCACTAATTTTGCATCAACAAAGTGTCACAGGGTAATGATGAGCCAGTACTGCTTTTCCAGAATATTGATAGCTGTTGGCTGGGAAGGTATCTGATGTCTGATTCTGCAATTCCACCCCTAGTCAGTGCCAAGCATTTTCTTTGGAAACCACACATACATTCAGGTTCAGCCATATCTGCAGTCCCTTGTTTCTTTATACCTCAGGCTTCAGCTGGCCTTTTGATTTTGTAGAACCTCATAAATTCTCTTCCTCCAGGCCAATATTGCTGGCACCAGATCACTGCAGTCACCTTGGCAAGCGAGAATCTATTTTTGCACCCTAATCCTTCTCTCTTTGAAGCCATTACAGGGCAGTTCAGTCATCAGCCACTAGCATTAATTCCACCCAGAAGCATATTGGAGAAGTAACAGCTTTCCATATCTAAAATAATGCACAGCCAGTGCTTGGTGTTGCATTAATACTCAAATAAATAGCTGAGGAGACTACAGCTGCTTCTGTTTGTCCAAGAGGTCAGTTGGATGCAGCCAAGCTTACTCATTTCTTCATTATTTCTGGACCTTCCCTGGTTCCCACAGAGCTAGGAAGGGAGCTCTGTCCTACTAATATGCATGAAAACAAAACAAAACAAAACAGCTCTCCATACTGGGCAAACTACTGGTCCTGAGATGGCTTTTGTGTCCTAATGGTACTGCACCCAAATTAACACTGTCCTTACTGTAAGTCGAAAGTACAGAGGAGCCTGAGGAGCAACATGGAATCAGTTCAGATCCTACATGGCCAGAGCAAATAAATAGGAGCCAGCTTGGTTCCAGGGGGACCAGCTGAGTGTTGTTGTGACATTTCTGTTTCCAGCTCTGAAAGTGTCTTGATAGTTTGCATGAGCTCATTCTCCATGGAGCCAGCTGGATTTGTTCATGCCATCTCTGAGCCATATGGAAAGCAATCCAAATTTTCCTGAAGCCATAAGACAGGGTTGGGAAGAGATGCTCTCCCACACCTGCCAAACCTAAACTTCCACCTGCACCTAGAGCATGAACAATCCAGTCAAAATCACATCATCATGGGTGCAAGTATCTCAAAACAATTTATAAAAGCCATAATTTATCAAATTTTCTCTTTTATATCCCTGTAGGTCCAAAGGACTTTAAGTATGACTGCATGGCCTTTGTCTCTGTTCCATGTTTGCTAGTTTCAGATGGTGCATCTGGGAGGCACAATAAAATTTTCAGTCTTTTAGGCCTTCACTTGTAGGTGCTTTCTCTTCAGGAAGGAGAGACTGACCTTTCAAAACACTTGCTATCATCCACCTTTGGCTGCTGGGAATTTACCTTTCTGTAGCTCCTGCCGCTTTTAGAAACAGCAGTAAGTGCTCCTTGTTGTGGCCACTCAAACAGCAATGTTAGGATTTGCAAACCTCTAAAGATAAGTCTGTAACTCTGTGCTTGTTTGTGTTTTTAAGTAGTTTTGGACTCTGTAACACAGATTTCATGAGTATTCAGCAATATTTCACCCAGGTATCCACGTCCTTCCAGTGTCTGGTTCGAACAGGCAATACAATTGATGGGGTGTGGCTTTGAGGGTAATTCCAGCTATCAAGTCAGATGTTTAGTTTAGCACTGTATTGCTCTCCATAAGGGAAACTTAATATGGTGCTCTGGAAACCAAATTCAGATATGGTGGAAAAGTATATCAGTGTTCCCAAGATAAGAAGTACAGTTTCACGTGCAATATTTGTACTCAGACTTATTATCTGCCTGTGAAATAGCAGTGGGTCAAAAGACAGATAAAATCAGTTGCAGTGGATAAGTCATAGTTCCCTTGTGATTGTGATCTGTGTGGAAACACCACCAAAAGTTCCTGTTGTAATGTTACATCATTATGGTGATGTTTCATGAAAATTGTGCTGCATTAAACAGAATGAAAATACTGAAAATATCCTTTATTGAATTTCTTGCTTGCTGTGACTAGTACCTACCGAAGAATGGAGCAGCAGAAAATAAAATAGAATTGCATGCTTCAGAAAATTGCTTGTCTGAAACCAGTTTACTGTTATAAAGTGTATTATTCCAGCAGAGTTTGCATAGCTGCCATGTCACAAAGTGGCACATTTTGGAAAATATCATCCAAGCTGTTTCTATTGTGTCTCTAGGGGATTTTTAGAAAAGGAAAATAAAAGTAGATCTATAGGGTTGCTTTTTTTTTTTTTTTTGGTTGGTTGGGTTTTGTTTTGTTTTGGGTTTTTTTTCTTTTTTTTTTTAATTTGATAGGCTTCTTCACATTAGCTGCCATTAGTGAAGATGAAAAAAAAAAATATTGATTTTATTTGTCAGTAATCTTTAAGGAAATTTGTCTTAATTAGTCTAGAAGAAGCTTTATCATAACATAATATCATAACATAGCTTTTGTATCCAAAAGGTCTTAAAATATTTAAAGTCCTAATACAAAAAAAATAAGAAATTGGACCATAAAATATAAATACAATCTGTACAAATGAAAAAGTAATTCACATGAATAGAGGGGATGTAAAATTTGCCATAAAAAATTATTAACCCAGTTCCAAGGAAAAACTCAGAAATTATGATTTTATCAATGACTTATGGGGTTTTCCACATGAGTGAGGAACTGATGTCTAATGGTTTCTTGTTACGTATCTTATTTATTGTTTGGGAATCACAGAAAAATTTTGTCTCCAATTAGGTTGGGAGCAGTAAAAAAACTGGAGACAAACAGAAGATTCAACATCAACTTTTTTTTTTGATTGCATGAGTTCTTTTCACTAAAATTAAAGTTTTCCAGTGTAAAATAAAGAAAACTCATCAACAGCAAAATCTCTAAATCCCAAACTCTTTTCATGCTAAACAGAAAAATAGAGCAAAAGAATGCTCATTTTAGATGTTATTTTCATAGAATCATAGAATCATAGAATAGGCTGGGTTGGAAGGGACCTCAGAGATCATCGAGTCCAACCCTTGATCAACTACCGCCACAGTCACTAGACTATGGCACTGAGTGCCATATCGAGTCGCTTTTTAAATGTCTCCAGGGACGAAGAGTCCACCACCTCCCCAGGCAGCCCGTTCCAATGTCTGATCACCCTTTCCGTGAAAAAATTCTTTCTAATATCCAATCTGAACTTCCCCCGGCACAATTTAAGACCATGCCCTCTTGTCTTACTGAGAGTTGCCTGGGAAAAGAGACCAACCCCCGCCTGGCTCCATCCTCCTTTCAGGGAGTTGTAGAGAGCAATGAGGTCTCCCCTGAGCCTCCTCTTCTTCAGGCTGAACAGCCCCAGCTCCCTCAGCCTCTCCTCATAGGATCTGTGTTCAAGTCCCTTCACCAGCTTGGTTGCCCTCCTTTGGACCTGTTCGAGGACCTCAATATCCTTCTTGAACTGAGGGGCCCAGAACTGAACACAGTACTCAAGGTGTGGCCTTACCAGGGCTGAGTATAGGGGCAGAAAAGGGCATATCTGCACATTGGTAAGGGCATATCTGCACATTGTCCCTATAAGCCTTTTCAGCACCAAGGTTTTAGCTCCAAAGCTAGGTATTTATGGCTACAAGACCAGGGTATCATATATAGTATCATTACATGGGTAAAACTGAAAAAATCCCCACACCCTATCTTGTTTGTACTAAGAAATATTTTCCAATCAGTAAAACTAAATCTGGAACTGAACTACTTCAGAAGTGAAGAAGAAGACAAAGGTACAGAAATTCCTGTGAAAGCTGGAGACTCTGAAGACATCTCCCAGTTGTCCTCAAATTGCTGAGTGAAGGCTGGTGAGTATCAACAACACAAAAGCTGAGTTCACAAATAACAAGATGCTGTGAAATACTCCAGCAGTCAATTGTCATCTGGTAACACCTAACACCTGAAGTAGATTTCACTCACATCCTTGTAGGTTCAGTGAGAATATTTACAAACAAAATAGGAGAACCTTGGTTTTTATTTTTTTTTTTTTTACATCTCCATTCCATGGCATCGTTGTGCTATTAATTAAAATGAGAAATGAAAGCAGGAAAATGTGGAAACTCACAAATTTTTAACAGAATTAAAATGGAATATCAAGAGCTGCATTAGCATTTAGTGGTTCTGTTCAGAGCAAGAGACTATTCAGGACACAATGAGATTTTTTCTGGAAACACAGTTTTGGAAATTGATGATGTTCCATGTTTCATTGTCTCAAGAATTTATAAATAATGTCAGGATACCTTTTTAATACATTCTGGTACAATTTTTGCCTGAATACAATTTAATTTAACTAATATTATCAATAAAATTAATATTCTCAAACAACTTTCTACTACTGTCTTGTGTCCCTCAGTGTGTCCCTCTAAAAAAATCCACCAAGTTTTGATAATGTTGTTGAAACTTGAAATATAGAGGAACCTTTTATATTAAATCTCACATAATACCCTCAGCAGAGAAGATACAGCTCTGGCTAGTTTGCTGTACTCCTAATGGAGGAAAATGCTTTCTCGGTGTAGTGTCTCTTCTCACATATCCGTCTTAAAAATAACAGCAATAAAGATGTGATGTGCCAGTAATACTCATTATGCCAGACTTGGAGCAATTCTTACAGTGTATTAAATTTCTAGATATTGATAATCTAAAATTCCGACACTAAGTAACACTCACAACATCATAATATTTGAATCTAAAATGTCCCAGGTAGAAGGAGAGATGTGATTCACCTGCTGATCCCCACCCTGATGGAAGAGCACATAAGCTTTTCTGGTCAGTGAAATAGGTAACTCAGCTCTCTGCTTCAGGGAATGTGGCTGGCTGCTTACATTTCACATTTTCCAGGCATTGAAAGCAGAAAATTAATTCCTAAGTGGAAAAAAAAAAACAAAAAAACCAGCAGAAAAAAAAAAAAAGCACATACTTCCCTCATGCCACTTTATATGAACAGTCTGGCACATTTTTTAAATTTTTGTGACATTTTCAGCAATACAGCATGTACTACAGGGAAAGTAACAGCCTTTTTCATATATAATCGATATGGTACCAACCCGGTTCAAACACAAGTCAGACTAACAATACTTTGAGATGGCTGGCACATTATGCATTCTGGAAATTCTAATTTTATGTAAATTTGGGAAATGTATGCATGTGCCAGCGTTGCTCTTTGTTCATGCACTGTTTTAGCATGTCTAAGTAGGAGAGCCTGCCATACAACATGGGTTGCAAAACAGCAGATGGGGGTGATTTAGTCTCCGAGGAACTCTAATTTCCTCTGAAAAAGTACTCAGGTTTGTTATTGTATTACTGTGGGGAAATAGATATTTTAAACTATATTAACTGTTAGTGCTTGTCTAGTTGGAAAATATCTCAGAAAAACCTTTAAGAAATAGGTTTCTGTCTGGACACTAATTCCGCTGTAGGAGTCCACTGTGAAAATGGATTAAGTTTAACTGGAAAAAACCCCCGAAGTCTTAGTGTTGAAGAGTATCTACATAGAGACTTAGAGCACAGCAGTTATTGTGCTTGAAATTCATGCCCTGACAGATTTTGTCATAACTTCCCCATATAGACAGACCCACATTTTATTACGTCCAGATGGACTTATGAAATGCTACCACTTCTTTCTGCATTTACTGATAAAATTCTACACTGAAGAATGATTAGGGGTGACAAAACTTTGCAGTCAGAGGTTGAATAGTGTATCCCTGAAATACTCATTTTATGCAGATTTAGAAAATAAATACATTTACAATGGTTTCCTCTTTGTTCTGCCACTATTCTGGCATGTCAGATTAGCAGTAGATGCCACACAGCAGGAGCTAGGAAATTCTGTCTGAAAAAGAGATGAGGTTTAGAGTAATTTTAGTCCCTGTCAAGACCAAAGTTCCTAAGCAAAGGGACACATTTAATACTGTTGTAATCAGGATATTTTAAGCATTTAAGGGGTTCATGTTTGTGTTGTCAGATTATTTGTTGGAGTTTCATACCCAAGCAACTGTACGATTGTGTTGGGGGCAGAGGAAGAAAGAAAGCTTGTATTTGCTGTGCTCTCTTGCATGACTTCAGCTTCAAAAAGATTTGCAGCTAATACAACTTTGATGTAGAATGCCAGACACTGATATTCCTAAATCCTTGTTTTGGTTATCACCTTACAGATATAAAATGTAAAGGTGGCTCAAAGTTTTGTTGGCAGTAGGATGATCCACCCTTGAGTTTGTGTAAAAGTTTCTGCTGATTTTAATTGTAGAGAATCAGGATATTTATGACAAATTTATGGAGTGGAAAAGTGTGGCTAGATTACGGTGTCTACAACCAGTGACTTTACCTAGAATGCCAAGATACGATTGCCTGGAGAAATATTATGTTCATCTGAAAATCCATGATTTACCTATATTCACATTGGATCTTTGGAACATACAACTAGGCAGCAAGAATCTGTTAGATTTATTTGAAAAAATACTGGTTGCAGTGAAAAAAAATTACTGAAATACTCTCCACAGAGCAATGACAAAAATCTGTATGGTGATGAACCTTCAGTAATTAACAGGCTGGCATGGGGTTGCAAGTTTCCTCTGCGCAGCATTTATCAGACTTTTGAGTTTGAATCCATGTATTCACTTGAACAACTTTGAGCTCCATTCGCTCAAGGTAGCCTTATGGGACTGTACTTTTCTTTTGCCTCTGGCTTCTATCTAGACCTAGAGTGCCTACCAGGTACATCATCTTCAAAGTGAAACTCAAATATGCAAGCAGCCAAGGCCCCAGGAATGGGCCTGCTAACTTTCCCTGGTGACAAAAGCGTTTCTTCCTCAGAATAATCCTTTTATGTAGGTTTAAGTAAATACATTTTAGGTAAATTAATTTTATTTTGCAGACCTCTAGAAACAGCTACATGGAGTCAGCTACAACACTTCAAACAAGACTGTGGAATTATACGGGACTGTCATCCTCTTTCTTTTTATTCACATACATGTATTACCAGGATCCTGATCTTGAATCCTACATTCTGGTGGGTGAAAGAACCCAATTGGTTTCATTCTTTTCAGCTGTGAAGGAACAAGTAACATTCATTGTATTGGACACAGAGAGAGATTCAGCTTGTGGGCTATGATATGGAAGTCGCTTAATTTTTAGTTTTCACTGGAGAGGACTCTGTTTCATCCTGTTTGTCACTCCTTATAAATCATATCTCAAATTTGAAATCTGAAGCTTGTTGTCATTGGCATCTGAGCCTAATGTCAAAATGCTTTTGCTGCTTTACATGTGAAGCAATCTATATTGAATGTCCTTGAAATAGTAATTTTGGTAGGAACTGACCTTTTCCATGCAGAGGACTCTGTGTTCAGAAGCACAGATAAACCAAATATTGTTAAAATTCACTTGCACACTTTCTCACTCATGAAGTGAGAGTTACAACTATTAGCTATTATATGACCAGTGGAATTAAAATGGAATAGCCTGACTGCCCTTTTCAAAATCCAAAACTCTTGGGATCAAAAAGAAAGAGGTGCAGAAACTTTATTTGTCCAGGGGCAGCACCAGCAACCCCTAGATATGCCCCATAGGGAAGAGCACAGTAATCCCATTGACTGCTTCACTAACTACATCTTCCATGACACTTAAAATGCTAGTTTTACATAATCACTATATTACATTTTTTAATTTTCACAAATGAGATGGCCTTGGATCTGGTCTTGGGTGTAAACCTGGTAAGTTTTCCGGTGTGTAACTTCATTGTGTCACTTTGCATAACTAGATATTTTCAACAAGTTCTATAGACATGTGGTTCAAGCTGATTCAGGAACATGTATGACCCAAATAGACCTTGGAGAGCATGACACTTGACTCTTCAGAATATGCAGATTATATTAAAATATAAAATGTATCTTAGAACAGAGGTACAAGGTAAGAAGCTAGTATACTGATATGACTGAAGCTAAGTAACAGTATAAGAATATTGTTCCCATTTTAAGATAGTGTTTAGTTCTGCTCAAATTAATAATAAATATTTCCACAGTGGAATAATGAATATAAAACACTTATAGTTTTATCTTGCCACTTACACGTGTTTACATCTATTATTATTCATACATTAATATTTTCCTTTTTTTTTTTCATAGAATCATAGAATCATAGAATTTCCTTTGCATTTCTTTTTTTTCTGATATATTACAATTACATTCTAACATTTCCTTCTTTCAGGTTATTTCTACAGCTCACCTCTTTCCTTGATCCACTTATGAAGGGTGTATCCTTCACTAACATGATTTCATACAGTTTTGTCTTTGGTATTTCACCTCTTGTAGCCAGGTCCAGCCTCAAAGGTTTACAAAATCACTGCATGTCCTATTCATGCAGTGAAAGATACACTTTAAAAAATGTATGCATTTAAAATTGTGATCTATATTAGGGTTTGACTGAGTTTTTAGGCTGTGTTTGCACACACGAAAACTCAGAGAAGGACTGTGCAAGAGTTTTTAACATCCAGTACCAAAACATGTTGTCTTGTCTTCTCTTCTTGTCTTCTTGTCTTCTTGTCTTCTCAGATGAAAATTGCAAAGAGGGGGTGTTGAGATTGTGTGGGTGTAATTGTATAATTAGGTACATACTGCTGTGTTTTAGCACATACTGTCCCCTGCTGGGAATAGTCATATTACTGGTAAAAGTAATCTTGAAGTGCAGGTGTGTGTTCAGGCTTCCACCTACCATTTAATAAGTAGTTCAGTAAGGTATCTTTTGCCTTGCCCTTTCAGACAAATTATGTCTTCCCTACCCCATCCTTTGATGACCATGATGCCAATAATGTAAACATTGCCATTTGTTGAGGATTTCACTCCATCTGATGGGATTGCTGATGCAGGATGCAGTTGAAGGCACTGCAGAGGCTTCCATGAGAGGAGAGACATTTCCATGGGTTGAGCTGCCATGTGCCCATCAGCGTCTCCAATGTCCAGATTTGTTGCCTTAGGGAAAATCTTCTTGTAGTGTTAGTGATTGCCTACTGACTGCCTCACACAGCCCTCATGAGCTTCAGAACAATTCTATTTTTCATAAGATGTCAAATGCAAAGGAGTACCCTCTGCAATAATTCTCTGTTACCATGCAGAAATGAAAGGTGAACATTTATATTCCCCTCTTCCTTTTCCCAGAGGTCAAAACCTTCCTTCCCCACTGTGCTTCAGAGCAGCAGGTCATCACTGGAAAGCAGAAGTTTAGAGCAAAGGGCCAACCCTCCCACCTAGGGTCTGAGAAGCAGGGGGTTGGTCTCTTTTCTGAGGCAACTCTCAGCAAGACAAGAGGGCACGGTCTCAAGTTATGCCAGGGGAGGTTTAGGCTAGATATTAGAAAGAATTTCTTTACAGAAAGGGTGATCAGACATTGGAATGGGCTGCCCAGGGAAGTAGTGGATTCTCCATCCCTGGAGATGTTTAAAAAGACTGGATGTGGCACTCAGTACCATGGTCTGGTAACCGCAGTGGTGGTGGATCAAGGGTTGGACTTGATGATCTCAGAGGTCCCTTCCATCCCAGCCAATTCTGATTCTATGATTCTCTCCTGATATTGACACTACCCTCATCTCTGTCTGCTCTTGACCATCTACAAGTGACTGGAACTTCTTGGCCAACGATCCTCAAGGTTAGCTCCATGCCCAGGCTCTCAGCAACTGCACACCAATGAAATCCTTTAGTGTATAACAGGATCAGTGTCATTAATACAAAGCCAAGCATGGTGGGAGTCAGAGTTTTCTATTTTCTTAGAAGATATGTTGGGTTTTGGGGTGTGCCTGACTATTCGGTTTAATAATTCTTTTGGTGCCGCTTTGCTGGACTTCATGAAGTTGTTTATGCCCCTCTTTTCCCTGTTTAAAGTTTGATTTGTTAGCTCTATCCACATGAGGTAAATTCTCACCTTTCATTTCTACCTGGAAGTGATGAGACAAAAAGTTTCAGGCACCAAAGATCCTTCATCCTTCGTTGGTAAATTTTCAGTTTTGAAGACTGAATTTCTGGCCTTCGTGTGGCATTTTCTATAAAACTTGGTAATGTAGCAAATATGATAACTGTCTGGTTAAGGTCTTAACAAAATGACATCTGTCTTGACAACCATGCAGCCTGTGTGTGACTTTCAGTAACCAAAAAGAATTTTTGTTAGCTGAAATTTATTTTGATGTCTCTTTGTTTTTTAATTAGCATTTTGTTTTATCTTTCTCAGCAGCTGTTTGTCTTCTCTTTTAGAGGATAGACTGCATCACAGGCTCAATGTTTTACCAAATATTTGTTTTTCTTGGAACCTCAGAACTGGATGTTTTGGATAAGAAAATTTTACACTGTGAATCCACTGCTCAAATTATTTTTCAACACATTGTGTAGGTAATATTAATACAGCTATAAAATAGGGAATCCCTGGTATTATTTGTTACCTTGTTTAAAAATAAAGTAACAAATGAGAAAACCAAGTTATTCATTGCACATAAAGGATTATTTACAGTTTCGGCCAGGGGGCACTTTGACACTTCATATGGACTTTATGTGAGTCCATTATTAGAGAATGCACATGGCTTTTTTGTTGTGCATTAGTAAACTTGAATAATATATACACTATATTGAAATGGGGATTCTAGGAGAGAAAATAATACAATTCAGGCCAAACTTTCTGGGACATTTAAATTTTAATATTTTTTCTTTGTCCTTCACACTTTATCTTTAATATTTCTTTATTTTTTCCCTTTTAAAATTATTAGTTTTCTGTTAAAAAAAAAGCAAAAACACAAAAAAACCCAAAACCAAACCAACAACCAACCAAAAAATACTAAAACAGGAACAAAACAACAGGTGAAAAATTAAAATAAAATTTAAATAAAAGAAGGAATGGAATGAAATTAAGTGCCATTTATGTATATTTGGAAACAGAGCTGTATGAGACTCCATCCATATGGCAAGTCAATATATTAGGCAAAAGAGCTGCTCAAAACCCACTGATACTCTTTAACTTAAACTCCTTTAACAATTTTTTCCTTTCTCTAAAGTATTAAGGATATATAAAAAGGATTTCCACCAGGTTCAGAGGGGCAACTTGAGCCATAGATAAATCTCTAGCAGAACTGACAGCTTCACTACAGTGTCCTTAACTTACTGGCTCTTATCCACCTTGCCTTCAGCTCATGTTATAAAAAAGTTCTGAGATAAAAGTGTTATTTTTCAAACTTAAAGCCTAAGAAATTCACAAAAAAAAAAAAAAAAAAAAAAAAAAAAAAAAAAAAAAAAGTGTTCTTTGTGGTAGGTGAGGGTGGACTGAGCTCAGCTCTGAGCTGCTAGAATGGGGTCAGATTTGGGCTGGAAGCTGTACTGCCACCACACAGAGGTGACACTGTTTCCATGCACTAATATGCTGAAAGAGAGATCCTATGGGTCTGCACACTTAAGTGTTTTCTTTTATGTTCTCCAGGAGCTTATTCATTCCAGGACAAAAAGTGAAGTTTCACTGTAAAATACCCTAGTCTCAGGTGCTTAAGGATCCACCTGGGAAGGTGGAGATGCGAGTTCAAGTTTCTTCATCAACTGGGGAAGCTCTGTGTGTTTGCTGCCTGATGAAAGTTACTGCTGAAAGTGAAGGATACCCAAGATACCTCTGAACTATAAGATCAAGCCCCTGCATCCCAACTATCTGTTTTGCTTGGGTAGGAGTTTTGTTTTAAAAGAACTGGGTAGTTCAGGCTCTAAATCTTATGATGAATTTTATACACACCTACCCAATATTACTGCAAACTGTAGACGTGGTACCTCATCTATGACTATCCGATTATAATATCCAGACTGGTCCCTAACGTGCAATACATATCTACTGCAGGGTCCTCCCATATCTACAAAATTCAGCATTAGCAGAGTTGGATTTTTGAGGATGTAAGTTTGAATTTAAGGTATAAAATTTGAATTGAGCACAATGGACACCTATATATTTTTCTGGTAATAACAAGTTAAAGTAGCTAATGCATTACACTCAGGTTTAAAGGTCTTTGGGAAAGTGAGCTGTATTTTTGTTTAATAGAGAAAAATTATGTAATTTTTTTGCATAAACAAAACATATTTTGGATCCATTAGTTTTAAAATATATTGAACAAAATGAATATATTTCACTGGACTTGAAAGTCCCTGTAAGACAAACAGGTGGTGGGAAGCAAGAAAATACATCTGTTGCCATTTTGCCAAATATAAATGCTCAGAGGATTTTTAAAGATTCAGTCCAAAACTTCATGCTTAACTCTCACTTTAAAGTCCTGCCCTCATCATGAGCAGTTGCCTGCAGGACAGCCAAGGGACAGGGTCTCCCTGCATTCTAATGAACATGGTGGGACAGGAAAGGCAGCATGAGGTGTGTCAAATCTCATCCCATCTGCCTAACTTTATTTTTTTGCAACAAACATTTTTCAAATGCAAATGGTGGTGGGAGAATGCTGTGACAAGCAGTTGCCAGGCTGTGGCTGGTCACTAAGAACAGGAGCTTTGACACTGCTGTCCCACTCATCTTACCCTGTTGCAGTCAAAGCTTAAAGAAATAATGTGGCTTTTTACCTCTTTTCTGAATCTACAGCTTTTTGAAAAAATTGCCAACATCAAACAATACAAAAGGTATATTCACTTTGGAATAGTTTACTTTCAACTTAAGAGTGTGAAAAATGATCAGTTAATTGTAAAAGAGGTATCACGCTGAGGCCACTATCCTGTTGCTTTTAATGAAGAAAAGATTTCAATCAAGAAATGTATGTGATGTTTAGACTTTCCCTGCAACACCTCTCGAGTGTAATGTTCTCTAAAGAGTAACATTGATATCTGTTTTCCTAAGCACTGTATTGGTTAGTAACAATCACATCTAAATAATTAAATATGCAGATGGGTGTTTTAAATTAAGTTTTAAAACACTTTGAGCTGCAGTAATTAAGCTGAATTCACTATGTAAACAATATCAAACCACCTCTACAAGATAATTATTCTGATATTGAGACAGCAAGCGCTGTATTTTTTGTATCTCACTTCTAATACAAGAGTGTGCAGCACTGTTGTGTTGTGTGTAGCTACAGTAGGGCCTGTGTCACACCAGGTTTCTTACCATGCCAGATGTTGAGACTTGGAAAACATTCTTAACTTTGCTCTTGGGTTCATGATGGGTTTAGATATTGGTAACAGAAATAAATCATGTTATTTGAATCAGCTTATTACATTTAGATACAGGTCAATAAAGATTCACAGAAGTATAGTATGGCTCTCAGAGAAACTGCAGTTTCTTACTGGTTTAGATAAGCATATGTTTGTGTAAACCATCTGAATTACCCAAACATCATTCTTATGCATATTAGGATAGACACTATAATATGGATTCCATGGGGTAGTTTACCCCTTTTACCCCTTTTCAGAGCTGAATAGGAAAGATGTACCATACTGTGTGATCTGGTGGGTTCAAAAACTATTATTTACCCCAATGAGGATATCAGCCTACACTTATTACACTTCTTGTGGATGAGCAGTCATTTCAAGCCAGTCTTTTCAGTCATCTCTTAAACACAGTACATACAGAAATAGTCACTGGATTTAAAATGAATGTTTTTATCATAGAAAAAGAACATGTTTGTGTACACAGGAAAATGAGACCCTGTAAGAATGTAATTCTTCCAGATTTCTAATTATTCATTTTAAGGAAAGTCAGCTATACTTGACCAAGTCTGGAGTCTTAATTAAGCTGAATAAACTGGCTGTAAATCTAGTGCTTTTTGGTTCATACTGAGCTGTCTGATTTAGGTCCTGCAGGGCACAGTGCTACTTTGCTTGGCGAGCTGAATAATTATTTATATCTTGGTGAACACTAATACCACCCCTTATCTAACTTTACACAGGCTGTCATGTTAGCAGTTCCTGAAGAGATCATTCAGCTGGGCAATGTTGTCCCACACAGTGGGTCAGGGTCCAGCTGCCCTTTTCCCATTCTGTGGGGATGGCTTGAAAGCACTGGAACAATGGTTTTACACCACATTGATTTTATAATCCCTAATCTAATGTCTCTAGGGGGGACTATAATTCTATGTAACAGGCATAAAACAAAGAGATAAATGTTAAAATTCCTGTTGAAAATAGAGGTATCAAGGACCTGCTGAGAGTCTCCGTATTTATTTTCAAGCTCGTGATTCATGCTACTTAGGTAAATTATTTTTTGAGAAGTATGTTTCCTGGAACATTGAGGTACCAATAATGTATGTAGCATGGTGCCAAGGTTTGTCAAGTTGCTAAATTGAACCCACATTGATTCTGCATTAATCGAGTTTATATAATTTAGTGATGCTGTACAGCAGGCCTTTATGAAAGAGTATTTATACCGAAACTATGCACTGAGGCACTGAGGCGTGGACCTGAATTTATGCCATTTTGCTTAACATACTCCTACAGATACAGTTTAGAGAGTCTTATTTGGACTTGGAATGTGAAATTACCAATGATTAAGGAAATTGTCTGAAGTCTCAATTCATAAAACACTCATGGCTTTTGTCTACACGTCCACAGGCATTTCAGAGTACAAGAGTAGTCCATATTTCTGTTTCATGCTGGAAACATACACAACTCCAATAAATATTCTGGATGGGGATTAAATTGTAGTTTTGATAATAATAATAATGAGGTTAAACAGTTGGGAAAGTGGACATCGAACTCCATAAAAACCATAGTTTTAACCTCATATTCCAATTAGTAAAAGTAGTCTTGGATTCCTGCTCCTGTTCTCCAGCATCCTTACAGCACTTCCAGACTGGTGTGATCTGCAAGTTTAATAAGTATCTCCTGTTTTCCATCACCCAAGTTATTAAAAAAATATTGAAAAGCAACAGAAGACCTCTGACTAAGCCCACTCCATGTATCCTTCCAGTCCTGACAGTCAGCCAGTAATAAATATTCTCAGCATATAGTTTTTCACTCATCACATAATAGTTTCATATGAAAGCTGTTTTTTTATCTTGCTTGTAAGATTATTATGTGAATTAAGTTTTAAAAAGCCCTGTTAAAGTCAAGATATGTGACGTTCACTGGTCTTTGCAATACTGATATTTTACGCTGTCATACAGGGTGACTAGGATAGCTTGATTTGATTTTGACAACTCCATGCTGGTTGTTACTGATTTAATTATTTCTAGCTATTTACTCATCATGTGCTGCCTTATTTGTGCATACAATTTCTTTTGGTCTCTGAAGGAAAATTGCCCATTCATAAGCAATCTTATTTTACAAAGTTTTTAGAGTATTCTTGTTGTTTTCTAGGACTTCTCTTTGGCTCCATGTTAGTGGAAGTAACAATTCTACTATAGCTTCATCAGGCCAAATTGTTTTCTCAAGTTCCTGATATTTATTTGACTCAGCTGTTTGGAAAATATTGAATTTATCCACATATTTACTAACTTCATCTATTGTGGGAGTAAAGGCAGTACCACCCTAGCTTGCAGCTCTGTCCAGCTTATGTCATTTACTGTCCTTATTATGCACACATCAAAAGGGGATGTTTGCTTGTGCTTCAGATAGTTCTGTGGGCCAGTGCATTCATTTAAACCACAAAAGAAGGAAAGCCTGGGATTTCTGGACTGTGAACTGCAGTGGCTGTGGTTAAGAGCACACATCTGTCTCCTTCTTCTCTACTATGGGGTGGTAACTTTTGGCAGAAGAGCAGGCAGGCCATTTGGTGAAGACACAAATGCAGCTGATGCAGCTTTAGTGTGTGGGACAGAATCCCACAAAGCTGAACTTCAGGATCCAAGCAGCCAGGTGATCTATGGGCCAGCCTTTCCCATATTCCAACATCAGGGCCCAGAGGAAGACGAATTTACATCAGCAGAAGGCAGGTTTTTTCTGTTCAAAACCCTACACAGGATCCCTACACAGGATGTAGCAAGAAAAAGATTTTTGGTTTGTTTTTTCTTTTCTTTTTTTTCATGATTATTTTGCCATATTTAGGTATTTAAAGTCTCTGCAGGCACACTCACGTCTGTCAGTCACCAGAATTATAGACACTGAAGTGGTTGGCAGGGACTTGCACCAGACTTGCAGGCTGAGAATTGGTTCTTGAACTAGGAAAACCAAATTTAGGAGAGTCAGAGTCTCTGTGTTGTGAACAATAGCAAGCCATATGGCCCTTTTGAACCTCAGTTCCACAGCTATAAATTAAAGTACATTGCCTCCTTTTAATGTGTCTAAGATGTACAGGCACAGACTATCACACAAGTGATAGAAGCTTATTTTGCTGTGCTGTTGGATCTGTATCTTGTGTCATTGCTTGAGACTCAGCTGGTCTCCTTGATTGTATTGCATTATTATCTTGGTTTAACTTTCAGAAGTCCCAAGTCACGCCTTTCCTTATAAGCAAGACATTTAGAGAAATTTCTATCATAAACCTACTTTTACAAAATATAAATTTAATTTCTGAACGAGCACCTCTGCTTGAACATTTGGTGCCACTGAACTTTGTAGCTGTCAAGTGTGGGAACAGAGTAAAAAAAGATATCTGGAGTTCTTTCATCTTCCCAGCAGTAGAAATAGTTCCACTTTGTATGGAAAAATTAGGGACTGGGCAGACATATGAGAGAGGGATCTTTGGTGAGCACATAACCTCCTGCAGAAGCTCAGCTATAGCAGGCCCAGGAGCACATCCACACACGTTGAGCAAGGGTGATGCTCCTGTCTCAGGGCCATAGCAGTGGTCCCCTGGTTAGTTTTGTCCCCAGTGGGTGTGTGCAACAGAAATGTCTCCACTGCTCAATGCAGCTGTGTGCATAATCATGCCCCAATTAAAGCAAACAAACAAAACCTTTGAGGCCCAAAGAGACCATGCTGATTAGCCAGGTGAAAAGCTAAAATCTAGGCTTAAGATATCTCACCCCAAAATTCCTCAGTGAAGCCCACAGTTGTTTATTATCTGAACATGCTTTTGTGAATTTTAATGGCTTTTGAGATTCAGCTTGAAGACAGCACCGAATAGGTTCTGAACAACTGAAGGAGCTCCCATAAAGGACCAGTTTTCCTCTCATTTCCTCTGTGCTCAGAGGAGGCTACAGGATCATCCAGCACCTCTGCTTAGTGAAGAACTAATTCCTCTTTCAAGTCTAGCAGATGTGATGGAGCTTCAGCTAATCACTGAGGAATATCCAGTCCTGCTAAAAATATTCAGTGATAGAGGTTTTCCTAGAGCTTGGTAAGTGCTTAGCATAAAGGGAACTAGAGGAAAGGCAGGCACTTTTAAGACCACTCTTCCTGATGTGCTCAAGGTTCCTGGTAAGAAAAAGGAGGTTTCTATATTATAGCTATATCTTATGGAAATCCTAAGCTTTGTAGCATTCTCCCCATGGTATCCTCTTCTATAGTCTCATCTGTCTCCTCACCTTCATCCTTACAAAGATGCCTCCAGACATCTGTTTTGTGGCTGTCTGCATGCTGCAGGGAAACATGGAGTGTAATGAAGACTTTTAATGCAGTTTCAGGTGTTTTATGTAATAAATAAAGACAGGAACAGAATCTCACCCTGCATTTTCACAAGTTGAAGTAAAGAATTATAATAGGTCTGGTGTCAGTGGGAAGTATTTGCCATTGAAAATGTATTTAATGATGAAAATTCAAAAGTCAGTAACAAATGCCATGCATTACCCTAAACTTCAGTACATCTGAATTCTTCAAGTTACATACTGAATAGGCCAGAAGCCCCAATAAAATACATTATAATTGATTTCATAGTGCAATTTTAATAAAACTAAAAAAGCATTATTAAGGAAAAAGATACATATTTTCTATAGGTAACATGACTGTACATTGAATTTCTCAGATTTTTTAAAAAATACATCACATAAAAACAGCTACAAGAAAAGAAGACATAAGTGAACATAAAATTCCTATTCCTAAAACCTAAAAGACAAACACTGACATTTCAATATGACCACTGAATATGTAGTTCTGTGTATTTTAACTGTGTGCATGTATTTGGTCCTAAATGTTAATTGTCCTCTGACATTCAAAGGGGTTCTTTGGGAAAATGTTTCACTTATAATTATTTATGTTAGCATATAATTTTTTTCCTGGATCAAGCATTCCAAACACTGAATTTCAGTTTTTGAAAACAGAAATTATAAAGGACAATGATTTGAGATTAGTCAGAGAAGCCTTAACAGAATAAGATACTGGGAATGAGTATACATTTTAGTCTAAAAACCCTCTTTCAGAAAATACAGTGTTTGTCAACAAGAAAATAATTTGTAAAAGCTCAAAATAATATTGCACTTAAAAATTGCTCATGGGAAACTAATAGGAGAAATGGAACCAAATAAAGCTGAGCCACAGCAGCATCTCTAAACTTAACCAGCTGCTTCTCATCACCCAAAGCCTGCCCAGAAAGCCTTCATATGGGGTCACAGGATAAGAGCCAGGTACAAATCATCCATGTGAGAATCCATGTCAGCCAGGTGCCCAAATGGCTGATGCACAAGTTGCTGTATGATACAGGCAGTTCACAGCAGGAGTCCCTTAAGCATCCAGTAACTTTTCCAGACAAGAATCTGGGCTTGTCCACTCTAGACATTACCACACAGACATCCTAAACTGGGTGTCAAGGAAGCATGGGATTATACACTGCACAACAGTGAAAATTGAGAGTCTTAAAAGTAAGATCTATTTAAAAAGTGTCAGAGTTCTCTGCAATTAGGGTCACAAGGGTTTTGCAGGACAATTTTTCATGGTGACTTGGACATGACTGCTTGGAAGGAGGCATGTCATGCATTTTAAAAAATAAATTATCATGTACCTCAGTCCTGCAAAGCAAAGGTGATCAAAACCTTTTCAATGGATTAAATAGCAGGGCACAGAAAAGTATTTCTGTGTGGCTTTTTATATTGAAATTCAAAGGAAAGTACTTCATTTTTTCAGGTTTTTATACTGCTATGAAAACTTGTTGGCAGTCACAATGGACAGATGTGACTCTTCTCCCTAAATGCTCAGTTAGACCCTGTTCAAATCAAAAGCTATTATGTATTGTCTCAAACAGAGCTGAACTTGTTAATTCACAAATAGCCATTAGAGTAAACATAGCATAAATGAGTATACCTATTTTGCTGAAAAACAAGATCAGGAAAGATTTTGAAAATGCATTTCTTTGTTTTCTTATTCACTGGTTCCCATTTTTTCGTCCTTCCCTGCTCCCAAGTGTAAATTATATTTAGACTAGCATACCAACATGTAATTACATGTATTTTCATTATCTCATAATTTGGCTTGGGAATCTACATTGTATGCACAAAATGCTGATTGCCTGCAGCTGTGAACAAATGATTATTTAGATACACAAACGAGCTGATGAGTTGAACCAGAAACTTAGAGGAAAGTTACTTTCAGCCTTGGTGCTTGGTAGAGCAGCTCAGACCCCTGGGGCACATTGGGACTAAAGGGCCCAGATAAACTAATCTACTGTATTTGCTTTGGCATTAGCCCACAACAGTATACAATATCCTTGACTGCTTACTGCTTTCAGTATAAATATTTACTTCAAATTGTTTCTCCAATTTAGACAGTGGTCCAATTTTAGGGATAAGGTAGTGAATAGCAAATAACACTGAATGGCATTTATTGTAACCGACTTTACTAATCATCACATCCTTTGTCTTAATTTCTTCATTTATTTAGCAAGTGGTATCTTTCATATTAAAAAAAAATATAGCCAAGAAAAATGGAAAATTATGATAATTATCATTTTACATGGCTTTCTGAATCAGAAAATTAAAGTTTGCATTTCATTGTAACACCTGTGCTTTTCAGGTGTCAAAACCACCAAAAAAATTGAATCAAAAGAAATTTGAAAAAACATCTTCAGTTTAATGAATAACTAATTTTTCCAGGTACCTCAAATATTATCAGGACCATCAAAAATAAGAAAAAAATGGAATAGAAAACATACTAACATAACACAGAACCTTCACTCCTGGTAAGAAAAAGCCCTAAACATCTTTAACACCCTCACATCTTTCCAAGCACCCGAATATCTCAAAGCCTTCAAAAACTCAGCCTGTCCTCTATGATTTTGCCACAACAAGAAATCCCAGGTACACAAATGAAGTATTTTCAGGAAAATATTTCTATTAGTGACAGCAATACAGTAAGACATCTGTCCTACAACAATGAATATAGAAATGTTGGTTATTTGAAAGTAATAATTTGAGATGGACAGAACCAAGACCAGGTCCTCTGCAGCCTTCTGGAGTGGAGAAGTGGGTGGCCGCAGGGCTGTTGCTCTGAGCCCTCAGACCAGCATCCCCCTGCCTCTGTATCCTGGGAAGCAGGGATGCTC
Source organism: Calypte anna (assembly GCF_003957555.1). NCBI lineage: Eukaryota > Metazoa > Chordata > Aves > Apodiformes > Trochilidae > Calypte > Calypte anna. Next base: position 26,024,012 of record NC_044244.1, read on the forward strand.
CACACCAGCTTCTGCTCCCTGCTAGCACTACAACAGGGCTTTTTTCCCAGCAGAGCCAAAAGAAGATGTGTTACTGGCGGTCCACTTGAGAATGATGATTTTGTGTGGTCAGATCTGCAAAAACTGACTTTTGGTGGGTAAAATCAAATGGAACCAAGCATGAAAAAAGAGGATTTGAATTTCATGAGCTACTATAATATTAAAGTTAAAACAAAGACAGTATGGTTAGCATACATTGTTTCCACTTTCAGACAGGAAAACAGGGTTGAAGACATGGCCTGTTGATATCCTTTTAGGCAACATTTTCTATTAATTCTTTTATTTCTCAGCAATACATATTCCGTGTAGTAAATAACGCCAAACATCACTTAATTCCGTACTTTCATTCAGCTTTGTTTAATTCCTGTTCTAGAAACATATATATGTAACAGAAGATTTGAAAATAAAATCTCATCTGATCTTCACTTGTGTAAAATAACTTGGTTTAAGACAGTATTTGATGATGAAAATCAGTGTAGTAATGCCAGGTACATCTGATATATATATATATATATAAAAATATATATAAAACTGAACACAAGAAGCCAGCTTCTTTCTTTTTTTTTTTTTCTTTTTTTTTTTTTCAAAATGCAAGTAATTTTACTAGGTCAAGTACATTTTTTTTTTATTTTTTTTTACAGAGCAGAAAATAATTTCATTGTCGGCAGCCTATTTTAACAACTTGAATGGGGTTGCTTTAGCAAGATACATATTTTAAGGCTATGTCAATAAAAGGTATCATTTTGAACCCTGTCCTAAATGCACAAAATCTGATGCATATATTAACTATTGAACTTTAATGGACTTGTATAATTAGATCTGAAACAGTATTTCAGCAGCAATTCCTGCTATACATGTTTTTCATTGCTTATTATTTTTTCTCTGTTTACATTGAAAAAAATAATCCAGTGTCTAAACCAAGCCATGTATGCATAACATTATCAACACATTTCTCTGTGAAGCTTTCCCATTGCAGTCAGCAAGGCTTTAAGAACAAAAAGGTTGTGTCTGCATATTGTTAATAATTATCAGGAAAGGGTGCAAATGTAGCAGTGCTGTCCCAGGATTTGGTAAGTAAGGTCATGCTACAATAAGGGTTGCAAGCTCTGTAAGCATTAGTTGTATTTGCATATGTCAGAACAGTCTGTGAATACTAACGGCACAAACACTTCACATCTGCTTCTGTTTACTCCCATGCTAACAGTCAAAAGTACAAAAGTACTGTGTTAATTGCTCTGTTACATACTGACTGTTGACACATTCTCCATAGAGCTTTCATAAATACAGTGTTGCAAACAAACTACTAATGACTTTGCTTATTTCCAGCCCATCTTTAAAGGAAATCCAGAATATATACACAGATTAATGATTCCTCTATTTAGCAGTGTGTCTTGTTGCTTGCTATTGTGGAGGCTTGTATAAAGGCAGTATCAATTAAGGAGCAATTATCTATGAAGTGGGGAAAAAAAAAAAAAGTGATGTTATAAATAAGTAATGTGCATGAAGTGAGAATTTCTGAAAACAACTTGAGGTGAACTCTGAGGCAAGGGCACCGACTAGTGAACAAACCCTCTCCATCTGCTCTTCTATCTAAAACCATTAGAGCCCAATTTGAAGTCTGACTAAACAGCAGTGATACCTGTGGACCTCCTCTGAGATTTTTCACTATATATGACATGCCCTGGAGAAATTTAAAAAAAAAATAGGATGGGAGCTGAGGGAAAAAAAAAAAAGACTCCTAAAACCCATCACTAACAAGCTAATCATATTTAAATTTGTGCTTCAAGTATCTTTTTGCTGTGACACTTCAATGTAGGAATATAATTATTTTTGTTAATAAAAAACAACAAAAGAGCTGAAAACCAAATCCACTGCTATAGTTAATATAGTATCCAGTTTCTGAGAATGGTCTGCTTCTTTCCAGAGGAGAGAGAAAATCCAGTGATGTGCCTCACCTTCCTCAGCAGCAAGAACTTGTGGTTTTCTGAACATCCTTTCTCTTCGAATACTGAAATATGTCCTTCCCTAAGAACCTTTCCAAAATGGTGTTTTCTCTGCCTCCAGCATTCAGGTATAGAGATTCATTACCATAAACCATAAGGTTTCTTTATTTCTCTTTTTGGATTATTGTCTTAATTTAATTTGTATGGCAGAACAAGATAAAATGACATTAGCTTTCTTTATCTTCTTATGAAGCTGTTGGAGTGAGTTGAGAGGAGGGCCACAAGGATGATCAGTGGGCTGGAGCACTTCTTCTATGAAGACAGACTGGGAGAGTTGGGGTTGTTCAGCCTGGAGAGCAGAAGGCTCCAGAGAGACCTTCTCTAGCAGCCTCCCAGTACCTGAAGGGAGCCAAAGGAAAGCTGGGGAGGGACTTTTTACAGGGTTGTGCAGTGAGAGGACAAGGGGCAATGGTTTAAAACTTAAAGAGTGGAGGTTTAGGTTAGATATTTGGAAGGACAGGACAAGGAGTAATGGCTTTAAATTGTAAGAGGCTAGATTTAGATTAGACAGATAGATAAGATTAGACAGATTTAGATAAGAACAGATTAATTTCTATGGGGGTGGTGAGACACTGCAACAGGTTGCCCGGGGATGTTGTAAATGCCTTCTCTCTGGAAGTGTTCAAGGCTGTGTTGGATGGGACTTGGAGCAATCTGGTCTACTGGGAGGTGTCCCTGCCCAGGGAGTGGGGTTGGAACTAGATAATCTTTAAGGTATCTTCCAACCTAAACCATCCTATGATTCTATGAATCTCTGATTTGTTATCATGTCTGTCTCCTGCACTTACACCTTTACTCATTTTGTTTCAGACAGCCTAAAAGGGATGACAGTCACCAAGAGTAAGCTGCTCTTTTATTAACTTAATCTTATTCATTTATTCATGTTCCATACATTTAATCATGTCCAATGAAGAGTAACAAAGCATTATAACAAACAAACCATGTCATATTCTTTTTATATTTACTTTCTTGCAAGTATCTCTACTTTATCAAATGTAATGCAGATGGAGATGTACAAAGTAGTCATCAGTTCCACAAAGGCTTTCTTTCAGGCACTCAGTGAAGTCCCAGGCCACCTTTATACCCAGCAGCTGATGCCTTCAACCTCAACTCAAACCACACTCCACGTGTGAGCTGCAGTGTCACCACCCTGTCTCATATGTGCCACTGCCTATGAATCCTTCTGACACAATTTTCTTACCCTAATTTTCCACAAATACCTTCCTGTATACCTGCAAAGGAAAGCATGGTGAGGCCAAGAGGGAGGAGAGCCAAATGACTCTGCAGCTGCCTCCCTACAAAATGTGGGCTTGGTAGAACCTGATTTTGACTCCTTGTTCTAATTCAGAATAACATTACTGAAAGCATGTATTTCTTCGGGCTCACAACTGTTTATCTCAGCTCAGCCATAAAGCTCCTTAAAATTCTTCAAGGTCCTGCTTTGTAGTCTCTTATCTATCTCATTTCACAAAGTGTTATCAGATCTCAAATACAGATTTCACCATGAATCAGAGTGACTCCAAGTCAGAAAAAGAATTTTTCAAACTTTTGAATCATAAATGAAGTTCTATCAACATTCCTCTCCTGGATATGAATATTAGACATCTCCAAAGAAAAGAAAAAGTGGTTTGCTGCTTAGTTTCTGGCTCAACCTTAGCTTTTGGACTCAGTACTAAAAGCAGAAGCTGAGCATGAGCTGGAGCCAGGGCTGCTCAACATTTCTGCAGGAGGTGAAGAGTGGAGTCAGCAAACACTGCCTTTAAAGTGTGGCTGCCAAAAATTCAGGTTTCCTTGAGAGGGCTTGAGAGTTTACCCATATCTAGAGAGCCCTTTAAAAAAGCTATTCCCAGGGTTTCCATGGACTTGAGTTTCTTAATATTAGAATAAAAATGTGGATTGTTCTGATGAGTAACTCCAGGAAAATGGAAGATGTCAGGGCCTGAGTCCTTGCAGTAGGGTTTGCCTTTAACATAGGAGCCTAAATCTTCCCTGTCAGGGTTGCTTCTGGCAAAGGTTGTAATTTTGCTCAGATTGCCAAAACCAATTGTTTTTTTTTTTAAATGTATGCAGAAGAGAAATCTTAGGGTCTCAAAGGGGTTAACCATACTTAATATAAATATTACCTTTGTTGATTTTAACAGTTCCTATGAGTTGAGATGTTTAAGCTACCAATCCTGAACACAGTAAGATTAGTACAACCTGGAATATGCTGGGAAGGCAAGACTAGGAGTGAGATTGCCTCCTGGATCTATGAAGACAAGTAAAGTACCCTGTGTAAATACTATATCTCTGTGGGTTCTCAGTGAAATGAGGTAATTATACTTCTTTTATTTTATGAAGTGCTTTGGGGTTCTTAACTAAAAGCACTATATAAAGGAGAGCCTTGATTATCTTTAAAGGTTCTGAAGAGATTCTACCTCCATCCAAGTGCTATTGAGATCCTCAAAAAAGGTATTTCCTTGCCCATAGTGAGCAGTTCAATCCAACCTGCTCAGGGCATCCCTAAAGCACACAAACAGGACAGAGATCTTCAAAAAAGCACCCCTAACTTGTGGTGTTTGTCCATCTTGTTTAAAAAAAAAAAAGAAACACAAAGAAAAAAAGAAAAAAACAAAAACAAACAAACAAAAGAAAAAAACAAAGAAAAAGAAAAAAGGAAGCTTATCCTTTAATGTAGTAATCTAATGAGGAAGAGCAAGGCTCAGTTCCTTTTTCTACCTCAAGGAAATCAGATACACGTTCTCCTACCTTTTAGGCAAATACCAACCATCAGCTTATCAAAGCCCTTTCTAGGGACACTCACTTCATTTTATATTCAAATTTAAAATTAAGCAGGTTGGCTTTGGGTCTGGGTGTCTCTGTGGATCTAGCATTAAGTGCTTCAACTAAAGCAGCCTGGGAAGCATATGTCACAGCAAGGAACATGTCATTCTTCTCTGATATCCCTACCAGCACAGTTTAAAGCAGATAGGTAGATGGTTCTGTGGCTCTTGGATGCAAATTAAATAAACCAACAATGTGACAAATAATGATCATATTTCTCAGACTGAATTCATGAAAAGAGAATGCAAGGTGAAAAGTATAGTGAAGTCCTTTGCTTTGACATTCTCAGTTGCAAAAGAGAATAATTGTTTTCACAAAATTTTATATATAAATATGTCACCTTAGATTTGTCCTCACAAACAGCCAAAGTGAAGAAAGGTTTTTGAAAAGGAGATATTACAAGGATTGTACGTAGATGAATTATGGAGTATAAAACAGAAAATTAAGTTCAAGATCTACTAGTAACCAGCAAGTCAATTACGTATTATTGCACTTATTCTTTATCTGCTAAATATTGGTCCTTATAAAAATGTTTTTCCTGAGCTATGGATGGATTTTTCCTAGTCCTATTTTTAAATTACAATATTAACAAATTAAAATTAAATATTAAAGATATCTTTTTAAAGTGAGGTGCCATTACAGGTAGCAAAAAACCTACAACACATAAATGCTAGTTAGTGAAAACATATCTTTCATTAAAATATATGTTCCATAATTATTTTGGATGTTTAATTATGAGGTCATGTGTTATTATCTTGACAGCAAATTTCATTAAAGTCAGGTAAGCTGACTTTCATTCAAGTTAAGTGTGATGGAAGGAGAACTGAAGCATTCTTTCCCTGCTTTCTGTACAGCATCACTATTTTTAGAAGTGTCTGAGTTTCTTAGTTCCAGTTCATGTAACTAACTTAACTACACTTTGGAAGAGATTTCTCTGTCATTGATAACAAAATCTCCTATAATCTGTGAGTTATTTATATCCAACCCCCTTCAATTAAACCTAACAATTTGAAAGACAAGTCTGGCAATTTGAAAGACCTTTTTCCCCCATAAGATCAATAGCATTTAAATGCATACATGTAAATAACTCCAGTTAATGGATAATATTTTCAGACACTCTGAAGATGGTTGAGCAACCCTAGACTTTGAATGTCCTTTAACCAAGGCAGCCAACAGCTGGATGCCCAGCTTCTGGTTGCCTTCCCTTTGCACTAAGGCTGGACTTGGTTACAAACAAATATATGATAACCCTTAACATTCATTTTGCTTTCAACTCCCTCCCCCATGGGCATAGGCAGAGCTGGAGCAGTTTCTCCTTTCCACTTCCAAAACTGAAGTAAATACATCACAGATTTTCTCAGGATTCCTCAACATACACACGTCAAGACTTAGGTACAGGAGTGTGTCACAACAAAGAAGGAGATTCTGTGCCAGAAAGTGTTTCTGTTTCTCAGAACTGTGGTTAATCTGGTATATTTAATGGCTGCTTGGCAATTAAAGAAGTGGGCCCATAAACATTGCCTCACAGAAGGTTTACAGTTGTCCTGCCCTTCCTGGAAGCTGATAACTAAATGAGTTTTAGTTCTGCACAATTATCCAGGAATTATTCTAACCCATCTTAAATGCTGGTCTGTCCAGACATCACAGGCAGTAAATTGGTACAACCAATATACCAGGCAGACTACAAAGAATATATCCCCCTATATTACCAATTGACTCCTCCTAGAAAGAATCTTTCTGCTATGTATGTCTCAGGTAGCAATACTACAGAAGTTTGCTCTGCATTGGAGGAACATATTCACATAAATAACACTGTGAATCACTGGGTTTCTTGTTCATATTTTATGTCCAATGATTAGACTTTTTCTCCTTTTCTGAAAAAAATTTAATAAGAGAGGAAGCTTTCAGACTGCTTTGACCAGACAAGGCACCTAACAATTAGTTTAACATGCCCATCCTTTGTGAGATTTACCACTACACCTGTATTTTCTGCTTTAAACACTCTAAGGTGGCCAAAAAGTTATGTCAGAATCAGTACATTTGTAGCTGCTTCCTGGCTTTTTTTCGTGTGCTGCAGTGATCTCCCATTTTTTCTTGTTTCATTCACTGGCAAAACCCAGGTAGAAAAGTGATCCAATCTTCCTGGATGTTGTCAAGGCTGAGTCCATCCCTGATTTTTGATCTGTCATATTCTGTGGCCCTACCTGAATTCCTCTGAAGGAATTTTCTTTGGGCTTTCTAGTCTAGGTTTATAGTAATAGTTACCAAGAAATACAGAAAACCAATGAGGAAAATAAATAAATAGATAAAATAAAGAAGAAGACCTATTCACTGGCATGTGTTGAAAAAGGAAAGAAGAATTTGTCTATGCATTCCCCAATTTTCACACCCACAGCTTTCAGTTACATGGCAATCTTAGTCCATTTCATGCTGGAGATGTGTTACACTGAGAGCTGAGGGAAAAGGAAGGATTGCCTAGTGAACAGAGGTTAGAAATACTATTATATACCTAAAATAAAATCATCTTCATTTTTAGAGATCAAAGTCAACCCAAGATACATAATTTTTCATGTTTTTCTCCACATTTACTCAAAGCAGCCTTCTGGATTTGCGGGTCAATGAAATAACTGAGGGAGACCTGCCCAAACATAATTCATTCATTTTCTAGTAATTCTGGTAGGAAAAAACTTGGAGATCATTCCTCTGCCTCTGAGGAGGTGGAGCTCAGCTGCTCACGCTTGTTAACAACTGAAATGAAGCAAATCATTTCCATGAGCAATCTCTTGGGGAAATGCTGCCTGTTGGGTCTGTTTGTGAATTTTCTGAGCTGATCATACAATTCATGGATTTGCCCATTCCTCTCAAATATTTGATTATTCCCTCACTGAGTAAATCTTGGCGTAGAATCATTTACAAATAGATTACTGCACATTCTTGAAAAAAACACTGTACATTGTCTTGATCTTTTGCATAGGTGACATTGTGTTGTTTGATTTTTTTTTTTCAGCTACAACTCAAACTGAAAATTGCAAGAGTTACAGCCCACAGTGCAATTTCAAAGCTGACTTTGTTGAATTACCTGAGCACTTCATCTCCAAAGCTTTCATGAATATTCATGGTAGTAAAAAATGTGTTCTTGAAGATTCCTGGAAAGCCAATAACAGATTGGTGAGAATGAAGTCAAACTAAAATTTAGTTCAGACCTTGAATAGGAATATTTGTAAATATTTCCTCTCAGTGTTTGGTAGAAAATGTTCTGCCACTGTGTTCTTCTGTGTTGCCAAAATACACTTGTCTAACCAGACTGTTTTAAGCAGATGCTTGACCTGTACCATGTCAAAGAAAGTTGATGCACCCACAGATGCTTCCACAGACACTGGATGCCATTGAAAGAAGTGGTGCAGGAGATACTTTAAAATAAAGAACATATATAAAACACTGTCTTATGTACAATACTAGGGCTCCTCATCTGTTTCGTTCAGCTTTTCTTTTTGATTACCATTTCCAATATCTTCCATACAGTTCCAGACCACTGCTGCGCTGTTTTTTTTTTTTTACCACAGGTTTATTGCTCACATCCCTTGCATGATCACTTTATTTTTGTTAGGAAAAACCAGCTTTTCTTCGTATGTTAACCATTTCCTTTGCCTTGCTTCTTTCCTTTTGCTTTCAGTCTGATCTTTGCACCCTGAACTGCTCTCTGCCCTCATAATACCATCTGTGTGTTCTCTCCACTGCCTCTCCACTAATCTTCATTTATAATATAATTCATAAATAATACTTAGCATTTACATATCCTTTTACAAGTATTAATTAATTAGTGCTCATGTACTTGTAGAAAGCAAGCACATTGTCCTCACTTGACAGATGGGGAAACAACAGCTGAGAGGATGCTGCTGTCTGCTCTCTGCTTTCATGGTGCCTAACACAAAGGGTTCTCTTGCAATATTTGGTTCATAGATCTTGCTGTAGCAAATGTTAACAGCTGCACTGCTAAGTGTTTTAATAAGAGCAGAAACAGGTTGCAACAGAGAGTTCCTGTACCTGTTTTCATGCTTATTTCAACACAGTATCTAATACAGAGCATTGCTCTTCCAAGGTTATTTATGAAGGCACTTCAGTGTTCTCCATTGCTGAAGCAGCTGGACATTAGTCAGCTGATTCAAGGGAGAAAGTCATCCTGAGGATCAAAGGAGATAAATAGTATAGAAATTTAATAATAATAATAATAACGATAATAACAATAATAAAGCAACATTGCCTCCCACCTAAATAAAAAGCTCTGATGACCACATACCCTTAAATATTGTTTTTTCAGTTTCTGGGTCCTAATATACCATGAAGGGCTGGGAATTTCCTTTTGAAAAGATTTATTATAACTAGCCTTATCACACTGAGTGTCCAAAATCAGGGAGCTGCTTTATCAGGTTTCCTGAACCCCAGAGGCCCACTGTATTTGCAAGAGTACATGTCTAAATATTGGACATTACTGAATCTATTTGACTAAGTTACTACCAGTAGCACAGCAGCTGCTCTACCGTTTTCTAACCTAATATGTATTTGCCAGCCATATTATCAGATTTACACAGAGGTTGTTGTTGCCAAAAGCAGAGGAGAGGTAAATTCCAACAGTGTGACCCTTTACAATCAAGAAACCTGCATTTTATTCCAGTGCCTCTCCATGGAACCTAAGGGAAATGTTTCCAATGAAACCAGAAACTCATCCACAAAAATGAATATAAATTCAGTGGTACAGGCAACTCAGATACTACTGATTACAGATACTACCATAAACATGACAGTGAGCCACTGCTCTGAATGGAAATTAGTGGAAGCTATGTATGTAACAACATTTTTGAGATTATAAAATATAACAGTTTAGGTAGACCAAATTTGAGAATTCACATGCCTCTGTGTATTTAAATATGTGTATAGCTACAAATGCCCAGACACACCTCCTATACTCTTCACAGAAATGCCACTAGGAATTTCCCTGGAAGTAACCTCCATGTCAAATCTAAGTCATCCCAGAAAGTAGTGTGGCACTGGACAGATGTGCCCAAAGAAGTGCTCCCTCTTTGTAACTCCTAAGATGATGTCCCCAACCTGCGACCCTGTCCTACAGGAGCAGTGGAAAGGTGCAGCACAGCAGAGCAGAGCAAAGCAGAGCAAAACGAACCAGAGCAGAGCAGAGGAAGGTCAGAGCAGAGGAAGGGCAGGCATTGCTGATGCAGCCCATGGGGAAGCCACCGCCTGCTCCTCACCAGGCACAGCAGAGGCATTGGAAATACCTGGCAGTTTTGGGGAAGATTTTGCTAAAGGGATGGTCACTAATTTTGACTATAGGCCCGTGGCAGTGGAAATCTCATGGATGAGAAGATGGTTTTATTTTTTCTCTGCCAGAGTTTCCCATGTATCGAACAGCTTCAACTAGATGAGGGTGGGGGCGGGAGAAAAGAAGTCTAAAAAGGGACATTGTTGCCAAATACCAAGTGCCATCTAGTGGTTAACGTATAAACTGTTGCAGCCTGCTCTGGGACACAGAGGAAAACTTGCTGTACAAAGAAGTGGCCGAAGGAGCGAGGTCTCTCCCCGCTGAGGGCCGAGGCAGACGCGGCTGCAGCCACCGCCGCGGGGCTGCGGGGCCACCGGACACCGGGACAGCCCGGGATCCCCTCCGAGGGGCCGGCAGTGGGCTGGAGTCTGGCGATAACACACCCAGACCCCACAGTTATGTCACTGGTGTTGAGTGGTCTTTGGGATTTGCTTTGCAGTCAGTTCTCTTGGGATTCTGTGAGCTTAGACTGGCTCCTGCAGTCTTGCTGATGCAAAACGTGATGTCAGAGCTTGCTGAACTCTAGCTCTGGGAAGGAGAAGCCAGGATCAGAGCTGCCAGGGACATACTTAGGAAAATGCCTTCTTGTAGATCCAAAAATCCATCCCATTTACCTCTGCTCTGGGCCCTGCTACCTTTGCTCTGCTGTAATGCAAAATTACATAGACATGTGTGTATAGCCAAATTGAAGACCTTGATCCTAATTTGAGTATTTAAAATATATATATATATAAATAATAATTTAAAAATACCGCCCCTGCTACCTTTGCTCTGCTGTAATGCAAATGTGGGCAGCTGGCTGCAGAACAGAGCCCATGGTACTCATGTGGGTGGCAGCTCCCACATTAGGAAGCATTGAAAGTCAGAGCCTTTTTTGTGAGATGAAAAACATTACTGCACAGACCATGTGTTCAAATGGAGTGCCTTCCTGTGGACCAAAGTCTAAAAAAAAAACCCCAGCTTTTTCTCGTGACAGAAATATTAGCCTACAAAATAAGTTTGGAAGACACAAACTTTGTTCTGGTGAGTGGAATTTTTACCTTGTCAAGAAAGGGTTTGGAAGTTCTTATGTAGGATTTCTGGCAAAAAATGCATCACATTTTGGGGACCGAGTGTTAATACATAAATGTATTCTTGAGGTTAAAAAATTGTTCTTATGAACTGTTAGTTAGTCAGAAATGCACAGACAAACCTGAGGGTTTTCACAGTAAGAAATACTTGCATTGTGACTCCAAAGTCAGCAGCAGGCTCTCTTGCATCTCTGATTCAAATGCTGATGACTGGAAGGAGATGGCATTCAGTCTGTGACCCTGCTTAATGTCTCTTCTGGTTAGGTCTACGTAATTTTGTGCATATACTACTTTGGCCTGTCCTTTAGCACCACTGTTTTTTATATACTCTTAAAGAAAACAGAAATGTATGTGTGAGGTTTTGAGTCTATTCTGGGAGTTAAGCACAACATCTAGAAGCTGTTGCAGTGCCTGCTGGATTCCCAACTTCTCGTCATGGTGACCTGAAGTGCCAGAAATCTTGGGGAATATCTGTGTCAGGTACCCTCTCTGCCCAAGATGCCCCAGGAACCCAGGCATAGGTGTGCTGACATCTCTATAGGACTTCAACATCAAAGCAGGGTGTGTTGAGCTGGGTAGACGAAACTTTGCAAGACTGCACCTGCTAGTATAGATAAGCTTGAAGAACTTTGTATCAGACACAATCCATAAGATGGGTAATATCATAAAATAATAAATGAACAGACTTCTCCATTATTAAAAAATGGTGATTTTGGTAATGTATATAAGTAATTCTCAGCTGCATCCAGAGTCTATGTATGACCTCACCTGTGCTAACTGGATCTACTTGGATCATCCAGTCCTCGAAGTGTCAGTTTGTCATTAATGTGCAATGTTCATGTTGATTAAATGTGGCACACTATTTGGTTGTTATCAGTTAGGTTACCAGATCTACCAGAAGACTATCATAAGTATTTTGATATCTGAGCTACCTTGAGCATCCTTACACCTCTCTGTATTCTTCAGTGAAGACACAGGTTTACCCTTCTTTCTAAAGCCACTTCTTTTGACATTCTTGAGTGCAGCTTTCTGGCCCTGAAGATATTTTAGCATTGTGTTTTTTACATCCCCCTAGTGACTGAGGGAATAAAATTAATTGTATAAAAAATAAATAAAATACTAATTCACTAATGTCCTTCTTTCAAAACAGAGGAGAAATATGTATTAATGATTCTTTAGCATTCCATATTGCTCCTCTGTATAGGTCTTAATAAAACTGCCTTATTTTTTACTGGTACCTTTAGATTGTCTCAGCAGGTAATTTCTTAATTTCTGATTTGTATTTTGCTCATTTTCCTTTGTACTATAATCTGTTTTATCAATTAGAATGAAAGTTTCATAACAGACTTTTCAGCCTTTTTATGAACCATATGGAGTGCCATTTACAAATCTTTTGCTAAGCAGGAAAGAGGAAATGCAGATTTTTATTAAAAATATACAAAAATACCAAAAGAATCAACAAATTGTTCTAAAACTCACAAGTGTTTGACAGGAATTTAGGCTAAAAGTGAGTTGAAACACCCTCAGGTCAGAATATGAACTGAGTATATAGGTTATTTTTGCATGAGGATGTACATTTGGGAGCTGGGAGGACCCTCTCAAGCAAATCCTTTCTGACATTTAAATTCTTGATAAGCTGCATAAACACATAGATAACAACTAACAGAGCCCTCCCAACCAGTGGTGTTTCCCAAATAACTGGTTGATCTCTTCAGTTTATTTCCACCAGCTAAAGTGACACCCCAGACAGGTGCACATAATTTAAATACTTTCCACATATTACTTTTCCATGTGAGCCACTGCTGTAGTTTCCACAAGGATGTTACTCACTCTGTAATGTGAAGGGAGATTTGCCCACAAAATGTCAAATGAAGAAAAAGCAGCTTGCAAAGCTGCAACTAATACGTTGTGGTCTCCCCCACAAAAACATTTGAAAACTTCTCACCTGTGAGTTTGATATGTGTAATGATCAGAGAAAGAAATGGTGAGTGAGGAGAAAGTTTTACCTAAAACACCCATTAAAAAAAGGAAAAGCAGGATTAGTGTTAATCTGTTTCTCTGAAATCAGACTGAATTACAGCATAAAAGGCTGGCTGCAAATACTTGCTGTTTGGGAGTAACTTTACTCACATGAAAAGTCTTTGACTTCTGTGAGACAACAACTTTCAGTTACTTGTTTTCTTCTTTTCCTTCCCTTTAGACAGTATTTCTGATGGGTTCCATTCAGCAGCAGCTGTTTGACAGAAAAGATGAAAACCAGACCTAAAACATCTATTTGTGGCTGAGTGGTTGATGGTTGAATCAATTTCTTACTGCTTTTAAATTGCATACTTTGTGACTTGTTGGTCCCTTTCCAAATTTTTCAGCTAGGGAAAAAGAAGATGCCAGAAGAAACTATTGCTTTTCTGAAACAAACTATTTCCTTTTCTGAAATTCTTCACTAATAATGGAAAGTGAGGCTTCCAGGAAGATGTATAATGCAAACACAGGAAGGAGCAGAGGGTTCCTCTCTGGAGTAAAGTGCTATGCATTGTGAGAAAAAGGACTAGAATTTTGCTATGTATCAATAAGCTGGTAACATGCATACCTGTGTTCAGGCACAGATCCTGATTCACTGTTCTAACAAGAAATACTATGTATACTGTATAGATGACACTGAAAGCTATAGGCAAGGTTATAAATAAATTATTGTAAAACTCACATATAATCTTTTCCCTTCTGGCAACCCCATGGGAGTCAATGTTAAGAAAAACTGCAGCTAAGTGTTTATACCATTACTAGCTTAACATCCTCATGGCTTTCATGAATACGAAATGAGGTTCATAGCAGTGAAAGCAGGTCATTGTTGAGTTCTATTTTTTGCTGGTGCACCTGCTGACAGAAGGGATTTTTACTGGTCTACCCTTGTGCACAGGTACACTCAGTCTGTACACTTGTCAGTCTGACTTAAATTCTGGTCCATATAAGTTGTTTATGAAGAGTCTTAGAAGGTGTAACTAGTAAACCTGAAATGTGAAACCATTACCTAAAAAGAAGTTGTAAAACTGCATTTATGATGAGGATGCTTAAGTGTTAAGTGTGCAACCTTATCAGGCTGGAGGGGAAAAAAAGATGTGCTAGGTGCAGGATCAAAGAGAGGATGTTGAAATGAAAACATCTTACAGTAGTGGCCCTGAGGCAAAGACTTGGTGTAATGCAGATATAGAAGCAACGTGGTACATATGAGTGGACACCTGGAAAAGAACATGTGCTCCAAGGGAAGGCCACAGGCACTTTGGACTATAATTCTTTTTCTTATCCTTACTGGTCAAACTGTTAGAGACATGTTTGTGTGCAGTAGACTTGACCAAATCTTTGTTCTCACAGGACTGAGTCTATAATCATTCTTCCAACTGAGCCTGGTGCTCAGACTTCTTCACTGGATCCCTACTGGCACCATGGTCCAGTTATGCATTGAACTCTAAGATGCATCTGATTAACAACAGCAGAAGCACCAAAGGGTATTGATCAGCAGCCACAGGGACCAGTAATGAACCCATACAACATCCTGATGTATCTTTTCCCAGGTCTTTAGTCTTGAAGTGATACTTTCTCAAAAAACTCTGAAGCACTCCAATGACTCCAGTGGCTCTCTTTCCTGTGGTTTTGGAGGGTGCTGGCTTGAATTCAGTGGGAGAATTTTTCACATTTATTTTTCAAAAATGCAATTGCACTGGCACTTTAAATGTATTCATTTAATTAAACATTCATGTGCTGTATTCCACAAGTGTCACTAGGCATTCTGTAAGCATAAGATAAAGGAAAAATTATCTGAAATAGGCTAAGTGCAGGCTGTGTTCTCAGTGACAAAAATATCTAATGTCTTAGTGATAAAAACATGCAAACACATAAAGGAATAAATAATTGAGTAAATATAAAAGAAAGCACTTAAAGGGGATGTTGGTGAAAAAGGCAAATGATACACGGAATGCTTTGAAAAGAGCAGTCTACCCTCTAGATAATGATTAGTGCACATGTCACTTAGGAGGATGTAGTTTAAATATTTTCATGTAGCTTTTATACTTTGCTCCCCATTTCCATTTTTCATCTCTTTACATGGAAAACTTCTAATCCAACCTGAGCAGTCTATTATTAGAGATCTAGTACAAGATGGCCATCAGAGTGTCCTCTTTTTCTACTACAAGGACCTTCAGAAGTTGTCCCATGCCACTCAAATGCACTTTCCAGAGGTATAAGAATTTTTTTGGACATCCTTGTAATGGCTTGTTGTTTTGTATTTAGAAAGAAATTACATATTTTTTTTTTAATTAATTACTTTAGCTTCTGAGTTTTTCTTCTATGTTCCTTTTCCTATGATTTTCTAGTACCTATCTATCCTCACTTAATTCCTATCTAGGATAAATTAATTTTAAAACTTTTCTATTTAATATTAAGTTCAGTGCAGGATTCCGGAGTTCCATTTTTTTTTTAATTTAATTTTTTTTTTAAGTTCATAACATGTAAATAAAAAGTGAAGATTTATGAACAATTTTGTAGGAAAAGCATGTGAAAAATCTATGCTTCCTGGCAAATTACAGGGTTTTTTCATCTTTTTGTAAGCAGGAAAATCTTGCTAAGACAAGCACCAGGCACCCCAGGGCATTGACACTGCTGAATGCTGAAGGGGCAGCAGAGTTTGTGGCTGAGGGTGCCCTGGAGACTGGGCAGGCAGGCGGCCTGGCAGCCCATGGTGCAGGCAGCAGGGACCCAGGGAAGGAGCCTGCCTGGCTCTGACCGATGGGCTGGAAGGCTGGTGAGAAAACACACAAAATTACTGGTTTCTGTGATCAAGGTTTTGATGGAATTGACAGGTTTCAGGGAAAGGCTTTGATTCTTTTAAATCAGGATTTAATGATGCAGAAATATCTTGCTTACAAGGTTTTGACTGCCCGGCACAATCTCAGCTTCGCTTAAGTGATGTGTCCTGCAGAATACATAGTTTAGGATCAGAAGTGCTTGACTGCATTCTTTAATTCAACACCGTTTCTGCTAATTCAAAACCATTTAATTTAGAAAGACAGCTACACAAATCTCAGGAGCTGGAGCTCCTCAACACCTCATGTCAGCAGGCCAGAGAATGACCCAGGTAGATGAGCTGATGGGCCAGGTGTTCAGTTTGGCAGTGCCATTTCAGCCAGATCACCCAGCTGGGCCACTTCACACCATGGTCCACAGCTGCTGGACCAGGAGTGGGGGAAATAGCAGCATCCCATGGGCTAGTAGGCCAAGTCCTTGCAGAGCAACTAGCCAGGGTATCTGTTCACAGCATAGCTCCATCACTGCCTCCATGTGCAGATGGTTCTGAATCTTCACTGCCATTTGTCCACAAAAGTAAAATGCTCTTCCAGAAAAATGACTGCTTGTATAATTTTAAATGTTTGCAGCATGCTTTGTCTTTAATCTCTTGCAGCAGAGTGGCACAGTTTCTTACAGGTTCTCAAACCAATGGCTATGATTGCAGCCAGGATGATTATTTATTATTAATACTGCATTTACTATTCTACTAAATTCTTTGAGACAATGGACCATTAAGTAGTACGAGGCTGACTGAAGTGCCTCCACCATTTAAGGGTTAGCAACTAAATGGCATTATATAATTTGAGTCAATTTCTGCCCAAGATTCTGGGGAGTGAACTCATCAGGATTACTCATTGTTAAAGGAGAGCCTCAGGGTTTAGTACTTTGACTTTATTATTTTTTCCTTTAGCTATTCAAAACCTTGGTTCGTTTGCAGGAAATGTTAATTATCCTTTCTGTGCTGATATCCCACTGCTGTTTTATAAGCAGAGCTTTGCTTGTACAACTTCAAAAGAAATCTTCAACTCAATATTACCAAGTTTGAATATTATCTAATTAACCTCCCAGTCTGTCATGCCTTGTTGGTTATCATGAAATAATCACAGCCCCTCAGGTGTTGAAGCTCTAGATGCAGCTAAGTGCCTCTAATTCCCTAAGGGGGTGATTAGCTCATGATAACAATGCTCCCTTGAGTTGTTTTATTGCTTTTATAAAAAGACTTTATTGTGGGGGAAATGTTTATTTTTATGCGGGAGGAAGATGGGCTGACAGTCGAGGCTGGTGAGTGACTGTCGCTGTTACTCCTGAGCTGTGGTGCAAACCTTGATACATTTGCTCATTTCTGATACTTCTTGGCCAATCCCATTATGCTGCCTGGTAATTAAGCTCCTGCTGAACTCACAGCGTGGAGGGAGAAAATAAATACTTCTGGTTCTGCCAGAGGTGAACAGTTAAAACAAAGTAAGGCAAAGCAAAACAAAAGGTTCCTTCTGCTGTGGGGTTCATAACCCCCAGAGTCTGGAATATTTTGATGCTCTGGAAGTCACCAGATTGATTTCTGTGCATTGTTCCCCCCCCAAAAATCTTAGCTTAAATACTGAAAATTACAAGTTCAAGTCCATAAGTTAATAGCTGGACATTTCTACAAAATCACTACAGTAAGCAAAATATCTAAGCTTTATAAACTCAAATATTTCAATCATTAGGTTAATTGTAAGCCTCTGAACATTTATAACATTTATAACACTGAAGTTACCTAGACATTCCTAACCCTTCTGTCTTCAGGTTTTTGCCTCTTTTCCAACAAAAGGCACACTGCTGAATATTACTTTTACAGTTCCTCTCTCTACAAAGCCTTATAAGAAACACTGCGTCTTCCTGCCAAGTTGTCCAGACTCTTCCCATCTAAAAAAAAAATGACATTCCACTCCATTCCAGAGATGTGTGTATGAGACTTGCCTAACAACAACTAGGTGGTTGATTTTTTTATGGCATTATAGTAATTTGTTGCAGAACTAGTTCATTAATAGTGAAAGAAGAAGAAGAAGAAAAAAGTCCTTTATTGACTAAACAAGAGTTGAAAGATTATTTTTTTTTTCTTGTATGGAATGACCACAGAGAAAAATAAGCCAATTTGCACAACAAATATATTGTGAAGAGCTGCTTGCTCTGGCTAATAATATGAAACTTTGTCACGGAGGGCTAAAACAGGAACAATGTTTCATTCTGGAAATAACGGTGATGTTTTCTACACCTAGACCTAGAAAAAATGCCATTTTTCTTATTTTTAATACAAAGAGTTCATGTGAAGATTTCTGAACCCTAGGTTATTGACATACACATTCATCGTTGGCATATGCTCTCTACCTCGTCTGTTATTTTTGTTTCAGATCATCCTTTGTTCTTTTGTTGCAGCAGACAGACCTCTAATATCTTCCCTTCCTCACAGTAACTATCTTATGTTAAAAACCGGTCACTTTACTGCAATCAAGGCTCAGCATAGTGAGTGATCAGGTCTGAATTTACTCAGAATCATAGCTTCTCAACACTCTTCTGTTAACATCATATCCATCAGCTAAACTTTACCTAGAAACTCTCAAAATTTACTTTTCGGAGACCAATGCAGCAAATTTCAGAGTTGGTGATCATGACATTCAGCATTTTCCAGCAAATCTATTTCATAAATGTCTTTACATATTTACATATGCATTTGTATCTCTATATCCCAAATCAGAGACTGACCACCCTCAAATGCTAATAAATCTTTCTTACTAACTCGATGTAAAGATATATCCCTCAAGATTTACCTGCCCAGAGTCAAAAGTTTTAAAAAGTGCTGTCTTTGCCACCAGCATGTAATGTGTAAGGAAAAACAAGTCCTCAGGACCATGATCTCAATAGTAACCTGAAATTGACTTATGTCCATATGCAAATATAAGAAGGTTTGCAAGATAGCTAAAGTCTTGGGATGCTTGTCGAAACAGACAAACTCTTGTGGTTCTATTGGTATTCAGACCACCAGGTACTCAAAGTATGTTACAAGCATTGGATCAAAGTATTAAAATGTCTTAGAATATTAGAGGGCAAGGTAACTGAAGAAACATCCATGGTGTGTAAGCACATTTTGTTGCCTAGGTAACAGCTCTTGGTGATAAGAGTTATAAAGAGCTGCACATGGGAAGCCATTTGCAGTGTACAACTTTCACTGGTGAGCAATATTGCCTATTTTGAGCATCATATCATCTCAACTGCAATACAAGGAACCATATTTAAACCACCTTTGCTGAGCGCTCTTGTAACTTGGGAGGGATAATTGTGAAAAACATTTTCTCAGTTGCAATGAAATGGAAAAATTTGGAGGTAACTGGGTGATTAGGCTATTCTGGAGGGAAAGCTCTTGATGCTTCTCACAACTGTTAGATAAGGTTTAATCACAGCACAAGTTCTCCTGTCTGAAAAGGCAGGAACTGTACAGCAGACCTTTCTGTGATTGATCTATTTAGAAGACTATAACTACATCCTGTATAATCAATACTAATGCCTCATGGTTGTAATTTAACCCTTGATTTCTCTTTAAAAGAAGAAATTACGTATTCCTTTGAACAGAAATGAGTGTTATATCATAAAAACAATGAAGGAACCTGCAGATCTAATAAATTGTTATGTCCAATTTTATTCCACTTTACTGTGACGTCCTCTTATAGCAATTTAAGATTTCCTTAAAAACTATTTTCTTTTGAAGCGATGCAATGTAAGTTATTTTCATGCATTACTGTCAATCAGAATTAAGTATTTCGTTTCATGAAAATTGTTATCCTATCACTTAAGTTCCAAGAGGGCTTTCTGTGTCAAAAGTTGTTTCTGTTTCTGTCTGAAGCTTGTACATATATTTATGCTTCTCCTCTCTAAATAAAATAACATGAATAACATTAAAAAAATTGCAGATAGTTTTGTGATTTCTATTGTAATGAAAATATTGTCTCTTAATTCACCTTAATGAAACAGTGCTTTACACAACGTGTGAAAAGTTGCAGAAAGGTGTAAAGCAATTATTGTGACAAAGACCATGAATGTTCAAGAGCCATTTCTCTTGTAAAGGGAGTGTGTGTGAAAAAGCAGAATGAAGAAGTCCTTAGGGAAAAAAAAAATTAATAAGCTTCTGTGCATATTGAAACACTATATAAATCTAAGCTCCAAGTACAACTTGTAACACAGTACTCACCTAAAAACTTGAAATAGGAAACATAAACAACTGTCTCGCCAGCCTGCAAATAAAGCTAAGTTTCCATAGCCAAATCATGAGAACTTGATGTTGGAAATTCCTCAGATGAAGGTTCCCCCTCCACTCCCCTTTCTGAGTCATGTTTCCTCCCTGGTTCTGCTCAGAGCATTTGCTTTCCTTTGTTTCATCATTGCTGCCATATTTCCTGGGCTGATCTACATTGTCTTTGCAGGTTGCATCATAGCCTAATTCCAGGAAATGAGGATTCCAATAAATACAGATCCTTACTAAAATTAATACTTGCAATTAAGTAGAAAACAGAAAGAAAAGAAAAATAATTTCTGGAAACAGTGATGCTCTTTGTCCTTAGCAGGCTGTAGCTTCTTTTCAGTCCTGTCATTTCAACAAAATTTTATTACGAGAGGCACAATCACTGAGTACAAATTTACTGGAATTAATGGATAGAACTGTCACATACCTGGCAGGTTAATGTATCCCCATTTGCTGATGCCTGAATTGACCATGTAAAGTTTGCTGTTGTGAAGAAGCTGCCATGTGTGAAGTTTATTCCCATCCACTGACTACTTCAAACCTTGTACACAGTTTGAGTCATTCGTAAAAAGTAACTGAGGATTTCTGGCTAGAGGGTTTACTGACATAGTACAAATATTCTTGCTGTAATTGCATGTTCCACTACACACCATTGGGCAGTGGCAGAGAGATGGTTTTTTCTGAGGAACTTCTATCCATCTGAGGTCTTGGTTAAGTTCTTGACACAGCAAAAGCAGTTCAAAGGCTTCTCTCTAACTCCAACCAAGGAGTCAGCTCCTTTTTTTCTATAGGTGAGAGTGAGCAGGAGAGTCTGCAGTGTAACAGAGCACACTGAAAATACCTAAGAAAATGTCTAATTTGGTCTTTAACATGACTTATACAATATGAGGAAGAGAAAAGAATTAAAGAATACAAGGAAGTCAAAAGCAAAACACAAATTATCAGTGGCCCAAAAAGAATGATTACCAAAAAAAAAAAGAAGAAAAAAAAAAGAAGCAATGGAGGTGGGTCTGTTTCAGCATGAATCCAGCCCTCCACTGGAGAAAGATCATTACAGTTTTAAAAAATTAAATAATTGAATTCCCATCATCAATATGTTAAGCATTCCTATTAATTTATTAATGTCTCCCCATATCTGCAAAATCTCTACCTGCAAAACATCAGTCTCTGCCTAGACTGCCAATAAGAAATTTTCCCTGATTCTTACTTATCTCCTATATATCCATCCCCTTCATAACTGCTAAGAAAAGTGGGCCTGATAAAGTCAGAAGTGTAAGACACTCCAGCATGGTGAAGAAAGGCCCTCTTATTTAGTCTAATCCAGGTAATTTGGTAGTAGAAGATTCCTGTCTTAAAGACCTCTAATTTTTCATGGAGTTTGACCATGGAGCTATTAATGCAGAAGGCATGGTATTGGAGAACATATTTTCAAAAATTTTTCTTCATCTTTCTCTCAATTTAGAAAGACTTGGGAAAGTTCTCTCTCTGGAGCACAGAGGTCCTTGAAACCAGCTGGTCAAGCGCATCCACTTCATCACTAACACTGCCAGACTCTAGTTGTAGTGCTTGAATGCCACTTGTATAATATGTGTGTTTTCTGGTAGCTGTCTTGGTGCCAAGCTTCATAAGGCTGATCATTTTTCTCTGTATTTAATTTTCACTAACTGCACTTTTACACATCCCATTAATTCATTTTCTTTCGCTTTTCTCTCACTCTTATCCACTCATCTTGTATGTATGACTAATTTTAATTACTGTGGCATTCCCAGCTGAGAAACTAATGGGAGGCTTGATATTGCTTTGGATTGGTGCCCAAAAGGGTTGTGCTCTCATTAGCCAATTGAATGTTTTCAAGTAAGACAACAGAACATCAGCAATATTGTGAAGCAAACCCACTTGAGGAATGCCATAAACCAAAGGGAGAATGTCCCATGCTTTTCTCATAGGGTGAGACCAGGAGAGAAAGCTTTGTCAATGCTCTATGTGATGAGGGTAGCTCAGGTGAAGAGGGGAAAATTCAGCCTGGTCCATGACCTGGCTCTCCTCAGCTACACCTTCACATCTCCATGGTGTGACAGTCAAATTCTCAGTAGCTCAGGTCTTAACTGCCCTGTGCCATGGGATGTTTGATCCTTACAAGATGGCAATTCTCTGGCTGTTATCTGTGTCACCAGCCAATTATATGACCACAGTTACAAAGGTGATCAACTGGTTCACACAGCAGTGATGGCTTGTTGACCTGTGCTTGACTTAGCTGGGCAGGTTGTCTAGACCAACAGTCAGGGAAACGGGAAATAAATCACTAGTTCACCTCAAAGAAAAAGACCTCTGAGTAGCATCTGAACCTAAAAATACATTTTTTATTTATCTTAACATATTTCTCAGGCATTCCAATAGATACTTCACATAAAGAGCAGGAAATTGCTCTGAAGCACTATGTCCTCAGAGAAAACTGAAAAAGAAATTTGAATCTCATCTATGCACAAAAAGCACTCAAAATCATGAGAGCTAAAACACACATTGAGAAAAGCAGATTGTACAACAATGATATCACTACAGTAAAATGGAGAGGACTTCTGGGCATGTAAGTCTCAAAGGTTTGGAATAGCTCAGAAATTGGCAGATGAGGTAGCATGTGTTCTTAGTGTTTCATCAGACTGTCATCAACAACAATATGCTAGCCTGTTGCTGCCAATGATAATCCATTGAAAAAGAAATAATTCCTAACCTATGTGAGCCTAAATTAAATTGAATGTATTTCTGAATCAAACTACTCTTTGAAAGACTTCCTTGACCATTTTGCTACTGGCACCAGCATTGGCTGATTGCTTCTGTGACTAATCAGCTTTTCATGCAAGAGTGAGTTTTCCTACAAAGGATTTCAGTGTGTTTGTTTTCTGGTACTGGTACCAGTGTAAATACATACATTCTTCTCTTAAGTGAAAGCTTTTAGATCATTTAGTGGTTAAGGTGGTGTAGAACTGATGGCTGGAGTAGTTGATTTTGAAGGTTCTTTCCAACCATGATGATTCTATGATTCAAATGGCTCGATGAGAAAAAGAATTGTGGGTAAAGTCAAAAGCCTAAAGCCAAAAAAGAGACTAAGTCCCCTTTCTCTTTACCCTCTAGGCTGCTTAATAACCTGGGTGATATAAAAATTATGAGCATCTGCAGCTTCTCCAGGAGAATTTCCTGTATGTTTGCTGTTCTGCTTCTGATCATGGGCAGCTGCAGCTCAGAGAAGTGCACCCTGACATCTCTTTCATGCTTGGCCCATGAACAATTCCCTATTCACCTTATCTTCAGAGCATGATTTATTAGACATGGTTAGATCAAATCTAATGAATCTGACTCTGAAAACAATTCTGTTTGAAGAGATCTTCCCAAAAGCTCACTGGTTTCAGTAGTCATTTGCCATGTGGAAAACACACTCAGTTTTTTCTAAGGGGATGTGAGACTTCACTTCCCAGCACTTTCATAACCACTTCATTGTCAGTTATCTTTAGGTGAAATACTCATCAGATCAGTCTTCTCAGTCCCTAATGTCACCTTCTAATGTCCTTGGGCACTTAGTGTCCTAACCACTAAGTCATGCATACATGAAGTCACACTTCTTCTGGCTCCAAGAATATATAACTAATCTGTGCAGACAGAATAAAAATCTGCTGCTGCCCTCTGTCATAGCTTGATTAATACATGCTTCCTTAGGACACGATGTGAATTTAAATTATGGATGCCTGGGTTAAAAAGAAAAGAAAAAAAAAAAGGCAGCATGTCTTGTGTTACTATTGTTTCCTACAGTGTTTTGGAAGGGAAACCTAGCTCAATTTCTCTGGGCTTACATATCTAGAAAAAGGTTCAGAAACTGCATTTTTAAGGGAAATGGCATCTTCCATCAATAGTGTTTGGTTCATGATGAACGCAGTCTGAAACGCTGTCCCTGTTATTCAGCATTTCCCTAGGGGAATCTTAAGCAGAGCTTTTGCCTTTCGCCTGTGATATTCTCCAAAACATGCCCAATGAGAGTACTAGATGTCCCTACAAGTTCATACACCAGTGCACCCGCTGCTCTCACAGGAGTTCTGGCTGCATTAAAGATCACTCACGAGAAGACTGGATAGAGTGTGATAACAACATTGAAACAGATTCCTTCAGTTCCTTCAGGTATCAGAAGGTGTGCTCTGATGAGTATATATAAATTCCATTTATAAATAGCTGACAACTCTTCATTCTTAGCAAAAAAATGACAACATTTAGTTGAAAATTAATTATATGGCTCCGGCAGGCTAAATCAAAGATCTTCATTTAGAATGCACCTTGAAATAACTGCTATGAATGGAAGTTTTACATACAAAAGAACAGGTAAAATTTGTCAGGAAAAAATTAATCACACTTTAACTTATTAGCACTCAGTCCTCTACTGTTATGAAACAAGATGTTCAAGTAATTGAGTCAAGTTGTCATGGAATGAAGTTGAGTTTAGTCATGCCAGATTGTACAGCTGTAGAACTCCCTCCTCCCTCAGCAGCTTGGTCCTCAGAATAGAACCAGTAAATTGAGTAAATTCTCAAGTTTGATCATTTGCATTGGAAACCTTAAAATGGAAATCAGAAGTGTTAAGTAGTGATTTTAATCAATTAATAATTAATTTTTAAAATTGTTTCAAGGAAAACTGGGTATGACTTTTGTGGTTGTTTCAGGAGATATAAATTGTAGTTAGTTCTAGAGGAAAATGTGTGATCTCTAATTAAGTGAGGGCTGTCTTCAACACTTGGGTTTAATACAGAAATTCTTAAAGGATATGTTTCATGTATTATTCCAGAGAACTGCTGAGTACAATAAAAACTAATTTTGTCCCTGCAGGGAGGGTAAGCAAAACCTTGGGCATTATTATCAGTTCTAATCAATGTTTTTATAGGTAGACTAATTTTTTCATGACTGGAAAGGGGAAACGGGTTCAGGTAATGAGTAAGCATTGCAAGCAACATAACCAACAAATACTTCGGTAACACAGTAAAAACCTGAAGAGGTTTTATCACTTTAACATCAGTTGAATAAGGACAATTGCTCTTGACTGATATCAGTCTAAGGTTTCTGATAGTTGGTTATCATTGAGAAATTAGTACAGGAATGCAGATGAGGAAACGAATTTAAAAGTCTGGGTTTTTTTCTAATTTCACATGCTGAATGCCCAGACAGCAAAGTTTGTGGGAGTTCATAGCTGAAGTGATACTTTTCCTGTATCTCTCATCCTGCTCATTTTAAAGTCAAAATGCTATTAGTTAAGCATTTCTAAGAGGTCCCTGATCCATGAAATTTAAACGATTTTTTTTGTTGTTGTTGTTCACATTCTCATTTTTTCTTGGTTTTTTGATATTAGTTTTCAGCCCCGAAAAATTAAGTTATCCACATGTGATGATACCATCTAAAATTTCTCAGTTAGGTTTTGGTCCAGATGTGCTGTTCCCTCTGAAAATCAAAATAATTGCACACAATGACCTTGAGCACTTTGCACCACAGAACTAAATGGCTCCATTGTAATGTTACTGGATTTTCAGAGCATATAAGTCTTTATTGGAAAGTCTGTTATAACAGAAGTAAAATGGGAAGTGTTGAAGAAATGCTATAAAATACAACAGGACGATTCAAAAAGCCCACAAAAAGAGGATATTATTCTGCAATAGTTATACATTAATTTCTGAAGCCCTTGTTTTCTTTCAGTCAAGTTAAATTCTGTGAGTCACATTAAATACTGTGTATTTTGTACACTCATATCTCCCTGTGTTTGTGGGTCTCACTTTTTCCATTGAAAATACCTCTTTTACATAGCCTGAACTCTCTGCGGTTGCAGAAGTGTCACTCCTATTGTGTGCTGGTATAACTGAAAGAACATTAGGATTTGTTGTGTAAATGTGAGAACATGCCATCTGTTTGGCAATGAGAAGCTGAAAACTGAGGGAAAACATTAGAGGTGTTAGAATACCTACCAGCTGGAAACTGAGGGAAAACATACGAAGAAATAAAGTATCTGCCAGTTGGAAAACAGGAAGATACAGCTGGTTGCAAAATGCCTACTTTAAGGGTGCAAATGCAGATGGAAAGCTGCAGAAAGACATGCTGAGAAAAAGTTCTTAGAGATAGCCTTGAACTAGAAAATTAGTGGATGTGAAGGAATTGCTAGGGAAAGTGATCTTGAAAATGTGTTTTTTATTGTGATGTAGGTACCACTCTTCTGACACATTGCATGCCTGTGATGTTTATATTCCCAGCTAAAAGCCAGTAGAAAATTATATTAAGGGAAGGAGCAAAATAACTTCAAGTAGGAGAAATTACATGGGCATTGTCAGCTCCACAGTGATCTCTGTGTGGTTTGGTAATTAATAGCTTCAGAAGCAGAGATAAACACTCTACTGTTCCTGTTTATTTGATGGTCTTGATTAATTAAAGTACAAGTTTCCTTTAAAAACTTGAGAACTGCCTTTAATTATATCACTAAGTGTGGCACTTTGTTCTTCAGTCGCATTACACAGTGCATGCAGCCAGTTTTGCTGATTGAAGAGGTTTAAAAAATAAGGCAGGCTGTGTGGACATTTAGTAGCTGACTACAGCAAAATTGGTTAATGACGAGTATCATCTAAATGAGGCAGCAAGCTGAAAGACTCATAATCTCTCCCCATGCACAAATTTTAATTAAATAATTATAATGTCCTTGTTGTAATTATTTATCAGTAACTATGCTCCTGAGTATTGTCTCTTTTGCTTTCATCTGTTCTGTCAGCTCAGCTGTACAATGAAAAAATCAGTTTAAAAGATCTGGTATGATTAATTCTTATTACCGAGGGTCCTATTCTGCTGCCATTATTCAGCCTGATTAGTACTTTACTGCACAATTAGTCACACTGAATTCAGAGGCTGTATGTGTGCATTAAGGTGCTGCTCAAAGGGATGGCAGAATTGGACCACAACTAACAAGAGATTTGGGACTGATGGTCTAACAGGATGGCTAAGATACCAGTTCATATTTTCATCTTCCTCATGAGAAGCCAAACAAGAAAAGAGCCCCATGAAGGCTTTGGGTGCCTCTGAGGCTAATCCAAATGCTCTGTGCCTGTCCTGGCACCTGTGCACATGGACAGCAGCTCAGCCCCCACAGTTTCCAACTCTGGACCAAGTGTGGGTCCCACGCATTTTCCTTCCAGCAACTGAGCTGGACTCCCTCTTCTGTTTCATTTATCAGTCTTTGCTTTAAGTAACATCTTGGTTAATGGAGCACTGGTCTGAGGCTGTGGAAGACCCAAATTCAATACTCTCCTCACCTTAGGGGGAATATAAAGAGTTTTTCCACGTTAAGGAGACTGTTCTGAATTATGAGACTATTTCTTGAAGTGAGCTATGGTGCTATATATCACAAGTGGTAACTGCAGTCACACAGGTATGAGCTCAGGTCAACTCCCTTTACAAGGCTCTGTGCCTTCCTTCAGTCTAGCCTCTATTTTCTTGCCATCTCAGCAGCTATCAAGAAGATTGTGGTTTTTAAATGAAACAAACAATTTTATGAAGTTGTTTTCATTTTACAGTTAAACTGCCCCTGTGTAGATAAGAGTTCATGACTACTCAAATCCCCAACACAGATATCTCCTGTTGTGACACAGTAGAGACCAAACAACCTATGTAACAATAAAACTAAAAGAACTGATGCTGAGTCTCATTTTTTTTCTTAAAACTGCCAGCAGCCTTGAGACCCAGTTAAAACATCAACATAAGAAAGTTCTGCCTACTGTATAAAGAAAAGAACAATCAACAAACCACATCAAGAGCTGCAGGGCAAAATGTGGTGTAATGCATCACAACCAGCAATGATCCTGCCAGCTCTCAATCAGATGGTTTGGCAACTGCCCAACTAAATGCATGCAGATGGCAGCAGTAACTGCACTGCCACAGCCAAGTCACTTCACTGGTGATTGAATGTTACTCACCTTTGTTACTCACCTGCAAATCCCAAGATGAGCAATGGAAGAGGGAGAGTCAAAGAAAACCTAGGGACAACTTTAACCAGCAAAGACTCTTTTTTTCAGCAAAACATAGATTTAGTAATGTGTGTGTCATACTTGGAGAAATCTGCTCTTATGTTGAGGATGAAATTTCTGGCGTAAAAGACTCCGTTTTTGTACCCAGCTGAGTTGGGACACAGACTTGATACAAAACCACCCATGCCCAGGCAAAACCCCAGTCAGCAGGTAGAGTCATAATTCCCCATACATAATAAAAATTATTTACATGGCTACTATAAAGCAACAGAACACCTGAAAGTCAGACAGAGTGAGCATTTTTACAAAAAACAGCATACTAATTACTAAGGAATAGAGCTAGAATGTGATTAATCTGAGGTCAAAGACCTCAGATACAGAGAATGAAGCAATAATATAAAAGACCGACAGCAAGGACAGGTCCAAGTTAGCATATAAAACAATTTCTCCAACACTGAGTTTTCTTATTGAAGGAAATTTTTAAATATGAAAATTCGGTTTCATTTCTGGATATTTAATTCTTTAGGATAAATCAGAATCATACAAATCTTGATTTCTGTGAAAAATAAATTTGAACACTAAAATACAGGAAGAGTATATGAAAAAAGAATTAGAATACAGTTATAAGCAACTATTTTAAAATAAAAAAATCCTACCCAAAATATGTAGGAATGAAATTTGCTAGAACGGGAGAACAGGTATTAGAACTGACTGTGTGTTTTATTTGTCTGTGTTTAGAGACATGACAAGCAGTTACACCTTGAAATATGAGGAAAGATGAATGCCTCATCAGTCATATTTCTGAAATAGAAAATATTGGTATACTTGAAACCATATAATTAAATCACTCAGTTAAGAGGTGTTATAAACTGTATGAAACCTTTTTCAATGGTGTGCAATTGTCACAGAGCAAGAATGGCTTGGGAAAGCTGATGTCACAGAAACGCTGGGTAATTTCATGCAGAAAATAAAAAAAAAAAAAGGCATCTTTATTCAGGGTACTTGGCAATAGTTATCTCTAGAGGAAAAACATTTTTCACTCTCCTTAATGTAACTTCTATAAGCAATGCAGGATTTCTCTCTAAAAACCTATCAGATACGAAGAAGTGACTGGGTCTGTACAGGTGGCACTCAGACCATCTCTTTCAATAAGGGATTTAAAAGTTATCAGGCATAAACAATGAACAAATGAAGTAGGTGTTTTTGTCTTTGATCTTAATACACAAACTCAAGAGCAAAGGGTTGATTCCTAAGCCGTACACAAAATTTAATCAAGAAAGGGAAGACAGGAAGGCTAACCCATGTCTTGTGTCTTTATACAAAGCCAGCTTTTACAGAATTCCCTGCAGGTGGTATCTGGCTCCAACTGGGAAGCAGCGTGTGTTTCCTAATGTTAATGTACCATGCTGGAGATGGTGTGGACAGAAAAGAATCCTT
Organism: Calypte anna; assembly: GCF_003957555.1. Taxonomy (NCBI): domain Eukaryota; kingdom Metazoa; phylum Chordata; class Aves; order Apodiformes; family Trochilidae; genus Calypte; species Calypte anna. The sequence goes on from NC_044244.1 coordinate 26,053,855, forward strand.
TCCCTCAACTGATGTGTGTGTTTGCAGTTCCTAAAATTCTTGCTAGGAGTGACCTGAATAATAGACATCCAGGTGGGCACAGTCCCTTAGTATGTACTGGGTCGCCTGTTTAACACTCCCCTTATAAAGTCTGCACTACACAAAATGAAAACCAGTTATCAATCTTGTTATAGGCTGTTAGAATTTTTATGAAGAAAAAAAATCATTTTTCTGTTGATTGAATGATAATTTTCTATTAAAAGGTTTTTCTAAAAAAAGAATTAGCCTTCGAATACATCAGAAGTAACAGTAAGAAATTCTTTTAACTGTATCAGGAGGAACACACTAAATAAGTGTCTAGGTCAACTGGACCACTAAAGTTGTAATTAAAAAGGATGAAGTGATTGTGGAGAAATTACATGAATTCTTTGTAATCAGTCTTCACTAATGAGGATGAGGCAGACATTTCTAACTCAAGGTTAATTTTTACAGATGAGGCATTGTCAGAGAGAGTGGCCTCTGAAGATGAGGCATTAGAGCAACTAGATAAAGTTAATGGTAGAAAATCCCTGGGGCTGGATAGTATTAATTTGAGAGTTTTAAAAGGGAAAAACAAAAAGTAGCTGAACTACTAAAACTAAAATATGTAATATTCCTCTAATAGCAGGAGCCATTCCTGAGGATTGATTTTTATCTAAAGAGAGAAAGAACAAAAGATGACCTTGGGAATTATAGAAAAGAGAACTGTCCTTTAGTACCATTGAAATTGTCCAAAACCATTTCCATAACCAGCCATTAAAGGGCCTTTTTAAAACTGTCTAGGTATTATTGCTATGAATACATGATAGATTTTGAAATTGATCTTCACACTTTCTTTGAGTGTAATTCTTATTTTTCCAACCTTACATAAAACATGGATGGAAGACACAGCAGTTTATCTAGGAATACAAGTAAGTATCATTTACCTTGAGATGTAAAAATTTTCTGACAATGTCCCTTGCTTGACTGTTGCCAAATATTAATGAGAACAGACTGACACCAGAAAATTCTGTCATGTATCAAAAAGTGGTAGGTGGACAGGGTATAGTTCATGAGTACTCATTGGACAGACTGTTTAAATGTTTAAACTGAATGTTTAACTGTTGTAAATTGAAACATCCATTATTGAAAAATAACTGAAACACTATAAATCCTCAAATGGCTTGCAGGAGGGAGGAACTGTTTTTCCAGCCATTTTTTTTTGTTTTGCAGAGACCAACAGAACTGTATTACCACCACTTAAGAAAGAAAAGGGAAAGAGAAAGGGAAAGGGAAAGGGAAAGGGAAAGGGAAAGAGAATAAAGGAGGGAAAAGAAGAGGAGAGGAAAGGAGGGGAACTGAGAGGAGAGGAGAGGAGAGGAGAGGAGAGGAGAGGAGAGGAGAGGAGAGGAGAGGAGAGGAAAAGGAAAGGAAAGGAAAGGAAAGGAAAGGAAAGGAAAGGAAAGGAAAGGAAAGGAAAGGAAAGGAAAGGAAAGGAAAGGAAAGGAAAGGAAAGGAAAGGAAAGGAAAGGAAAGGAAAGGAAAGGAAAAGGAAAGGAAAGGAAAGGAAAGGAAAGGAAAGGAAAGGAAAGGAAAGGAAAGGAAAGGAAAGGAAAGGAAAGGAAAGAAAACCAGCAAAACATCAGCAATACCTGTAGGAATCTTTGAGAGAGGGCAGCACTTCCCAGGTGGTTCCTTGAGCTGTGTGCCTGGAGGACAGGAGGTGAATGCTCCCTGCTCTGCTCCCCAGCGGGTTGCACTGCACAGGGGGGCAGCACAGCTGCCATGGAGCTGCAGGCTCTGCTTTGAAAAATAGATTACAACCTCTAGGAGCAAAACTGCTGAAGGAAAACTAGGAACTGCTAGGAACTGCTGCCAAAAAGCTAGGCAGATTTTTGGTGAGTAGAAATAGGTTTGTTACACAGAAGATGTCTTCAAGCCCAATATCCTTGATATTCATACGTTTTACCTCACTACTGCACTCTGCTAAAGTTCTTTGATTCTGGATTTTCTTTCATCAAAGAAATAACTATTTTGGAGAGATATGAAATGGTTAAAGAGTGTTGCAGAAAGAAGGGACTGTGAAAATCATGAAGAATAATGAAGACTTGTTCTGTGGCACATGAAATCATTAGAGATGATATGCAAAGCTACACACAATGAATGGCTAGATGGATAGTATTTCACAAATACTTTTGTATCCAAAGCACTCTCATAACCTATGATTGCTTGCGAAAGATGAAGGTTGATGCCAAAATGGGGTTTACAGCTAAATCCAGCACTTCATGGGAATTTTTTCACTATAAAAACTATAAATAAGTTTTGACAGGTGCTAACTTGCTTACTGTAATCACAGTTAAGGTCTGGAATAATGTTTAGCAAAACTGTAACTATAGTTCCCACAGACTATTGACAACTGTGATGGTAGAGCAATGCAGCTTTTGACATCAGTGCTGGCTTGAAGTCAACCTTTGTAGCTTCTTTTAAAAAGAAGAACTGTGGCTTCATTGCATTAATGGGCTACATTTGTTGCTGAGCTAGCATCAGTAACTATGCTTTCAAGTTTTGTCGTGGTTATATAACTAATGAGATGATGCTGCTTTCCAAGAGGGGAGACAGTAGTAAATTAAATTAGTTCTTAATGCAACCACACCATATTAGGGCTTCTGGCAATTTAGCTGTGTTTGTTAAAGGTATGATTTCTTCATAATTGTAACCAAATAGGCCGGTGAAACTTCCTAGGGCATTGTAGACCAGGCCAGAGTGACTTATTCATTTACATGTTAATGGAGTCTGCTCCAAGTAAAGTTAATTGAAGAACATGCATAAAGATTTGTTTGCTCTGTGGACAGATGCAATGGAAAAATCTGTTTAAAGCCATGCACCAGGTTATGAATATTGATGCGAATGGGAAAGTACATTATTATGGGAAAGTCATTTTTACCACATACCACATACAAATAAAATAGTTTGAATTCCACAAAGGCAAAAACATATACACAATTTCATACAGTCCTTATTTCAAATTGGAGACTGCAGTGATTAAGAAATTAATACACTCCTTGTTTCCCTATTTTCCATCTTGCAGTGTTTCTCTATTTCTAGTTCTAAATTGCTGATACTCAGCTGTCAAAGTGGCCAGCCTAAGGGGGGGTGTGCAATATGTCCTTGAAGCCCCTGTGAATATGCCAGCTGACCTGTGTCTTTTCCTTGTATTTTCTCCATGTTTTCTTTAGACGCCATGTGAAAACAGAACATTCCCTCCAAGGGGACTGATTTGCTGGAGCTTGAGGTGTTGTTTTTTTTTTGAGGATGTTTTTTTTTCCAGTTCCCCAACCACAGCCCACTAAGAGATGTATATATGCCCTGAGCAGCATACACCTGAAAGGGGAAATGAGAGACTGGTGCTGCAGGAGGTTGAAGAAGCTGGGAAAAGTGTGGGTATTCACCCATATGTGGGCACAGACCTAGCACAAAGAGATGCCAAAATTATTTAATTAAGGAAGTTCAGACCAATAAAAAAATTGTGACAAATGTGGAAACTGCTATATTTTGGGACTATTCCTTTCTGGGAGCCTACTTCTCTCTGGGTGGCTCAGGACTCAATTTGCTTGTCTAAATGTAAGACCTAGTGCCATCTCAGGGATCCTTTGACTCTAGTTGTCATTGAGAGGGGGTACAAAAATCTTCTGTATACCTAGTGTTATATCTGGAACTCCCATGTCGATAAATGAGATACTCTGAAACCTCTAAAATGGCACTAGACAGCTATGATTAAGAAAAATTATGAGCTTTCAGGATGTGATTCATTTTGAGATAAAGACACCTGAATGTAGACATCTTCATATAGCTGTTAATACACGGCCTGTGTACCTATACCCCAGAAACAGATCATGGGATTAAATTAAGTTGCCAAAATGTAGTATGATTTGAGATGTCCCTGGAGACATCCATGTGGGGCTGGTAGAAATTAGACAGTGCAGAGACCTTTAGGAGTAGAAGCTGGAGGGACACTTGGCAATGGAAATGCCTACAACCAACTTTGACTAGACAACCGAATAGTCACTGCTACTCAGTATTCAGAGAATACTAAAATAATGAAGTTTCCCTAAACCATCATGTTCACAGAAACTAGCAAATGACACTTTATATTATTTTTATGTTCTATGTTCTTTCAGTTCTTGCAAATATAATGTTGCTACTCACAGCATCACCAAAGATATGTTCAGAAAGAAACCCAGACATATTTGATATGGTTACAGAAACTGAGGCAGAAGTGCAATGCCATAGATGCTTGGGGTGAATTTCAGGCTCACTGATACCATAAGCCCCCAAAACAACCAGAAAGCAACCAAAACATGATTACATTCCTTTTTCTTTCACTGTACCATCTTCAAGAGCAACAAGAAAGACTTCAAACTAGAAGTCCTAAGGCAAACCACATGTCATGTTAGAATCACCATGGGCAGAAGAGAGCCAGAGGGAAAAGTTTTGTGTCACTACTGAAATCCTATGGAAGCAGTCTACATCCCTGTCCTCTCTGGTCCCAGCCAGATGCTTCTGCTACTTCCTGGAACTGCCTCTGGGACTCACCTGATCCCATGGAAATCAGATTTAGGGAGCTAAATTGGCAGAAAACTAACATTTGCAAAAAGATGAATAATGATAACTAAGTAAGCAAACATTTTTCTGTCAGTTTGGTGAGCTGAATCACTTTACTCCAGAGTTGGACAAGTGCCAAAGCCAGCACATAGATAGCTACAAGAATGAAAAAATGAGGCATTTTTATGGCAACTTGGTTGCAGGTTGACTAATGTGTAATAATATAATCCTATTCTCAGGTGGCTGATTTTAAAATAATGCTGGACAATTGCAATGTCAATTAAATGTGATCACCTTGGTGACCTAGACAGGCTGGAGAGCTGGGCAGAGAGGAACCTAATGAGGTTCAACAAGGCCAAACGTAAGGTCTTTCCCCTTGGGTGAAACAACCCATCAGTCTAGGTTACAGGCTGACTTGCTGGAAAGCAGCCCTGAGGAAAAGGATTTTGGAGTCCTGGTGGATGATAAGTTGACTATGAGCCAGCATCATGCCCTTGTGGCCAAGAAGGCCAATGATCTCCTGGGGCACATTAGGGAGAGTGTGGCCAGTTGGTCAATGGAGGTTGTCCTCTCCCTCTATTCTGCCCTAGTGAGGCCACATCTCGAACACTGTGCTCAGCTGTGGGCTCAGAAACATGGAATTGTTGGAGAGAGTCCTGTGGAGGGCAACAAAGATGATTTGGGGACTGAAGTGTCTCTCTTATAAGAAAAGCTTGAAAGTTCTGGGACTGTTTAGCCTGAGAGGAGAAGGCTGAGAGGAGACCTTATCAGTGTCTGTAGCAAGGTGACTGTAAGGAGGATGGAGGCAGACCCTTTTCAGTAGTGCCCAGCAACAGGATGAGGGGCAATGGGCACAAACTGGAACACAGGAAGTTCAAATTAAACATGAGAAAAAACTTCTTCTAAGGGTGACAAAGCACCAGAACAGGCTGCCTAGGGGCTGTATGGTCTCCTTCTTCAGAGACATTCAAAAGCTGATGGGATGCAATCCAGTGTAGTGTTCTCTAGGCAATCCTGCTTTAGCAGGGGTGTTGGACTAGATGATCTCTAGAGGTCCCTTCCAACTCCATGATTTTGTGGTTTTGTGAAATGCTTAAAATACCGTTCAATTTGGTTTTTGTAGTGGAAAAATACTCTGAGTAATGAAAAGATAATTAATGGCATTTGTGTTTTCTTACAGATTTCTAATGCATGGTGCTTTATGAAAGCTATTGAAAAATCCTGAGTCACAGAAACACATGTAAGTGAGAGAGAGAGACGAGGTGGGGAGTCACACAGCATGCCAAGCCCAAAGCCCAAGGTCTGTAGTGTGCTCTTTGTAATGGAGCTCCTGTGTTTAGCAAGAGCTACATCAGAGGTATGTGGAGTATGATTATCACAAGGTGGCTTTTATTCTGAACAGCTGAAAAGACAACAGAAAACTCTACACAAGTAAGCAGAGAGGTCATCACATACGTAATGAAGCTGTGTCCATTTTGGGAGGGTGTCCAATTGATTGTGCTGCTTCTTCACACAAATGTGTAGTTGAGCTTCATATGTCTGTTATACTTTGCCTTTGCACTGCTGGCAAGTTTTTACCTTATAAATTGCTATGGATTCCCTTTCAAATGTTTATTTCATTAGCACACAGATCTAATAAGACTGAGTCAACAGGCTCAGAGCTGCTAATCTATCCCTGTCATATATGACGTTCTACAAACAAGGTGTCTAGTTTCTTTGGACAGGAGCTGGATTTGTTGGATGCCAACAGTTTGGTTGCTTAATGAAATCTCCTAACAGCTGAAAGAAATTGGAAACAGTAAGTAAGATTTTATTTTAAGATGAAAGAGGGAAGGAAGGAAGGAAGGAAGGAAGGAAGGAAGGAAGGAAGGAAGGAAGGAAGGAAGGAAGGAAGGAAGGAAGGAAGGAAGGAAGGAAGGAAGGAAGGAAGGAAGGAAGGAAGGAAGGAAGGAAGGAAGGAAGGAAGGAAGGAAGGAAGGGAGGGAGGGAGGAAGGAAGGAAGGAAGGAAGGAAGGAAGGAAGGGAAGGAAGGAAGGAAGGAAGGAAGGAAGGAAGGAAGGAAGGAAGGAAGGAAGGAAGGAAGGAAGGAAGGAAGGAAGGAAGGAAGGAAGGAAGGAAGGAAGGAAGGAAGGAAGGAAGGAAGGAAGGAAGGAAGGAAGGAAGGAAGGAAGGAAGGAAGGAAGGAAGGAAGAAAGGAAGGAAGGAAGGAAGGAAGGAAGAAAGGAAGGAAGGAAGGAAGGAAGGAAGGAAGGAAGGAAGGAAGGAAGGAAGGAAGGAAGGGAAGGGGTTGAAGCTTGTATTAAATTTAAGATTTTTGAGTAGTAGCACTCTGGTGTAATTTAATTTATGTAATACAAGAATATTGACTCTGTTTTCTGTGGGTATCTCCTCTAACTTGGCTAATTTAGGCACTTTGAATAACTGTTAAGAGAGAGCATGGAGAATTCAGCTTCTAAACTTAGGTGCTGTGTATCACACCTCAGTTAGATGCCTCAGATATAGGTTTAGACAGATGGTGAAAAAACCCTCATTTGTGTCTATGTTAGTCAGTGGACCATTTGAAAACACACATACTAACAAACCACCAGAAAGTGAAATGGAGAACCAGGGGTCATGGAAAACCCTGCTGTCTCCAGCATTTTCATCTAAACAACAGGTGCTGTGATGACAGAAACTTAGAAGAAATATCCTTCCCTCACTGGACTATATAAAATTGATGGAAAGAAATTAGCAGTAAAGAGTTTCCAGATCAGGGTTTTGTCTCTTGGGGGTAACAAAATAGACTCTGAAAGGCACACTATAGCATTTCAGCAATTGGGTACCATGCTTTGCTAGGTTACTTGAGACATTACAAGTAATGTATTGTTTAGTTGTACCCATGTACACCATTAAAGCTGTTCCAGTGTGGCATAGAGTGAGCAAGTTGAGGTCATAATATGCCAGCTGGAGAATATTAGGGAAAAATGTTCCTTCAATTTCTGCTTAATGTTCTGATGAAATTAAAGAAGCCACTCTCTTTTACTGCAGATATGTTTACTTACACTCCTTTATAACAACCTTTCTCTGATTTACACAGGCTCCTGTAGTGTCTCTTGCTATTTCCCATTCTTTATTTCTCACAGACTTTTCAGGAAGGAGTTCTTTATTTTCATCATGTTTCTGTTGCAGGGGAAAAAAAAAAAAAAAAGAGAATGTAATTAACTGTAACAAGATGTTACTGTAGTTGTTTTGGGGTTTTATTTTTATAATGAAACTATGTTAGAAGGAAAAATTATATAAACACATAAGCCACACTTGGCAATGGCGTACATAAAAGTTGTATGGAGATGAAACCCTATAGGGTTCTTTTAGAGATAATTATTCCAATATGCAAATTAAAATTGTGCATTATTCATTTTTTGTCAAATAATTTTCACTTGCTTTGCTATTCTTATAATAAATATCTGCCAACAGGGTTTCCTCTTAACTCATCTAAGAAAGCCTGTGAAGAACACTCCATATTTAACTCTCTTTTAGATCACTGTGGCTTGAGAATACTTTTAATCTCTTTTCCATTTATAACTGTACTGCTTGACCTTTTTGCAGCAAGGTGTCTTGTATATAAAATGTCAAAGAGAGGATTATAGACATGGGACAAAGATATAGTTTAATTAAAAAAAATCCTATGAGACTGAAAAAGGTTACTGGCCCAGATCACAAATATTTAATGCCAGATTACTATTTATGATGTTAAAATAACAAAAAAGGGTTTATGGGTAACCTGTAATTGACCAACCTTTACAGGTGCATATGATAATATTAAGCTTCAAGTAATAACTTTCATATTAGCTTGGAAATTAGTTTAAAAAATTTAAGAAGCATCTCCTTGATGTTTTCTGTGTGTTACAGAACCATCTTTACAAAGTGAAATAGGTTAATGGTTTAAAGTCTGTTTATAATTCAAAACAGTGCCTAGGAAACAACAATAAAATGTGTGGGTTTGCAATGTATTCTTATGTTAGTTAGGGTTTTTTCTCTGATATTCAGGTATGGATAGAACCATAGTTTTAATACTGAATGAGTGGTTGAGAAAATCCAGTCTAAATTTGTTGCTGATTTTTTGCCAAAAAACAACGAATCCCAAAGATGAATGGTCCTTCCAGGATTCTCTGCTTATGTTCATACTGTGGGACAATTTGATGGGACAGTAATTTCTGAAGTTCAGAGACAAAGAAAATCCATACACAAGTACTCCTTGAAAGAACCCAATTTACCACATAATTTATGAATCAAAATGAATCCATGATGGCACTGACTGGATTTCAACTCAAGACTGGGTATTAACAGAACGAGCATTCTGCAGTGGAGAAACAGGGAAATTTGAATTTACATTTTTTTTTACATTTCAATAACAACAAGAGTGTCTTAAGTGGAGTAAAGACAAAGCTGGCAGAGAGGATAAGTACCTGGAGAGCATACTGTCCAAAACATGATGTAAGTATTTACTTAAATAGTAAACACCTTTTTGATGAAAGGATCTATTAATTTCTATCTTCTAGTTCTAAAGAGCTGATAAATTGAACAGCAGGTTTCCTAAATAAATCTACATGGTTACTGCCTGGTTGGAGAGCAGCACAGCCAATATTTCAGAAAAAAAAAAAATGTAGGTGAATACCTGAGGAAACTAGCCTGATCTGAAAGTTACACAAGACTATTAAAATAAATGGAGAGATGTTAACAATTAAAGAAATGTGAGAAAGCAGAAAATGTAACATGAGGCAATATGGATTTTCCAGGATCATCATGATAGAAAAGGCTGGTATGTTACTTTAGTAAGAGAAGAGATATAAACAAAGGAAATGCAATGGATCTCATTTATGAAGCTGTCACAAATTAAGCACTTTGCCATGTAGAAGTTGTTAGGTAAGAAGGTGAAGCATTAGCACCAAAGCAGTAAAGCAGTAAGGGAACTGGTTGGGATGGTCTTGGGTCATTGTTAACACAGACTCTTGAAAGGTGGGTTTGGAAAATGCTGCATATAAATTCCTCCAGGTTACACTGACACATCGCGTTTAATCTTCAACACAGAAAACCAGATTAACATAAATAAATTAAATGACCCAACATCTTCAAAGTGAATAATACAAGATATGAAGCCATTTGCTTGATGGTGACAGAAGCCCCTCCTTCATCCCACCTGGAGCCCACTGCAGCCTCCAATTCTGCTTCTCAGGGCTCCAGGCTGCCAAGTATTGTAGAGCAGAGACCTTCAGCATCTATCAGTGTGTCCATGTAAAATAGGTGTTAATTAGCACACAGATCTCAGCTGAGTTCCCTGACACTGTATTATCAAGTTACTGTCATTTCCTATGGGTCAATGAATATTGATTGAAACTGGGCAGTTTACACAGCACCTACCCTGTTTTTTGGTGGCAGGTTCTTCCATTTTTACAGGTTTAACTATTCCACATGCCATATGAACATGAAGCCTAATCCATCACTACAAAGCAGGGCATCTGGAGGCTGTGGCCCCTTTGTCCTTTCAACGATCTAACCCACACCACCTGTATGTCATACAAAGAAACAGACAAAGCAGAGGTTTGGTTTATTACTACAGGTATTCAGGTTTTCAGTCAGTGTAGGATGTTAGTGTTCAGTCAAAAGTCTGTCAGGCTGGATATGGAACTGCAAATAAATGTTGTGTTGCAGTTACATACAGAAATATTTGGTATGTTTGTAGTCTTTAATAAATATTTTGTGTAAGTAGAAATCACCACTATTACACCTATTACTATTTACTCCCATTTGATTGTAGAGCTATATTAAAACATATAAAATCTTCATTTTAAGCAAGCATACAACAGTCATAAAGCTTAGGCCTTCCTTCCTCCATACTCTGTCTTCTGAATGAAAATGTTTTCAAACCTGTTATGAAGAAGAAATTCATTTAGCATCACCAGCTACAGTGATCCTGGGGGTTGTATCTAATCCAGTCTATGCCACTATATTTGCACTTCAGATTTGTCATCTGTGGTGTTGTCACAATGTTACCATTGCCCATCCTGTGAGACATATGGGCTGCTCCTGTAAGCCTGGCAGGGACAGACCTCACGTTGACTTCACTCTATTCAGGCTCTAGCCTTTACTTTTGTCTACTGATCTGACAGGGAATAACAGAAAGGGCCATCTTGATCTGACATCATCCTTAGGCCCCATGTGTTTTCAGCTTTTGCCAGTTCCTGTTGAATTCTGATAGGGCATAGAGCAAGGGTTTCCCACAGTGTAGAGAGATATATCAGCAAAAGAAGATCCCAAATTTTTTTTATTTTTTTTCTCCTAGAATAGGGTTTATCAGACACAGGTCTGCAACTCCTTTCTCGGTGTGCAGAGAATGGCAATGATCTTTTCCTTCCATACTCACTTTTCCAATCCTTCTTTTAGTCCTTTTCAGTCCTTACTGTGCTGGGTATGAGTTTGAAAACATGGCTCTGCAAATATCCTAGAAAAAGAATTCGGTGAGGTGATGCCCATTTGAATCAGCAGGTGGCCTAAAAGACTGCTCTTATGAGATGTATGTTGTTCAAAAACTTCAGGAGGTGCCTTGAGCACTGTCCTCACGTAGCAGTGACACTTAGTCAGGATATATATATTACAGATCAACTAAACTAAAGGCTTGCTTCCAGTAAAAGCAGGAGTTGCCAGTCCCTCTCCCACCTACTCTGTTTTTTCCTGCCCTTGTCTCTGCTCTCAGCTGCTTGATCTTTTCCTCCTTTGCATCACTCTGGCACTCATCTGAGCACATGGTAAGGTGGGTCAATCTACTAACCTGGCAAAAAAGAAATTATTTTTTCTTTTTTCTTTTGCTTGGGGTTTTTGCTAGATTTGTTTTCTGCAGTTGTAGTGCCTTTAATTTGCCCCCCATGCCATCCACAGGGCATTGTCTTGGGCTGCTGGGCACCATGAGCTGGACTCGGCCCACAGTGTGAGTGTGAGGAGAGCAGGGGTGCACCAGAGACCAGAACTCTCCCAGGCAATGGGGAGCCAGTACCTTGGTTGCCACCACCCCCTAGTATGCAGCTAGAGGCAGAACTTTTGCAGTGTTTGACATGGCACTCAACTCAGCTTTTGTTTTCCTCTCCCCCTGAATTCCCCTTGAACTTGCTTGCTGATCCTTCCAGCTTTTCATTTCAGGAGAGGGTTGCTTGGCTGACAGTTGGCTATGCAGCATGCACACTTGAGGGAGGGTCATAAACATTCTGCCCTTCAGATCTTTCTGAGGTAGAGGAACTCTATGCCAGACCTTGGAACCACAGCATGAAACTTAGAGACCCAAGTGGCTCTAACTCCAGGGCAGGCAGGCACTCTCTGCAGTGTAAATTTTTGATCTGCAAACTTAGAAAATGAAAACATTTTCAGGCAGGTTCACATTTCCTGAGCAAAATTCATTTAAATTCTCAGGGCTGATCTTAAAGTGCAAGCAGACTCACTTAACTTGCTTTGTGCCTAGTAGCTATTGACAAAGATATTACTCACTGTTCTTGTCTTTCTTTTTTTCCAGAGAAACCTTCCTTATCTTCCTGTGTCTTTCGCAAGTACTATTTTCCATAATCCATCAGATTTCATATTATCAGATTGTTTGAAGATGTATGTTCAGATCTCTTTGCTTGCTTAGCAGTATGTAAACACTGGAGACCTCAGTTAGATTTATATGACAAAGGAAGTGACAGGATCTCTTTGATGATGCTGAGCAAGTAGTCAAAGATATTAGAATTCTGGAGCATGTAGGTTGAAATTAGTGGTTAGGATGTATCCTCTACTAGTGGCACAGTAGATACACAGGGTGATTTACCCCTATAGATCTTGTGTAAACCCAGGGGGGATCCTGAGGAGCCCTGTACAAATTTAAAATTTATGTCTATCAAGAATTTTGACCCAGATCCAAGAGATGCCCCAATTGTTCTGCAGGATTATGCCACATCATAGAAGTGACTCAAAATGGTGACTCATCAGGTGCTTTTCTTAGTGAGCAAAAGTCTAGCAGATTATATGTACAAATGCAATACAAAATAGATACAGATAGAATGTTACTAATAAATACAGAAATAATAAATACAGAAAGGACTGTGGAGTTTTTCGCAAGTTTAATTGTCCACTTGAATTTGTATCTATTTAAATAAACCATTTGGGAATAGAGACAGTTATGGTCTTCTTGCTGAAGATGACAATACAAATTGCCATGAGTTATCTGATCTGCAGTTCTGGCAGTGGAATAACTTCTACTGACGTGGGAATTGTATCTCTAGGCACTTTGTTTCTGACCATGTGAGAAAAACTGCACCATCTGCACATCACTACCTCAGTTCTCCTGGGTACTACAGGTTTACTGACAGCACTATTGCAGATAAGCAGCAAAACATCCAGAGTGCAGTATTATAATAAATTGCTATGTCCATACCTACTATTATTGCCATACAGCTGATACTGCTACTTTAGATTTATTCATCCAACTGTTTGCCTGGCATCTTCTGCCACTGTGGCAGGAGTTTTCTAATACCATAAGCAGTTGCTTTCTAAAAAAAACTGAAAACTTGAAATGTTTCTGTACTGCTTCCAAGCTATGATTTGAAACTCGTACGATCAGCTGCTCTTCAGGGCCACTGAAAACTCTTTTATGATGATTTGAAAGAGACAGAAATATATTTTTAAAGGTGAACAATTTATAGCCCCACAAAACCAATTTATCATAACAATACTTCCTTTTAGAAGTTTTCATTTTCTTTGAAATAAGCTTGAAAAACATCACTAGGAATCCCAGATCCTAGGTTTTGAAATACCAAGAGTCATGGAAAATGTAAGAAAAGGCAAAAGAATGACTCTTCCTTCTTGGTATGCTCTGAGCCCACCAGATTGCACTGCCTGTACAAAGAATCTTAGAAAGGGTCAGATTTGGCCAGCTGGGAATCCCTGCTATACCGTCCATATGTTTTAACAGGTGGAAGGGTTGCTCAGTTCATTGCTGTTCTGCTTGGAAGTGGGTTGTATTTGGAGAAGCCCAAAGGGTGCCCACTGGGCTGGACCAATTCCAGCATTCTAAAATTGCAACAGATAGGTTGAGACTGAGGCATTCAAAGTCAAGCTTTAACTCCTCTGCAGTGGAGAGAAACAGTTTCTTCAGGGGGCATGGAGAGCACTTCAACTAAGCCCCTGATCTCAATTTCTTTCTAGTAACTCTGCTGGAAACTCAGGGAGACAGCTTAATTGGTCCTCTTCTGCACTAGTGTAAATAATAATAAAATTAATTTCCCTGATTCATGCCCAATTCACTAAATAAAAGACATATGTAAGGGGGAGAGGAAGAGAGAGAAATGGAAATCAAGGTAATGCTGAGAAAATGTGTCAAATGAAGTCCTTGCAAACTCTCAAGTTCAACAACATGAAAAAAGCTCAGGAAACCTAACAAGCAAGAGAGCAAAAATGACCTCAGATTTATGAGAAGCCAAAGAGAAGAATAAAGCTTTGCATTTACATTACTGTTGTTTGTATTTCCTGTGGTTTTAGTTTGCTGTACTTATTAATATAAGTTTCTTGGAGCAAACAAGCATCATCAGTTTGCACCTCCATCTAAGACAGTCAACAACTGCCATGCAAAACTGAGGGGAGAGTTCACACTCCAAGCATCCGAGGAGAGCATTTCCAGGGGAGCATCTCAAGATTCATCACTGCTTCTCAGACTGAGAGGAAATGACAGGCAAATATTCACTGCCAGGTGAATAGCAACAAAAATCTTAATAAATGTGAACTTCCTTAGTCCCAGTTTATTTAGGAATTCATGGTTTTGTAAGGGACTTTTCCAACAAATCATAACAAACTTAAATACTTATAATATTGTTTAACCAAGGAAATTTAAGCTGTAGAGCAATGCTGTTACAGTTTTAACAGGGCTTATCAAAGAATCACAGAATGTCTTTGGTTGGAAGAGACCTTCAAAATCATCCAGTCCAACCTTTGACCAACACTGCAAGTTGACCACTAAACCATTTCCCCAAGGAGCAGGTCCACATGCTGTTTAAATACCTCCAGGGTTGATGACTCTACCACTTCCCTGGGAAGACTATTCCAAGTCTGCCAACACTTTCAGAGCAAGGGCTTCAATAATTCATTATTTCATATGAATATAAATTCATAAAAAAATGAATTTATGGCATTCTTTATAAAAGAGAATTCCATTTTTAACCAGAAAATGGAATACATTACCTTTCTTAGCACATTTTCCAGCAGCTTCAAAAAAGTCTGGCAGAATTCTAAATTGCTGATGATGCCATTATGCACATCTTTCTTGAAGGAAATTTCAAAATTCTGAAAGCTTTGATGCAAAACCTGGCCTGTAGGAACTCTGCCCCAAAATGAAGAAAATAGGAAAATCTCTGTCTGTAGTGACTGATTTTTCCCTCCCTTGAAGAAAATATGGCACCTGGCTGCCTTGATGGTTGTAGATCCATCAGGATATGTAAACTTGGAGCAATCATAAAAAGAAATCAGGGACAATTTCTGAGCATTTGAGCTGCTTCTGTGTCTTTCTGGGCTTTTGGATTCTTGCAGCACATTAAGAACTTGAGAAGCTCTGGCCTCCAGTTGGACAGATGGTAAATAAAGCTCCTCAGAGCTATATAGGAATATCACTGCTGTCTATGCATCCCCCTTGTAATCCTTGTTCTCCTTAGGCAAATATCTCACTACCTTTCTCTAGTCCCCAGTGACCTCCAAAACAAACTTATAGGAAACAAAGCAGGTTTTAGATGGAAACTCTGATGCTATTTCTAAAGAGGTTTGCCCAGAAATGTGTTTCTGCCTAACCATTTTAGTTTGAAAGCAATTTTCCAGGAAGAAGAAAATCCTGAAAGTATTAACCAGATCTCTTCAGACTTATGACACTAGTTAGTTAGACTCCACTGAAACGATGACTGTGCAGTCAGGGATAAAAATAAAACCCTGGTTCATATTTCATTCATGCTCACAGAGCAAGATTCAGGATATGCTGCGTAAGCAGTGTTTGACCACTAAAACTGACTCTTGTTATTTTTTTATGAGCTACTCCATTGATAATTAACATGACTAATAAATGAATGTTAGAAGCTGCAGTTCTTTAGGTCCAGGCTAATGCTCCTAAGTTATAAGTGGTTTTAGTCTAAGAATCTTTTTTGTTCCTTTTAACCTCTAGAGAACAGGAAGAACTGTTCCAGTTCCAATAATGTGTGATATTATCTGATTCCCAGAATAACTTTTAACAAGCTGTTCTACCAGACCTAGTGTAGACATTAAGTATGTTTATTCTGTTGATATACTTTGCTGCTGGATTGTAATCAGGTGTTCATGCTGGTTTCATTAGTTTTTTTGGCAGTCATTTACGCAGATGATTATAAACTGTAGCCAATTCACTTGCAGGGTCTAGCAGCAGTGGCTGGCATTTATTTTTAGGGGCTTATATTACTCTTGCCAGGGGTACAGAAAACACAGTTGTGCACCATTGCTCATGCAGCTCAAGGATGTCCTAACAAGTCCTTTAGGGTTATCTTTTGCTATTGTCTCCTTCTCAGCATATCTGACCTGCAATAAAAAAATTTGGAACACTGTGAATTGCTGTTCATGATGTACAATCATAGTATCAGACTGGCATTTGAGTGCCCATGTTAGCAATGATGAAGAGGTACATTTCTCTCAAAACAAATGGCTACTGGAACTTCCAGCTCTGGTCAAGCCAGTATGCAGGCATTAACCCCCAGAGCAGTGGAGGGTGGGTTTAAGGTGTTCCCACCATGGTGTGTGTTAGAAAACAGAGCCTCTAGGTTTGAGGCTCTTGTTGCTTTTCAGACTGTCTCCTCTGATTGCCTATACAGAGAGAAAGCTTCTGAGCAGAGAGAGCTCAGGCTTTGCTTCCATAGCACCCAGTAACAGCATGGGCTGAAGGGCTCAGTTGAAACTCCAAAGTGTGTATGATAAATAAACTAAAGAGTTGTTCGGAATTTTTTTCCTTGGTAATACCCAGAGGAGATGTAGAGAGATGGGATGCACATGCTATTAGCCTAAACATTAAAATGCTCCCCATCCCAATGCAGACATTCAGAAAGTCAGACTGCCTCCTGGCCAGGTGGTTACCAGTCAGGCAGAAGAAGTTGGAACAAGCTGTTTCTTTATCTTTCTGAGGCCTCCACATCATAGTTTAAATCATAATGGTATCTTTCATTTAAGTCCATGAATTGCTAAGTGGAGAGTACTGAAGAGTTACCATATGTACTGTCCTCAGGAGATGACCATACCATGTTCATGTATTTCATGTTGTGTTCCTAGGGCAGAATTTGGTAACCCTGTCTTCATACCAGAAAGGAGGGCAGTTGTAACAGTCTGTTCTCCAGATTAATTATAGAGACCACTTAAAAAAAAAAAAAAAAAAAAAAAGCACCAAAACTCATCTAAAGAAGTTCTTGCTTTTTATGTAGGAATGGCTGACATCAACACAGTCTCTGTGCCACACATCTTTCTTTCTGCTTAGTATTTGACATCAGATACCTCATTGACCACTTCCATCAGTTAATTTCTTTTGGAGAAGAAATAACTGAACATTTCCCATGAAAAGTCCTTGCCATGGAAACTGCTTGTTGCTCAGCTTACAGACCCTTAGCCTGGGCAAAGAGCCAAAGAAGAAAGAAAGATAGCACTAGGATGGTTTGGTTTGTGTTGTTTTTTGATCGTGGGTACTCTAGAGTTTCAATAGCTGCAAAAGTTGTAAAGAGTACAAGGGCCTGTGTGATAATAAAAACCAAAATTGAAAGCCTAATTTTAGAGACTGCTTGGAGTTCACTTCAGGACAAAAAAGAGCTGGAAATCACTCTACAACAACAAATGTTGTGTGATTGCATCAGTTGCATAAAGGCTTTTAAGCGTAAATCTCTTTGAAGATTTTCTATATGGGGAAAATGTCAATTGGGAGGATCTGGGTGTCATGGACCCTGTGGAATGTAGTCATGGACTTTGTTTGGTGAGCTGGATGGCTTCCCAGCTATCAGCTATAACACTATGGCCTCAGACAAGAAATGAAAGAAAGAAGCTGCTATATTTGGTATAAGCCAAATGTAATCTGAGCCTTTTTTAGCAGTAAGGGAGTCTTTCCAGGGGTGATTTCTGTGGCTCTCAGACAAATAACAGGCTTGAGATTCACCCAGAAGTTTTTACCTCTGAGGTTCTCATCCTCCAGGTCAGCCAAGATTTTAAAAATTGAGCTGACAGATAGGCTTGAATAACTGTCTCTTCCAACAGCAGATGGGCCCTTGGGCAACCAGTTCTCTGGCAGCAAAGAAGGATATACAAATTCTAGCTCAGTAATTCTTAGATAAGCACAGGCTGCAGTAATTATCACTGGAGATTCTGGAGGAACTAAAAGAAAGGACCTTAATTTAGGACAGTTTTAAAGAGATACCAGATCTCCAAAATAAATTAAGGATGTGTTTAATTTTTATTCCTTTTCACTGAAATAACCTGCATATTTTGTATCCATTGCACTGTGTATGTACACTCCTCTACTAGAATTTTTATGTTCTATTTGATTCTCAAATCTTCTTACCAATGATCTCTAAGGACCAATGAAGAATGAGGTATTAGAATATAACCTAATATCCTATATATAACCTAATACGAGGTTAGGATATAACCTAATAGTGTATGGGACACTTTTCATATTAAACACAGAATTTCTACACTTTCAAGGCAGGAAATAACACAGCTTAGAAAACAATTTTACATGCAGTATACCTTAAGGTTTGGTTGTTATATATCAGTATCTACCAGCAAAGCCAATGGAGTTACTCCAGTTAGCACTTGTTAGGTTTTGCTTTTAAATTTAGTATTTCTTCTTTAAGCATTACATGCATTTTACATCATGGTTCAGCAGCCTGTGTAACTTCTGTCACTCATGGCCCCATGTGCCATCTAGTGGAAAAGGTCAACCTTAAAATATACTGTCAATCAGAGCTAGGAGGGTATACAGTAGAAAATAAAAAGGAAAAAATACTAAGGAAAAAGGAACTCTATCTGAAAAGCAGCACATTTCTAAGTGTAGATATATGATAAGTCAGCGGAGAAGGCTAATATTTGACAATTTAAAATTAATAGGAAAAGTATTTTCAGCATAAACAAACACCTTTGAATCTTTAACTTCATAGAAAGCAATGCTGTCTGAGAAATGGAAAAACTTTCTATTTTAACTCTTGTCATAAGTCTTGACTCTATAAAGGTTATCTGGAGAAGGTCAAGGATACAAAGATAAAAATAGAAAAGAAAAATGTAGGTGGAACACAAAATTTGAATTGTGGAAGGAAGCTTGAAGGAAGTAGTAAATGCAGTTCTTAGAAGCAATGTCAATTTGACTATTGTTTAAAATAAAAATGTAAAATAAAGTGATGAAATAAAATGTAGGAAATTACACTAACAATGCTTTAAAAAATATTTGGTTCCACGTGTTTTCTTTTTTCTTCCATTTTTGTTGCTTCTCTCCAACTTGTCTGCTCTAGATTTTTTTTTTTGTGTTTGTTTCTTTTTTTTTTTATTGATTTAGAATACACCTCCTACATCTTCTTCCCAATATACTCTCTGTGTTTTAGTCTCAATCTCTTACAGTTTAGGGTAAAACTGATTGCAGAACTGTTTACCTGTATCATCTATCAAGTAATTCTTACAGAAATAATCTTCAGTGACCAAACAGTAATCTTCTGAACCAATTTTGCTTTGACACTGAAGTTCTATCAGCAATTCACAGCACACTGGAAACACGTGAGATACTAGGAGGTCCAGGCAAGTCTTCTTCATGGAGCCAGAACATGGCAGCAGTGCCCTTAGCACCACATGGTGGGAGGAAAGTTTTACTCCCAGCTAAACTTTTATTCTGGGACCAGGAAGGCAAAAAAAATGTTGCTGCTGAAAGAAGAGTAAACTAAGATCTCCCAAAAATGAAATCTCAGAAAAGATCCTGCTGTGTCAAAGTTCAGGACGTTCTCTGTGCCCTGGCATGCTTGAGCCTTAGACCTAAGCTTTTGGCACAGAGGAATATATTTGTGGAATTAGTGGAATCAGCCCCATAAAAGATACAATTTTTTCCTTCCTATTTAACACTCTCAAGCCATTTGAGTGACTCAGAGAAAAAAAAAAAAACAAATTATCAAGAAAACAAATGTGGGCCTTGACTCATTTCCCACTTTTAACACCCAGTGTATTCACTCTGTGGGCTGCTGCTGCTGCAACTTGAGTTTTGGTCTGTTTTGGTACTTTTAACATGCTACAAATGTTGACCGGGAAAATGTCAGAAAAGACAGAAAAAGTGATAGCAAATTTTATATCAGCAAATTCTGTGAGAATTCTGTGAGATAAAGAATCTGTACTCCCCAGTCTAAATAGCATATCCCCATCAAGTAAGACTCAGCATCACTGAGAATCATGGAATAATTTGGGTCAGGAGGGGCCTCAAAAAGTCATCTTGTCCAACCCCCTGCAGGAAGCAGGGACACCCTCAACTGGGTGTTGAGGGTGCTCAGAGCCTCATCAAGCCTCACCTTGGGTATCTCCAGGGATGGGACTTCACCTACCTCCCTGGGCAACCTGTCCCATTTTTCCACTACCTTCATGATAAAGGAAAGAGATGTGGGAACATTCCCCAAACACTTTCATAGTGGAGTGTCAGTCAGCTGAAAGGCAGGACTTGCTGACCCCCCCTCTTCTTGTTTCTTTCATAATAGGTCTCTGGCTAGAAAAAGATGTATTGGCATGTCTTCATCCACTAACATCAGACAGACATTTGCAGAACAACCTGGAATTACATGTCTTAGCCTTCTAATACAAGACAGGGTTTCAATCAGCAAAGAATATAATAACAAGAATAAACATCTCTGAAAGAAACACAACATTATTGGAAAGCCTAGAACTTCAATTGTTAAGCAGTTCTCTATATTCTTGAGCCCTGTTACTCACTCTCTCAAGACTGTACTTCAAACCAGGGAACTGTGCACAGACATGGCAAACGTAATCCTGAGCTGTGGGGATTCAGTGCATGTCTGTGTGCTGGAACCCACTGGAGGAGCTGAATGATGAGGGAGTTACTGTGCAGTTAACCTACCTAAGAGTGTGTAACACATTAGGTGGTGAAAGTCAGGGAGACAAATCTTGCTCTCAACAAGGTGCTCGTGAGTATGTTTTCTCCTTTATTTATATAGACAGATAAATATATCACACTTGTAGAGCTTTTACATGGTATTCAAAAAGTGTGTTCCCAAAAAAAGATGCCCATAAAATATGGTGTATTCCTTTCTCCATATAAAGCACTGTTACATCATGCTAATTTTTAATCCTAATATCAGAGAGAATATAACTTTACAACTGCCCGTGCTCAAGAGAATGGGAAAGATGCTAACCCATCCTGGAACCAAGAAAAAGCATGAAATAAATCAGAAATATAACTGGATTAATTTAGGCTACAGTAATTAAAAGACAAAGTGCATGAATATTAGGTTATAAAATTATTGATGTGAATTTATTAAAACACACTTCAGCAGTCAGAGTAGAATAAAAGCTAATTTGCAACTGGTTGTAATGGGTTTGGAATCAGCTTTAGTATTAGAAGAAAGTTCAAATACAGTAGGAAGGAAATGTAATACATTAAAACAGTGACTCAGGGGGCTGATTGGGATAATGAAATGCATTTCAATGAATTGTGATGGGCAAAGTATTATTACAGCAGAGCTTATAAACAAGAGAGGAATAGATGAAATTTGCAACAATGGCACTCTATTGTCACAGTGACTTTTATTACTATAGAAATTATTTCAGAGTGAAAGGTACTGTACTTAGTGTTCTAATAACTAATTTAAAGTGACTCTATTGTACCAAGCTTTGTTGTTTATTAGCATCCAAAGTATAAATTCTGTGACTACTCCTTGACAGAACTGGTAATGCTGTGAGACTCTTTTGCCTGCTAAGACCACAGAGCAGACATTCTGCATATCTATTAATATGAAATCCAGAGAGGCTGTGAAGTTTGCTTTTTTGCCTGCTCTATGGGGGCCTCCTGTGGCCTGAATTAGATGGCTCCTTCTTGCACAGCAGGCAAAAAAACCTCAACTTATCATTTGCGAAAACACCATGGTTAATGCCAGGATCAGAGAGCAGTGGTTTGCTCCTTGTGTGTTTTGAAACATTGCAAGTCAGATTTTATTAACTTTTTATGTATATATTATTAGCTTTATGCAAATAGTTGCTTTCTGGTTGGAATGTTAATCATTTCATAAAACCCAAAGTTGGCTTGTCTCACAATAGTAATTCAAAACTCCAGATTTAGAACTTGTACAATTTTTTTAATAGATTCTTCTCCACTCAACCATATAATCAAAAGTTATTAGGAACTCAGGAACATGAAGCAATGATATAATTTATTTATTTTCCCAACTCTGTGTTCATGTTACCACATTCCTTTAGTCTTAAATACTTTCAGTTTGAAAGCAAAACTGTGGATCTTTTCAGGTTTTGGAAGACTGGTTAAGAATTTCTGTGAATGGTGATGAATAGGGTAGGTGAGAAGATGAAAGGTCATCTAGCCTTTAAACATACCTAAGAAAGCATTAAAATAACCTTGCATCTAATAAAGCATAAGGTTTCAACAATGGTTTGATTAATTGAATGCTATCAATTTGTACCACTTTTGCCACCACCTTTTTTTTGGGGGGTCCTTTGACTGTGTTTTGGATGGGATTAAGTATGCACAGGGTTATCCTTTGTTAGCACAGAGGATGTTTTGGACTTTACCACAGTATAAGAATATGCTTCCATTCTGATCTCAGCCTATCTGATTTAAGATATGTCTTTGTCAGTCTCCCACTCAATGACAATTATTTCTGGTTCTTTTCTAAGAGACATACTCCTTATTTGTGCCAATTACACTGCTTGTGTGATCTGGGAAATCATATAGTTTTAAAAAATACATCCTCTTACTATTTTTTGAGAAAGGCTCATGCACAGATTTGGTGGATGGTGCAGCCTCAACAATGAAGGGGACCAACCAAGGACCAGTAATATCAGGAGACAAGGAATGAGCACCTCAAAGATGAAGAGGAAACTCTTAAATCACATCTGTTGATGTAAGTGGCTTCTCATTCAGTAGGCCTAGTCTGCAGTTCATAAATGTGTGTCTTTCACAAGTTATAAATATCTGGCCCCACAACATGATTAGTAACACCTAATGGCAGCTTGTATTTTACCTGGGCAGCCTGTGAAACATGCTGAGATCATGCCCTTTGTAAGACATTTGTATCATATGTCTCTTTAGTCTTTCTCACATCTGTTGAGGGCATGTAACAAAAAGGGAGCATGAGCACTGGAGAAAGAGCACAAGCTTCACAGTAGGGACCATTCTGACTTCCAGCAAAATAAATCATATTACATGAGGCAAACACGAAGCAAATGAAAGTACCACTTGGAATGTTAATATGAATAAAGAACTGTTTGCATCCATTCTGGTAGCAGGCATTTCCACATTGGGCAAACAAATCAAGGGAGAAACAAGCAGCACAGTACCAGATGTGACAGGCCACAAAAGGCTACATGCTGTATTGAACTAGCCCAGAGTCCATAACTAAGGTTAGTATTAGTCAATAATAGGCAGTGCTTTCCCCATATGGAGTGAAGGAAAAAATCTTGTTCCTGCTCAAGAAATATTATTTGAATTGTGTGTGCATATGTCAGAGCAAGGGTCATCCATTTCTCAGCTAGAAGCAGCCTTTGGAAGGTAGCAGACTCACACAGCAGGTAGCAGGTTTCAGCAATCACCATGCATCATGTGGGACTGGCTGTCAGTGGAGTGCAGGAATGCAGGAGAAACAAGCATTCAGGAAGGTCAGTTTGCTGCCTGCTCACTGTCTCTCTCCCACCCCCCAAAGCCTTCTCTGCTGCCTCTTCAAGCACTACATAGTGAATGGGCCAGAGCAAACCAGTGTAGTTCAAATGAGTTCAATAAACACAACTGGCCAAACAAATGAAGGTTGTTGAGCAATCTTATGTTCCTCTAAGGCAAAGCTTCTCAATACAATCAAAATAGGCTTCTGTCTTTTAAATCTACTTGATATATGCTCTAAGCAAGAAGGAGCTTGCTGTGTATTGGGAGTATCTCTAGTGCTCACAGAAGTAGAATTGTATGGATTCAGTCTTTCATCTTGATAAACAGGTCTGCACTATGTACTGTGCTCTGAGTTAATGTATTTCTCAACACTTACTGGAGAGGAGTGATAGTTGTGAATGCAGGCTATCAGTAACTCAGATAAAGCAGTTCTGTAGATGTACAGGAGAAATCACAGCAAGCAGCCCCACTAACACTACCTAAGTGCCTACTGGCTCCAACTATGAGCCAAAGACCCCTGCTGACAGAAGACATCCCACCTAGTGCCAGGTAATACCAGCTGTGTAACACGGCTGTGTTGTTGCCTCTCTACTGTCTCCAGTAATGGCATGACTTTGAACAGGGGACAAAGAGATTTCAAGGGGGCTAATGCAGAGATCTCTGCCCATGTAGGATGTCTGGATCTCTCCCTAGCTATTTCCCCATTGGAGATCTGCTTCTTCACAGCTCACTGCCTCATTCTTCACTCTGTGGAACTCCATGATGCCCTTTCATTCCATATCTGATCCAGTATTTACTAAGGAAAGGTTTCACCAAAGATGGAACCTAATCTTTCTTCATTCCCACTCTTTTCCCATTATTAGAGATACCCTGTAGATACTGCCACCTCACTCTAAGATGAGTAGAAGATTTAGTAGCATGAGAACATTAGGTGAAGAGGGCCAGAGCATTCCACAGTGTTGCAAATATGATAATGTTTAAGCAGCTTTAATTTCAGTATTGTCAATGTGTCGCCATTGCTTAGAGCTGTAACAATACCATGATAACAATATATTGCCTGTCATTAGAACAAACAGTGCAAAAAACCACCTTTGCAATACAGCGTCATAAGCTAAGTGTCATTTCACAGCATGGTGACATATGAACTAAATGTCATCTGTTCTTTATAGAACCACAGAATGGTTTGGGTTGGAAAAGACCTTAAAGATCATCTAGTTCCAACCCCCCTGCATGGGCAGGGACACCTCCCACTAGACCAGGCTGCCCAAAGCCCCATCCAGACTGGCCCTCAACACTTCCATGGAGGGGGCATCCACAGCAACCTGTGTCAGTGTCTCACCATACTCCCAAAAAAGTTTCTTCCTAATGTCTAACCTAAATCGTGTCTCTTCCAATTTGAAACCATCCCCCACTGACCTGTCACTACACACCCTTATAAAAAGTTCCTCTCTAGCTTTCCTGTATGCCCCCGGCAGATACCAGAAGGCTGCTATAAGGTCTTTGTACCTTATGTAAGATATATGCTTGATTCTAAAAAAGCACAGAGATAGGCTGTTCAATAACAAGAAAATGCATTCTGCTAACAGAGAGAGAAGCAGTGGGGAAGGAGTTTTTTAAATAGGTGAATTACTTAAAGCATATAGCACCAATGACTCCACAGATGCTTGGAAAAAGACTTCTAAAACTTTTAGACCATCCTGTAAATTCACCAACCGTGAAAAAATTCCCACTTGCCCAACCACTGCTAACGCCTAGCACACTTACACTGAAGCCGAGTACTTGTAATAGTCGTGAAAGAGCATGGAGTAACCAGGAGTTCCCAGGTTCCCAGGGCACACACCGCGGCCCTGGCCACCTCCCGCCTTTCGCAGAGGCCCCTTCGCGGGCACCCCGGCTGCGCCTCTGCCGCGCCGCCCGCAGAGGGCGCCGGAAGACAGGAGCAGCGGCGGCTGCCGCGGGGCGGGCACCCCGGCCCCTCCCCGGCGCTCGGAGGCACCTCCCTGCCTCCCCCAGCTCTTCAGCGCCTCCAGCCCCCGCTGCCCCCTGCCTCCCCAGAGGGGCCATCACCCCGGCAGCTCCCCCGTGCCCGCCAGCTCTCTCCTCCCACGCCGCCTTCCCCCCAAAGCTCCATCTCCATCCAGCAGCTCCTTCCTCCTCCCCTCGGCAACTCCCCGTCCTACCCGCCTCCCCCCCTTCTTCCGGGCAGACCCCTCCCTGAGCGTCTCCCCCGCGACGCTGGCTATCCCCTCGGCACCTTCCATCCCCCGCTGCTTCCATCCCCCGCCCCCTGCCAGCTCTACCACCCCCCCCCCCGCCTCGGCAGCTCCCTCCCGCGGCAGCTCCGTCCTTCCCCCGGTAGCTCCCCTCTCCCGGCAGCTCCCCCCCCCTCCGCCGCTCGGTGCCGGGGATGCTGGCACCTCCCGCTGGTGTGATGCTGTGCGGAGCTGACACGCTGATGTGCAGCCTACGAGGCTTGAGGAAGCAGCGGCTGGGAATGCCGGGGGTAAAATCCCAGCGAGGCTTAAGATGTGGCCTCCATGCTTGCTAAAGAAAAAAAAAAACAAAAAAACCCCAAGAAAATAATAAAAAAACTGTAAGAATGTGTTAAATGAGTGGTGAAAGTCATTCTGTACACGGCTGAATCTCTAGCTAAAAAGGCAAACATAGAATCGCGGTGTCAGTAACAGGGAATACTTTTCTTAAACAGCTCAGGGTAAAGGAAATGAGAGTGATGCACTTGTAAAATGAGGTAATAGAACACTATGTGTGGGGTTTTTTGTTTTGTTTTTGTTTTTTTTTTCTTTAAGCTTCTGAAAACCTTCAAAACTAATTGCTTTCTGTGGGGTGGTAATTATGTGCACTCATCAAAGACCTCTTGATATACTTCCGTGTCAGAGCTATTCACCAAAAAAACCAACACCAGAGAAAATGGCCACCATAGCAAGTACATCTCTCCCAAATATTGTTTTGGTTTGTTTTTTTGTTTGTTTGTTTTTTGTTTAGTTTGTTTGTTTGGGGTTTGTTTTTTTTTTTCCTTAATGATGCAGAGTGGTCCTTTTTCCCAGCTGCTGGTCAAAGTAACCAAGCATAAGGGGGTTTGATTTAACATCTCAGCCAAAAGCTGGCACTTAAACAGCAGTCTAAGTTGGCAAAAGTGTTAAAATGAAAGCTTCAGTGCTTTCCAGAAACAGGAGAGGTTTAAGCAAATTAAAGTTAAATATGTCCGTAAGGGCTTTAATGTATTTAAAACCAGGGATGCACAGAAATGTCATCTCTGCACTTGCACCTTCATCTTGATGAGAGGATTTTTGTCTTGAGAGGACTAGTACCAGTTGAGTTAGGTACCTTGCAGACCAGATCTGATAAGAACATTTCATACTTGTATAAGTAGACCTCATGTAATTTTCTTCCCACAAATATGACAGCAATACCACAAATGAAAGAAAATTTTTCTTTCTGTTTAGTCAAAACGTTAATGGAACCATTCTGAACATGAGAAAGAAGGACACCAGGACAACCTGAGATCATAGAATCATAGAATCATAGAATTAGCCGGGTTGGAAGGGACCTCAGAGATCATCTAGTCCAACCCTTGACCCACCGGAGCAGTTGCTAGACCATGGCACTGAGTGCCACATCCAGTCTTTTTTTAAATGTTTCCAGGGACGGAGAATCTACCACCTCACCGGGCAGTCCATTCCATAGCCTAATCACCCTCTCCGTGAAGAAATTCTTTCTAATATCTAACCTAAACCTCCCCTGGCACAACTTAAGACTGTGTCCTCTTGTCTTGTTGAAGGTCGTCTGTGAAAAGAGTCCAGTTCCCACCTCGCCACAGCCTCCTTTCAGGTAGTTGTAGACAGCAATGAGGTCTCCCCTGAGCCTCCTCTTCTTCAGGCTGAACAGCCCCAGCTCTCTCAGCCTCTCCTCATAGGGCCTGTGCTCGAGTCCCTTCACCAGACTGGTTGCCCTCCTTTGGACCTGTTCCAGGACCTCTACATCCTTCTTAAACTGAGGGGCCCAGAACTGGACACAGTACTCGAGGTGTGGCCTAACCAGCGCTGAGTACAGGGGAAGAATCACCTCCCTGGACCTGCTGGTGACGCTGTTTTTGATACAGGCCAGGATGCCATTGGCCTTCTTGGCCACCTGGGCACACTGCTGGCTCATGTTCAGTTTCTTGTCAATGCAAAGCAGATTCCCTGCTTTATCCTGGAGAGTCAAAAATATGTCAATGGTGTTTTTCTCCATCATTATGTGATTATGTAAGCTGATTATTATAGAGGCAGGGTGAAAAATTGACAGCTTTCCAGAATGAATTTTCTATGAAAAGTTGTTAGATGCAGTTCTGACAGGTTTTCAGCATCATTCTGTTTTTGTGAAACAAGAAAAAGAATCATCTGTTTTTAAAGATGTGCATCAGAATCAAGGGAGGAGAACTAGAGAACATACAAAGACATTAACTTGATGCAAGTCAACAGATAGGAACTATACAGATATAAATTTTGAGTGGAGTTGCATGAGATAAGGATGGTGCTTGGCATCTCTAGGAAAGAGGAACAAGTACTGTTGGGTGTACTATGGTCACCTCCCTAGTCCATCTCTATTCCTCTAAACTGCAATAAGTTGGTGTATGCTAGAGGGATTTGCTGTGGGAGGAGACATTTCTTCCTCTCTAGTAGCAAATGACACCTTTGAAAAAATGGGTAATTAATCAAGGCTTTATAGCTCTGCTCCTATATCATAATAAGACTGAGTGATGGCAGGGTGTATTCTGATGGTGACTGATAGAAGACATTAATTCCTGACCTGGATGTATTAGGAAATTTTGGTGTGCTGTGTTTGATGGTTTATTGAGAAAGCCTGTCACACATCACCTAATGAAAAGTTTAAAAAACAGCTCCATAGAATAAAAGAATTCTATATATCTAGCCAAATAAGTTGAATTATAGAGAAGATCAAGATCTAAAATAAGACTTTTTTCTTGGCTCTTGAGAGTGATGTAAGATATAGTGATCTGTTTAAATAACATGTGACACTTTTCCAGACTTAATAACTGAGAGGCATAAATCATGAATATTTGCTAATCTTCCAGTAATTAATGGCATTCTAGAATGCAGGCCTTGCAGAAACATTTACTGGAAAAATGTAGTAATATTTTAAATTTAAAATTTGGTAGGATGAGAATACAGATCTGAAAAACTGGCATGAAGAATGAAAGGGGAAAGTAACAGGGTGAAGAAAGTTTATAACACCATAATAGTCCTAAAATTAGGACAAGTAAGATGTAAAGAAAAACAGGTAGCACTGCAGACATAAGATGAATTGGAAGAGGTTCACCATGAAGAAATGGGAGCTTTTCAAGTAACAGGCACCAAAAACATACACAAGTTTAGCAGCCAACATCAACATCATGAATTTGTACTAGGAATGTATAGCAAAAATAACAGTAGCATAAAGTATTTTCCTATTGCCAGATCTGATGAGCAAATAGGAACTCCAGCTGCACCAGATGCAGCTTCCAAGTAGTCTACAAACATGACATATGGTCTACAGCATGGCGATTTGTGCTCTAATACTATGGATGCCCCCCACTGTACCTAAGTATGTAGGGCATATGTTAGATTACATTACTTAATTGTGCATTACCTTACATCTCTTGACATTAATTTACAAACTTCTGATAATTTTTTTTTTAATTTAAAGGACAAGACTTTCTGTGCAATCACATTCAGATTCCAACTGAACATCAAACTGAATCAAATCAACATTGCAAACCTGATGTTGTTTTTAATATGCATGGAAGTTCGTTGGTTTTGGCTCTTGTGTTTTACTGGGACCTTCTTCTAGGACAGGGTGGAAATGTTTCACTGGAATTAATAGAAGATTTTTAGGCAACTAGGCACACAAATGTACACAAAATAAACTAAGGCCTAGACAAGAAAGATAAACAACAGAACGATGAGGAAATCATGTCAATGTGCATGGTCAATAGGCAATGCTAAGATTACGGTGAATGATCTTTAGTAGGATATCTTAATAGGCACATAATAAATACAGGCTTGGTGAAAAGTTCTTCATTTCATCAAAATTAGAAAGGAAAAATTGTTTTCTGACTAGAGAATTCCACAGTTCTGCATATTCCCCACAGTTTTGCTTATTGGTTAACTCAATATTGATTTTTAGGATAGTAGAATAATGGTAGTGATGTCTGTATTTATTTATTATATCCTTTAAATGGGTTATTCATCATTATGTAATGTCCCTTCTGCTAAAACACATAAGGGCAAAAGGTTTGTTTGTGTTTTCTTTGAATTTTTGTCACAAAGATTTAAAATTTCATGGGATATTGGACATTAATTTGTTTCACATACCAAGAGATTTGATTATTTATTTTTTGTAAAAGTATTCTTATTGTACTCCACAGTGTTAAAGTGTTCAAGGTTATGTACTCCTTAGTTAGCCTAAGCTCCTGATGGACTATCACATTCAGCAGAGGCCTTTTCAAGTCTTCGTGGCTCCACAGTTCTAACTCTGGTACTGTAGTCTCCTAGTAGGCAAAAGACCTTGCTTGATAGAGGGAAATCTATTGAATCTTCAAATTCCTCTACTTTATCAAACTACTGGCTACATTAGCATTCTCTAACGTGTCTTTAAATGTGAGATTATCAGTATAATGATATAACAGTCCTCAGAATAGCTCCATCTGATTTGTCCATTATAGCTGTAGGAAGTCCAGTCTGTGTTGGATACATCCTGGAAAGAAAGCCCATCTTTCCTCTCTCTCATCTGCATTTTTACAGGGTACATGAATTTCCCTTCATTTTTATGCTGAAGCTCATCTGTTATTTGAAGATAATAAGTAGAACAGCAAATCTCAAAGCACTGAAACTAGAAAGTATATTTAGAAAATGTATTTCCACTTACTCAAGTTATGTGATGTTTGGATTGCTATGATCTATTTGGTGAGGTCTAGAAAAATATATCGAATAATCATCCTTAGAATTTTAATTGCCATAACATTAGGTATTGACAAGGCTGTGTCTTCCTTTTGCATTTTAACTTGTTATCATGCACCATAACAACCTTGGAATATAGCACCTAAGAGCTTAAAATGGACACCAGTGTATTTGAATTTGTATCTAAACCAGCTAACACTTCACATATTGATCTTAAATAATGGAACCTTCTAGGATGTTTTTCGCTTCACTGGCTAGTTGCCTTGAATTGATAGGAAGTAACACCTCCACTCACAGATTTGCAGAAATCTAGATGTACTCTGAAGGAAATTTCACTACATTTATTTATAGTCTACCCTAAACTGAAGCTGTTGTTTGGGGATGTGCATGGGGAGGGTGCAAACTGCTGCCAGAGACAGAGCACTGGC
Organism: Calypte anna; assembly: GCF_003957555.1. Lineage (NCBI taxonomy): Eukaryota > Metazoa > Chordata > Aves > Apodiformes > Trochilidae > Calypte > Calypte anna. The sequence goes on from NC_044244.1 coordinate 26,084,745, forward strand.
CTGTGCTTTAATCTGATGCACTAAACATGTACTTATAAACTTGTGAAATTTTATCAGGCCATCTAATAGCATGACATGAACAGGAGTCAAAAAAAAATTGAGAGTTTTCATTTTTGACACACAAATAATTCTGGCCTACAATAAAGTGATTTGTCTGAGGCTATATAGACAGTCAGGAGCAGAAAGGAGTAGTTCCAGTTTGTTCTTCCATTATTAGGCTTCTTTTTAGGCTTGTGTAACTTCCTAAACACAACTCTCGTTTTCTAGTTGGGTGTTGAACAAAATGGGGAGCAACTAAAAAGTAGTTTACCTATGTTTTATAATGCATGGAGCCACATAAAGACAACATAATTCATGCCTAAGAAAGCATATGACTTCTGGTCATCAATATGAGATCTTCAGTTATGATTACTTGTGAGTCATGAGGTTGTGCAGCAGGACAGTGCACTGTCAAAAATAATTTTTATCACTAGTCTCTTAGTGTGATTTCTGTCCCTTTCTTGAAAGCTTTTATATTTGTGCATTTCTTTGCCTGTCTATCTCAGGACACATTTGAGTAAGCTGAAATACAGCTCTTGGACTGGTGTTTCCAGTTGGAAGTTTTACAGGAGAAATGACAGAAAGCTTAGTTCTTGTTAGGAAGTGCTGTGGCTCAGCAGCACAGGTCATTTGAGGATGCTCATGCAGAAACATGGGATTAAATCAAATTGATATTTCCCCTTAATATCCTATCAGAATAATCTTCTTATCCCATATCATTAAATCACATAAGAACTTAAGATGACAGCTAAACACAATTAGAATTTCCTAGAGAATACAGCGGGACATCGGAGTATGTCTCTAAATACATGTACAGGACTCATGTTCCTATTCAAAAGGATTTTTTCCTCCCAGCCTCCTGCAGGGATTAAGCAATTCATACTAGACAGTCATAGGTCTGACTCTCTCCTGTGCAACTTCAAGTCATACTAGATGATCTAGGGCAATTTGTTACTATGGCTGAGGCCATGACATTGAAACATGGACATGACACATAAAGTTTCAAACTGGGAGAGAAAGATAAATTTCCAACATAATTAAAACTGATTTACTTCATATAAAATGGCTAAGGGAAAAAAGGGGAACTACTTGGCTTTTCAACTTTCTCCTTGTTTAAGAAATGTGCACTACTCTTTACTGTACTTCCATTGGCAGTTTTTTGAAAGCAGGCTAAAACTTTCTTCTATCTATTAAAATAAACACCCTTATTATCCTGGCTAGGCTACAAAGTTCTATTAAAAAGCAGATCCTCAAGGACATTCTTAGGTTTAGCAAGGTAATCTCCATGTTTAGTTGAAAAAGTTGTGCAATTAACAGTCAGTAATATACCTAGGACTCCATCAGCAGTGAAACAGATACTTACATGTTTTGTTTCTCATTTTTCAAGCTGTTATTATGTTTCCTTATAGTAATGGGTTTTGTCCAGACTCAGTAGCGTTGCATTGCATTGCAAGTATATATTTGTTGTGTGCATGTTTGTAATGATAATTATTTCCTGTCTTTAAAATTAGGAAGGTATTGATTTGTGCTGTTATAATCTATTTTTAATTCTGCTGATGGCTACCTAAATAAAAACATTGAAAATATTTTAAACTTTCCAGGCAATCTTTAATAATGTGAATTGATTCCCAGAGATAAGTTAAGGACAAACAATTGAAGTAAAAGCAGAACATCCTCCATGAAATTTTCCTATTTCTTCTCTCTCAGGGTCAGAGTCAATTAAAAACCCTGCATCTCTAAATAATTACTTAGATAGGACGGAGGTATCTAAGACTGAAACTCTAATCTAAAATTCACCTTTACTTAGCTGCCAAGACAGTAATAAAAGAGGTGCACAATCTCACTCAAGGTCTCACTGAAAAGCTTCCCAGGAAAACTTTATTTAACAGAGTACTTGTATGACTTAGACATTTCAGAACAAACCATCTTATGAGGATTATTTCAGATGCCTCCTCAATCCCGCTTTGCCCAGCATCGGGCAGTACCTTAATTGAAGTGGTAGCAGAATAGCAGAAAAGAGAGCAAGGAGGAATCGTGGGACTCTCAGCTTTCTGCAGGGATCCTGGATTCTGTTCAAGGACCATGGGTACATTTCATACAACGCTTCTTTGAAGGAATTTCTCAGTAAATTCTCTGCAGATTTAAATTTATTCTGCTTCCATTTTTTTCCTGTATCCTGGGGAAGCAGGAGTTTAGCATTGGCTAAGAAGAAATTATGGCAGCCTTGGAGCTCATGAAAAGACTATTCTGAGGCCAAAGTTTTCAAGAGTCTTTGACAGACAAGTAACATATTTTTTTTTTTAAGTCTTCATTTCCATTTTTTCAGCAATAAATTTCAAAAAGAAAAAGGAAAGTGTGCTTATTTAGATTTCTGTGCTTCCAAGGCCTGATCTCCAGACCTGCTTAATCTGCAGTAGTATTTACAACCAAGGAAGATGCACAGATATGGACACAGAAGGTTTAGCTAGGCAACAAAATGGGAGCTGTGTAGGTACCGGAGGGAAGCTGTGGGATGTGATATTGTGGGGAGCTGGTTTAATAATGTAGACAGGGAAGTGTCCCCATCGAGACTTGCCAGGGTCTCAGTGTGTCTATGGAGCTCTTCAACCAGTCATCCTGGGCCACCCCAGGGCCCACACCGAGTGCCTCTTATGATGACAGAGCCTGCATTTCCAGTGTGTTTTTACAACAGAAAACTCTCTGTAGGACACAGAGACTGTCATTAGCAAATTACTCATTCCCTCAAAGCCAGAAAACTCTTCTTTCTTCCCGCCTCCCCTAGTCCTGATTCAGGGGAGCGAGGATGAAGTTTATTTATAATGAAACTTTCTCCCAGTGCAGCTCTGATGCTCATCCATCAAACACTCGAGGCAGCTCCTTAGTGCTTGTCCACCCAGAAGGTAAATTCTTCCTCATCACAAAGCACTCCATGCCTGCCCCAGCCTAGTGGATGTGTGTTGCCCAGGCTCTGTATCAGCTCCTGGTGCCTTTTCCCCTGGTTTATCAAGAGATGGCAGCAAAAAGCCATTTAACCTTTGATCTGAGTCCTCAGGGCCTCTTGTCACAGAGTCATGGCAACCTCTGCCCACCCACCCAGCTCTCGCTGTGTCACTTAGGAAGGTGGCGGCACTGATAGCCGGGGCCAGGCACCCTTGGCCCTGTTCCAGGCACAGAGGTAACCAGCGGGGTGCAACATGGCGGGCACTGCCAGGCGATGTGGAGGCCATGGCGGCCTCATGCTGCCCTCAGCCCTGCCTGCACCCTGCCTGCACCCTGCCTGCATCCTGCCTGCCCACAGTGCTGCCCTCAGCCCTGCCTGCATTCTGCCTGCCCACAGTGCTGCCCTCAGCCCTGCCCTCAGCCCTGCCGGCACCCTGCCTGCACTCTGCCTGCACCCTGCCTGCCCTCAGCCCTGCTTGCAAACTGCCCTCAGCGCTGCCCTCAGCGCTGCCCTCAGCCCTGCCTGCACCCTTCCTGCACGCTGACTGCACCCTGCCAGCACCCTGCCTACCCTCAGCCCTGCCCTCAGCCCTGCTCTCAGCCCTGCCCTCAGCCCTGCTGGCACCCTGCCCTCAGCCCTGCTGGCACCCTGCCCTCAGCCGTGCCTTCAGACCTGCCTGCACCCTGCCAGCCCCCTGCCCTCAGCCCTGCCCTCAGCCCTGCCTGCACCCTGCGTGCACCCTTCCAGCACGCTGACTGCACGCTGACTGCACCCTGCCTACCCTCAGCCCTGCACCCTGCCTGCAGGAAGGCCGGAGGGGCAGCTGGGGTTCTGGCTCAAAAAGGGCCACATCCAGAAGTAGGAGCCAGCAGCTGTGAGTGACATGAAATCCAAGGAGAGAAGGAGCCAGTTTGCCTGAGCCATCAATCAGGTATCAATGGGGCATCCCCTGCAGCAGGAATGAGGGAGCTGTAAGAGTCAGGCATTAGGGATAGGGGAATTTTTCTGAAAAGAAGTAGAAACAAAACAAAAAACTAAACAAAAAAAAGGCACATGAAGAGTAAGTTATTTTGGGGTATGTAGCCCTTTGGCTTTGGGCTTATGGTGGTGGTAATCCCCTGTTTTAGAAGGGGCCACAAATTACTCAGTCCATGCATTGCTATCACGGTGCCACGTCCAAGGTGAGGGACACAAGAAGAAACTTTCTGCTTTACTGTGACAAGACAAAAATTCATTTGCTTTGGTGAAAATATTGCTAATATGTCAATAAAGACAATTAGAAAAAATACTTTAAAATATGACCTTCTTTAGTTTTCTTGCTAAAAAAAAAATTGTGAAAATAATTTGACTTAAACTGGATTTCTATAAAATTTACAGTGGTCATTACTGATATCAGGAGACCTCATTATTAAGTGCAGCAGAATGCTTTCAGAAACTGGTTTCAGATAACAGCTAGACCCAGCTGCACTTAAAGTCAAGGCAAGCTCTAGGGGTTTCAGTGCCAGTTAAATGTCACTGAGGAGCTGTCAACAGGTATGAAAAGGCACCCAGCTGCTCCAGCAACCCAGTTACTCAAACATGTTCTAGTTGGAGGCACAGAAAAAATTAAATACATGTGGAAAGAAACTTCAGGTTCTAAAGAATGCAAATAGCAATGTAGTATTTGCGATGGATACACTTTCCTTTAATCTTCCTGTTGTCCTTTTGCACTGTAATTGCATTTTATCCAAAAATGGGCCAAATTCCAGTTTTGTATTCAGGAATGTGAGTGAAGACTGCTTCTGCTGGCATCAGAGAGTCTCTCCAAAGTGACCAGTTTCAGTTTACCTGAGATTAGAATTTGGTCTCTGTAGAAATAACGAGCAACAGCAACATGAGATCTTTTGTTACTGTGAAGCCTTATATGAAAGCCTTATGTTATGATTAATAGCTTTATCAAATGTTCATGTAGATAATTTTCTCTTATGCTATAAAAAATTATTCTGGATCAATAAAACCTGATATAAGATAATCAAAGTATTGTTTCTAAATGAGTGAACTTGTGATTTGCCAAAAGTAAAAAATAATGAAATGTGATGCAGTTTCCTTGATTGTTTTCAATTTCTTGTATTTTCTTTCACTTTTTAATTCCTTAAATCAACTCCAATATCAATCAACAAGGTTAGATTGAGATGATCTAATGAGAAACAAAATCAAATTAGTAACTGGTGAGGTGAATAAACATACCAAAAAAAGAAGTTACTCCTTGACAGGATATTTCCTGAGGTATTTCTGACATTTAGTGAAAATTACTTTATCCTTTTTATTTAATAAATGACAGAAGTCTTTCTCTTCTTCCCGGCTGCTAGACATCTCACAGATGTCTGTAGAAGACATATGTGTGAGCTCTGCTGCTTTGGGTTGGTCTCTGCATTTGTCTCAGAACATGCACAAATGACACTTTTAACTAGATGCAGCAGTCTTAAATGCTTTATGTCATGACATCACTAATGACATAATCTCTGGATGAAGCATAAGCTTGGCATCCTAGAAAATTATCTTCAGATCTCAAATGACTGACCTCATAGGGATTTGGCCATCAAGATGTTTCTAAGACTTACGATGACCACAAATAGAAGCAATAAAATAAATAATTTTGTGAAAAAGACATCCCAGGATAATTAGCTTTTCTTCCCACCCTTTGTCAGCCTGGGTTTATTGCAGCTCTCACCACAGAATGGTAATGATCTGATGCTAAGTCACTGAATTTAAATTCCAGTCACCATACTACAATCCTACAGGCTATGGGTGGAGACTGTACAAACTCTTCCACTCATCATCCAGATGCCCCTCAGTTGAAATCTAGTGGACAGCTATTAATAGGTCAACAACTTAGCTTTGTAAAATCATGCACATCATTGAAGCATATTGGTGCATAGCCTTTGGCAGCTTGGAGATAATTTCATACATTGCCAGTTAAATTAAGAAAATAAATTAATAATTCAAGTTATATTGCAGGTATAGTATTACAGAACGACAGAACATAAGTGTGAAAGACAGTTCCTAGTTATTAACCCTAGTAGTCCAGAACCTCCCTGCCTTTGTCCTCTATGAGTTCCAGAAATTTTCCCAGAAGTCAGTTTCTTTACTCCACTCTTCCTCTGCTCTCAAATGTGGAGTAACACAAACCTGTGTGTGAAATGCAGGTTGAGTTAGTCACTGCAAGGCAGCTTGGTAGCTTTTAAGATTATTTTTTTTGTCATTATGTTTTTCAGAATAGCAGTTTGAAAGATAATAGCCACAGTTCAGGCTGCCATGGGTGAAATAACAGAGCACCTGTATTGAAGTGAATCTGCTGAGTACATTGCTATGGGTAGAGCACTTAATTCTTCTCTTAAAGAGCTGTCACATTTCTCTGTAGTTTTAGTGAATGCATTTATATGTGCAAAGATACCATATCAAGCATAATTTGAAATTCAAACCATTTGACAATTGCCATTATTGCTTACTAATAGATCTGTCTTTAAAATGTTATGTAATGGTGATTCATAGGAAAGTTACATGTTAGTTTTTGTGATGAACATTCAGGTCCAGAAAACATTTGATTTTAGTGAGATGGGAAACTCTGAACTGTACTGAAAATAATATTTAAGTCATATCTTTTTAGGTTTCTCTGCTTTCTTTGTGACTTTGGACACTGTGACATATATTACGTGGGTGGCAGAATGTGAGAGGAAATTTCCACATATGCAAGTAATCATTTATTACTATATTATCAATCCTGAATCAGGGGCTTGATATAGCTAATCATATGGGAAAAATGTACAATGCTTGCCTATCTGGTAAATACAGAATATCATCAGTGCAGACATAATTTTAACATAAAATAGCCAGTATCTCAGATTTCTCTGAATCCATCCAATGAACTTACTTTATTTATCTAACCAACTATTTTTTTACTAGTAACTTAATTTCAAGTAGCAATACTGTGTGGTACCATCATGTATTATTGAAGTGCACCTGAGAGGTTATGGCCACACGATTCTATGGCTATTACTGCAGCTCCTGCTTTCTTCCTCATCTGCCACCAGTACAAACTGGGACTGGTAAGAGGTTTCAACTTACATGTCCATAGCATAGGGCAATGAAGTGCCAGGCTTGTAGCTGTCTTTAAAGTTAGGCTTCCTTTCTATTGTTCCTCAAGAAGAACCATTTTCTCCAGAGGTCTGTAGGTCTGTTTTATCTGAAATATTTTTTTCCTTTATGACTTGAGCTCACAGAGATATAGATGGTGTAATTTTAGGTTAGGTAACTTGGATGCCACTTGCTCTATAAAGGTAATATCAGCATATCTCCTAGAACTGGGTAAGTTTGTGAGAGGTTGACCCTGAGTGAGCTGTTTTCCACTGTGCTAACACTGTTTGCTCTCTTGTTTTCAGTCATCAGCTTGCATGTATCTGTGCTAGCTGCTGTTTGCTAAAGTTAACCAACCTTACTGTGCTTTCCAGGTCCTGTATTTTATAAATCACCTGTTCTCTTCTTCAACCTTCAACTCCTTTCACGATGAAATTGGCTTTATCCTGGAGGTAAGGTGCTCACTCTACAGTGAGATCTTAACAGTTGTTAGTAGTTTTTAATATCAGCCTGTGATAGCACTGCCTTGCCTGCTGAGTGCAAGATGAACGAGGAAGAAATCGGGAAGAGAGAGTTATATGGCTTAAGGAAACATAACTTGAGCTCAAACTGACACAAACCCCACAGGGACAGATTTTGAATTATCATAACATCTCTTCAAGATTAAACAAAATGTGATTTCTCTCTCATCAGAAGGTATATATTCAGGAATAATGAAGCTATCCTATCAGAAGTTATTGGAAAAATAGGTTGTGTTAAAGATCAGATTTCTTTAATTATCTTTGCAAAATTTAGTAAAAAATAATTATTTTAAACTTTGACGCTGCCACCATTTTTTTTTCATTTTTAGTTTCCATATCTAAAGTATGAAAAACTTACTTTTGTACTTTAAGAACTAAAAAACCTCTCACACTTGTTGAAAACTAATTACATCTTTACAGGTCGAAGTACTGCAGGTCCTCCAAAATAAAAGGTTGAATATGAGATTTTGGAAAGGAATTTTTGTTTCTTTAAACTAATCAAGTTTAAAACTGCAGTAGGGGCAAAAGGCAGTGGTTTTGGTTTCAGTACTGTTTTTTCTTAGTGTATATAGAGTGAATTAGGTACCAGAGAGACCTTGTAAAATACTTCATGCCATTCCTTAAAAACTTGCCAGCCTGGAAGAGAAAGCTGAGATTATATCAAAAGTGAAGCACAGACACCCTTTTTGTATAAAAAAGAAAGCAAATTAATGAGATAAAATTGACAAAAGATATTATAGCTCTTAGTTTCTATTTAAATCTGCATATCACTGAAGCTGCATTTGAGGGTTTGAATGATAAATATTCTTGAAGAATTTATGACATAAATATAACCATAAGTGAAATAATTTAAGGAAGATTAACTTTTTGTTGATCCAGCAGAGCTGACTGAGTTCTTATAGGGAGTAATTTATAAAATTGGTCTTGTACTGCATGGTTCAGTGAAAGAGTGATGGAATATAAAAGACGACTTCCTCCTTTTTCTTTACCCCATTTCTTTTATTCTGCACCACTTTTTGTTCAAGATGCTTTCTTGTTTCTCTGAGTGTCTGGTTACCCTTGCAGGGGCTGGCTGCCTCAGGTCACTCCTGAAAGGGTTTGTGAGAGCTTCAAGAGAGGCAGAAACCCCTTCAATCAGACAAAATAAAAAACCTAACCACTTAGGATAGAAGCAGCTCTCCTCATGTTGAAGCAGTACAAAGCTGTCCTGATCTCTTGAGCAAACAATTTTTCTTCCTATTTCAGAATATCCCAAAACCAGTAATTTGCAGAGAAGCAGACTTACTACCTAAGTCCTGGGATGCAAACTTCACAATCTGTGTGCAAAACAGGAAGGAACCTCACCACCTGTGACCTTTTAAAGACACTGTTTTCTTCCTCCTCCCCTTCCTCATCCCCCCAGCAAATTTTGCCTTTGCTTCAACAGGGTTTACATGTAGGATGAGAAGCAAAGTCTGCTAGCCTCCTAGGAACACTAACTAGATAAAATATTGGTGAAAAAAGCATAGGAATAACTTGGATAAAGTAGGATAATTTGAAGCAAGAGAGATTTAGCTTCTTGTGTTGCAAGGCCTTGGTTGGAGGAGGAGAGCTCTGTAACCTTGGCTTGGTTTTACTGAGAAAATTATCTTGAAGGTGTGAGCTAAAACTGTGTGAGATAAGAAGAGAAACACATGAAAATAAAATTTTTGATACTGCAGTAGTTAGCAGGAAGAGATTCAATGGGGAAAACACTGCCTTAAAGTGTAGAAAATCCTAGGAATAAAGCAGAAAATTAGGTGGAAGCCTGAAGATCATCTCATTTGAAGGAGCAATGGAGACCAGCCCTATCTGATGTGACAGATTACTGCCAGGCCAGCGAAGGCACACTGAATGTCTCATTAAGGCTGGGGAGGATATTAATACCTAGTTCAGTAACTCATTAATCCTAGATATATCTCAGGGGTATTAGCCAATAAATAACTACAATGTGGTCTTAAATTGGATATACTCCTCATGAAAAGTCCTTGCAGAAAGTAAGAAGTAGCTGGTAGAAGCATCCAAGGAGGAAAGATAAATCTGTTTTTCCCTGAGTTTGGTGCTAAGGGCCTTGCCTGCTCCTGGCACCTTCAATTACAGCCTGTTCCCATCTCCACAAAGAGCACCTTCCACCCACACACCCTGGCCAGGGAGAAGGAGGCAGTACAGCCACAGTCAACTCCACTTTTCATCCTTGTGCTACCATCCAAGGCTAATTAATTCTTGAGGGCCTGGCTTAATACACGCAAAAGTTGTCTTCAGCATAAGCATCTACTTTCATAAGATAATTGCATGACCTTCTATTTATTTGTAAACAAATGGCTCCTCCACAGCTTGTGGGGCTTCAGTTCAATATTGCCTTCTAGTTTGCCATCTCATGTCCTAGTAATCCTCTAGACTACAACTCTTAACTAAGATCAACTAGTGAGTAATTTATCAGATGAAAGTGGGGTGAGTTGGACCAGTTCACTGAAGGTGGAGGTCATACGTCACCATGGAGGTCCAACAGGGACTGTGAAACTTCCTTTCCTTATGTGCCTGAGAGATGCTCTGCCTCTTGCTGCAATTGCCCTCTCCTGTCATGGCCTGCAGAGGTTTTTTTCACCTGCTTTTTTTACCTAGTATTTTTCCAAAGACACTCCAAGTGGGGAAATGTGTTTCCCCATTAACAACTTTGGGTTCTGCAGATAAAAGATTCTTGAAGAGAACATGTCTGAAAGTCAAAATTGGTGGGAAAAGAGCTGGATTTGAATGGAAGAAACATGTTGAGTGTTCTAAAAAGAAAACTTACATTAATTTCTAAATATGTTTATTCAGTGCATCTAGTAATACAAATTGCACACAGTAACCACCTGTGGCCAGCTAATTGTCTCTCAACAATAACTCTCCAGCATTACCTAAGTACAAAGTATTTTTCTAAATGCATATACTATATATATGCTTTATGTTTCACTTATTTCTATTTATTAAATGAAGCATTGTAAAAATTACAGTCTTTCCATGCATCCAAGAAGTTACACTGCATGGTAGATATTTGCTCTACAAAGGCATCCCTATCATTGATCTTATAGACAAATCCAAGGAATAAAATGGGACAAAACAGCCTCTCTCCCCCCAACCCCAAGAAAGCAATGAAATGGGCAAAACTATAGTAGTCAATTCCTCATATTTCATTTCTACCTGCAAAGAACTGATGTTACTGTTTTTCTGAAAATTCTTCAGGGAAAGAAGTGAAGCTTTCTTAGATGTGATGACCCATGTGGTGCTCTTAATTACACCACTGCTAAACTTCAGTACATCCATCAGTTTCAATTACATGTTGTTTACTCTAGGTCTTGAGAACACAAGGAGCAATTTATCACAATTCACATTTTCTCAAACATCTGCTTGCCCTTTACTATTATGAAGAAACCTAGGCAAATTGCTGTATGAAAGAGGGTAAACATTTTTTAAAATAGAAACCCTGACAGTTTTTGACACCGTACAAATTAGTTTCATAGAGACCTTTTTCTTTTAAGGCTTTTTCCTTTAAGTGTACATGTTCCACTTTTGTAAAGTAGCTTCAAGTCCAAGTGAGGGATGGAAATTCCCCAAAAACACACGCAGTGAGTTAGGCACTTAACAGGTTGTTTCATAAAGTTCTGCTGAGCCTGGAGCCTGTTCCAACAGCAGCTAGAGAGACTCAGGCGAAGGATAGATGAATTAAGTACCTAATAAATTCCTTCAGGGAAAATCAAAAGCCAGTAGGCAATGTGAGTGAACAGCTGGACCAGAAGAAAATTGTTTTGAAGAGCGCAGTTGGATTTAGAGCAGTGTCTTGAATTTATGTTTCCTACATGCTTGTTGCTGCAGTAACATTTCTGTCATGGGCAGCAGATCCTGGAGCTTTGTCCTTCCACTACATTTACATTTTGATTACTTGGAAAACAGTTCGTGTAGAGAGCCCACTGGGTAAGTCTGGTGGGAAATATGTTGTCTGTGAATCACACCACAGACCACGTGTTAGCTCTGAACAAAGCAACAACATCAGAGTTTGATGCATTATTTACAGGAAATAATTTTCTCTGCAGCCCTTTCAGATGCTAGAAACTCCATGTGCTCCGTTCTGTTAGATCTATCTCCTACTAAGCTGTTCTCTAGGAAGAGCAACTCAATATTGTTTTCTTCTCAAATGAAATCTATCTTGGAGAGTAAACATCTTAATTTTACTTGGAAATAAATTGCATGGAATTGTTACCTTAATTACCTCTCTCATTATTTCTAAAATTAGGAAAGAAATAACATTTTTTCTCTGTAATAGATTCAAATATCCTCGAGGATTAATCTTTTCCATTTTCAAACAAAAACCTCTTGATATAAGTACTTTATATAAAGTACAGTATGTAAATGCTTTTCTCAATGACTTTTTCTTTTTCCAAAAGAGCTGCCAGAAGGATTGTCAGACCCTGAGCATTGTAAAATCCTCTTTTTTGTCCCATTATGGGAAAATGACAGTGCAACTTCCTTTACTTCCGTATTTCTGAACGTTTGATGTACCAGGCATATGGAGAATTCTCTTATGATAGAGTTTTGATTATTATCTGACCAGATTTTAGCAATATTGGTAAGAAAAGGTTCAGAGAAATCTCACCGGGCAATGGAAAAGTTAGAAATTTCTATTCTTATAACTGAAGAGCTTCCCTGGGGATTATGTTATAAGCTCTCAGCCATGAGCTCACTAGAGTCAGGAATAATAATAAGATTACCAGAAAAAAAACCTTCTTTCATTGGAAAGAGAAACTGCTGGAGTTACTAGATTATAGCTAATATAGAAGTGAATTACAGCTCAGCTACAGAACCCTGCATGCCCTTACATCATATACACAAATAAAACTCCAAGTAGGAGCAGTGCATATGAATTGCTTTGCTGTCAGTCTGAAGCAAGAGTTGGGAAGGCAGGCACAGCCCGACCAGAGAGACACTGCTGAGGAGCTTCCTGGGGAGTGCTGTGTCCTGGAGCATGAGAGGCTCTCTGGGTGATGTATTCCTACAACTAAGGGAAGTTCTGTCTCTTCTGCACACAGATATGACTCCAAATCACTTAGTAAAACACTGCATATTTCAGGAATGACCTCATCATAGCATGTCTTCTTTTTTCTTTTCCATCAGAAACTGGTGAAAGTGGAAAGCTTAGATTTCTCTTCTGGGGACAGTTTACATAATAATAGGTCAGCAGCTTCCTACAAAGAGACGATAGATGTATTATTTTACACTTTTACAATGCACAAAAATAACTTGGGTTTTCTACCAAAATATGAGCAGGCTCCTGACATGTTACAGGGACCTACAAAAAGGAACGTCATATTTATAGAAGTCATTACTTAATGCCTGGCAAAGAAAACAGTGTATTAATTCTGACTGATAGATGTAGGAGTTTTTAACAGTATTGTAATAAGATGAAAACTTTTTGTCATTTTCTTTATTTTGATTTTCAAAATTAGCTTTTTTTTTTTCCTATTTCTTTTCCTCCTTTTTATTTTCCTTTTTCTTTTCTTCTTTTCCTTTCTCTTCCTCCTTTTTTTTCTTTTCTTTTTTCCTTTTTTTTCTTTTACTTTTATTTTCTTTTTTTTTTTTTTTTCTTTTTTTTTTTTGTTGTTTTTTTTTTTTTTTATTAGCTGTGCCAGTGCATTTTCAGGTCAAACAAAAACTAGTTGCCACAACAGAAGAAATCTTGGACTGATGATGAAGAGTTTTTTTTACCTTCTCTACCATAAAACTAAATTTAAACTTGAGATACTGCTATAAAGTAATTCAAAACACAGGAATATAATTTTTGTGGGAATTCAGTGCTTTGTTGAGAAAAACATATATATATTTCATGCTTTAAGTCTTGCCACATATATGATTAAATATATAAAGTAGTCTAAATGAATCACTACAGTGTTTAGTGTAGAATTCCTTTAATTGTACTCTGCCTATGAGAAATACAGTAGAAGTGTCAAGTGTACTATTCTGCATGAATGCATCACTAATTTTCTCCAAAACCATAAATACATAGTAATATTTCTCTGCTATTCCAATAGCCAAGCCATCCCTCTGACACCACAAGGAAATCCCTCTGTAGTACAACTGCAACATGGCAGACAAAGGGGAGAAACCCCACAGACACTGTTATTTCACTCCAGTCTGACCATGATACACTTTTTGGCACTTTTTTTCGTGTGCAGGTAGATCATACAGTCTATGCCCTTTTTGACTCCAGAAAAGTATACTCCAACAATAGCTTTTCATTCCTCTCATCATTATGGAGAGATGTGTGAGAGCAGTCAACATATGGTTTGGGGATAATCTTCTTTGGAAGATTATTTTCAAAAGACAATTTGCCTGAGACCTCAAGAAAGACGCATTGTTTTCCCCAAAGTCTGACCTCTGTGAAATGTTAAGGTAAAATGTTGGAGAGTACAGGAACATAAATGCTTTTCTGTTCATAGGATGTATAGACAAGATCCAGGTCATCTGCTAGAAGTTTTACATCCATACTTTAATTACCTTACATATATAAAAAAAAATATTTCAAAGAGCCCTGAATTGTGCAGATATCATTGTAAAGATGGATATTAAAAATTTGTTTGATTTTCAATAGTTGAAAAGCCAGTTGATGGTAGGTAATGGCCAACTGGTGAGGTGATGCATATCAATGAGATTTAGGGGATTGTCTTCTGATACAGTGAGCTACACTTCAGTTGTTGATTGGCCAAAATCCCTTCTGGCCAAATTTGTACCCTGTCTCTTCAATGCATTGCATTGACTCAGGACATCACTGAATTACTGTCATTTTAAATTTTTTTAGTTTCAAACCCACCAATATTTGAGTCTAGTTGCTGGCACATAATTTGACCTGTCTGATATTAATTCAGGAAAATGACAAGTCATTCATGCATGGTAGCTTCACATTGACCTCTTATTATAAATGAGGGTATCACTGAGAAGAATTTTTAATAATGGCTCTCAAGATGATGCCATGTTTAAAAAGCCAATGCACACAGCATATTGGCTTACTTGCTTTAATTGTAAAAGTTTTATGGTAATATCCAAATAATTATACATGATGCTTAGTCACCTATATCTTAATACAGCAAAGAACTTTGAAGACAACACATTAGAAACTTCAGTGTCTACTGTTTACATTTTTAATTTCTGTAGCAAAAACCTCAGCTGGATTCCCTCCTATGAGGGAGCCTTGAGTAGGAGCCTTGTTACCCAAGGAGTCCAAAAGACTGCCTATGCCTAGGATCTCTTCATTGGGAGAGACAAAACCCTGGGGGAACAGCTACAAAAGTATCACGTTCCTTTCTGAGTCTTTAGCCTCTAATCTGTAAAATTATCTTTTAAGACCTTCTACTCATGTTGTCTTTCCAGTTAAGAAGTAAATCTGTAATTAGTACAAATTCTAATACCATTTAATGAAATATTAAATATTAAAAAAAAAATTGAGTACCTTTAAAGGACCCTAGTTAGATTGAGATTACTTTGAAGAATCATTTTTAAGAAGGTCTTCTATTTTTTTTATACCAGTTTCCTTTGATTTTTGCTTTCCAGAGAGAGTTTCAAATTACTCACATGCACATCAGAAATTTGCTAAGCTGTCGTTATATTGCAGCATCAATTGCTGGTAATAAGCTCACTGGTTTTAGAATGACTTCTAATTCATGCAGAACCTAAGTCTGTTTTGATTAGATGCTCTAGGACAGTACAGGATAAAGGAGGAAACTAAATATGGAATGACAGCTTAAAAACCAGAGTCCTGTTAAATGCAGGTCTACCAAAATGAGCCTCACTTTTTCATGTTGCAATTACTCTTTGCTGTGCATTGGAGTTTTCATTCAGTAAACCCTTGTTGAAGAATACTGAAAGCTTTGACAGATGAGTTGCTGAGGTAATTACTTAGCTCCTTTCCATCTCGCTAGCTTTCTGTCTGATAAATGAAGGCTTAAATTCTGCTTTCAACAATTCTAATCTCAGTAGCACAATCAATTACAGTAAAATGCCAATATATATTTTTTCCAGAGCCTAGCCAATTTAAGACTCCTTCCTTGCAGTTGTTTATTGTTTAGGTCAAGGAATAGCAGATGTATGATAAATTTATCCAGTCAGAGATGAAAAGGAAATGTAACTTTAAGTGACAGGTGAATTTTTAGCTGTTACCATCTACCAAAGAGTATCTTAATTCTCTTTTTAAGCAATAGCTAAGAATAAAATGAAAGCTCAGAAGGCGAATTATTGCTTTGTATAAATATCTCACAAACAAGAGTAAAGAGAGAAAACTGATGGAGAGTGTTGCCCCAAGAACCTGTGTTTCAAGAAATTAAAAAGCCAATTAAACCAACAAAACCAGAATGTTAAAATACTGAGATGACTGGATAATTTTCAATGGAGATAAGAGGTTAAAAGATCTAGAATGAAAACTGAAGATATTTATAAAAGGTTCTACATGATATTGTCATTTGCTGTAATGGAAGTTTTCATTCTGATTGATTGTCTGGACTCTTACATTTTTTCCATACAAACATCTTTCAATTAATAAAGGATTCATACTGATTATCTGACTTTCACATACAGATTTAGATCTCAGTTTTCCTTCTTGCTGATTTGTACTTGAGCATAAACAACAACACTTTCAGAGCTAAAGTCTAACACACGCACCCCTTTAAATTTAAGGTTTTTCACTAGTAAGCAAAATTGAAAATTGTTGGTCTAGTGAGATAGTATAATCAATTAAATAACAAAAAAATTCTTGATATTTTATTCAGATCTATGTACGCTACTCTGGACTGCCAGGTAGTAATCATATTCATTAAAATTTGAGTTTCCTGTAGATTAAACCCATGGATAGGATTGTGGTTCATACTCATAAATATCTGCAACGAAGAAATAGATGCCCATGCAGGTAAAGCAGAAATGTTGACCAAGTTTAATGCATGAAAAAGGCAATAGGCTGAGAAGAAGTCAGAGGTTGTCACCTTTGTCAAAATATCATTCATTCTTATTTTTCTCCATTTGTAGAATCTTATTGGAGACTCGAAGGTATTAGTTCTGAAAGGGAATTTAACAACATATCCTGTCAGCAACTTTGAAAATGTTACTTTTGTTGTTAGGAAATGCCTCTTGGAGAAAGAAGAGGATTCAAGGAGAAAGTGTGAATCAGCGGCACCTTCAAATTAAAGGTTAAGAAGAAACCTTTTTGTCAGGGTGACAAAATGACAAGTAGATTTCTTTCAGTCATCTTCTAAGGATACTTATAGTCACTTGTAACAAGTTTCTATATCTCTTTTTATTATTTTTTAATATTTAAAAGTGTAGAAAATTTTTGAAGTGCATGCACTTGCACAGTAGCACTCATGGGGATGTCTCTGGCTACTCCCAGGTTTGCTGAGCTGGACATGGAGGAACCAGGACTGAGCACAAAGGAGGGAGCACTGGAAAAAGTTAAAATGGCCTTAAGAAGTAATGAACATTTTTTCTTTCTATCATGCAACAACTAAATGTTTGTATCTTATTAATTTAATTTTGATAATGAATTACCTACTCTTATATTTTGCAAAGTATTTCACCCCAAAACGCTGTTGTATAACATGCCTGTGTGTCTGTATGTGCAGATTTGCCCTGCAGAATTTTCTCTTAAGATCCCAGCCTGCTCAAAAACTTCAGAGCAGCCACTGAGTTCAAGAGGCTAAACTACCATCAGTGCTGGAACTGATGGAGGGAATCCTTACATGGATGAGGGGATGATGTGCACACTCAAGTGCACACTCAAGGGGACACTGTTTTTCTCATCTCTCAGCCAGCTGATGACTTCCTTGCTTCTACTCACTTCTGTGTCCCACATAGAGAGGTCTTCTTTTCAAGTCTGTTGATAACACTGGGACAGAAGAACTACCAGACCAAAGCCAGGGTTGAAGGAATCAGTTTGGTATGCCTAACTGGCTTCATTTTTGGTATCCTTTCAAAAAGCCTATTTATGAGACTCAAATGTACACATGATAAGGAGTTCTCAAACTGCCAATGAGTTTACTATTGACCATATATAACTCATGAATATTTATTTCTAATTTTTTTAAGTTCTTTAAGTTCAATATCTTCTTCTGCAACAGGGAAAAGGCATGATATTCACAATATCATAATTTTGTTGACAATTATTCACTATCTTCAGGTCAGTTGTGGTTTTTGTAGGGCTTCTCTAGAGCTAAAATCATGCAAAATTTGTATTCTAGATAACCATATATTCTTGGTAAATAATTTCAAATCCTGAAATGAACCATTACAACTCATTTAAGGACTACCACTGAGTATGAGTGATTTATTTTTTTTTTTACTGACCATTTTTTTTCTTCCCTTCTAAAAACATTATTGATTAAATGAAAGACTTAAAAGAAAGGTGACAGCCAAAATAACCATAGTTGCTCAGAATTAATATAATATAATTTCTTAAATGGCACACATTTAAACTATTACTATTTTGGTTTTAAAAATCCATTTAGCTTAGTCCTTGAGATTAGTAACCAATTTTCTCTTGCAGAAGAAGCTTTTATTAGAGTCTGAAATAAACAAAAGAGAAGTGTAGGTGTGTTCCATCACATACTGTGGGCCACAGTGGGTCAAACTCATTGTCTACATTTAAATGCCTTTTATTGAAGGATTTTGATGTATGTGTACTAAAGTGTTATTGTTCATACAAGTAAGCACTGTACTGACTTTTGATTTTCCATACAGGCTGCGACACACTGGAAAAAGTTTTCTCAGAAGGTTTAGATTTTGTTGTTGTTGTTGTTGAAGCATGAATTGGAAAAGGGCATTTTCTTCTGCCCCTTTCTGCCTGTTCTTGCACTCACCTGGCAGAGGGCAGGATTGAGGCTGCTGTTAGACAGGAAAAACAGAAGGGCAGCACCAATCCATGTTCAATGAAGGGCTCAAGCATCAGCATCAAAATCACTGGGAATGTTTTCCACAAAGAGGTTGTGTAGTTTCCTACCTCTGAAGAAGTGAAGAAGGGATTCCTGAAGCACCAGGGTAGTAATTACATCACCAATGTTGTGGGCATAAAACACAGTGATGTCATCAAGTACTTCTGCACTTTGGTTGCTTCTGAGAGAAACTTAAAGTCAAATAAATTAAGAGAGAAGTAGTCACCTTTAAAGACCTCCAGACAGTGGTTTTCATATAAATCATGTGTCTATGCACCCTGAGCCTAGGATTCTAAAAGGTCTAGAAAACTTCAGTCTTGGTGGATGGTATATCTGGTTCCTTGGCAATGAGTATTAGGAAGGTAGACTGGTAGAAGGTAGTGAGAACCTCCACTAAAACAGAAGAGTGAAGCAAACTAACTGAGAAGCAAAAAATTTGCACTGTGTATATAGCAATAAGCATAAGGATGGTCCATGTGATACACCATAACTAACCATATTTTAAATAGTCAGAGTACAGAAAACCTTAAGAATGCAGCATATGCAGTGATAATGCTATAGTCTAGCATACATGTTTAGCTTTGCTATCTCTAGCTGTTGAAAACAGCTTTAATTGTAACTAGATTTAGGAAAATCAAATATGTTGATACTTGCCAAAGTCTAGCTTTAGTCACCACAGTGAGCCCATTGGAAATTAATTATGCAATTTTTATTTGAGGAAGGGTATTGATTTCTTTCAAATCTCCATGTATACGTGATGTTAGCTAGAAAATAATTTTAAAGGTTCAGAAAACTGATTGGCTGGATTTACAATGTTTTAAATGTGACACTAGTTCTTTCTCATTGAGAGTCATTCTTTAACTCCCTCAGTCACTCATCAGTCCTCCTGCTGGGAACAATCTCTGCTGTGGCTGTGGGGGACAGCACCAGATCTGAGCATGCTGAGCTTTGACACTATCACTGACAGGTTTGAGTAGACAATCTGCAAAACCTTGTAAATTCTTAGAGGTAAACTATAACCTGACTTGTGCCATTTCTAGCTGCTCATCTGTGCAAAAACTCCCCTAGTTATTATACTAATGACATTTTATACAGAACCTTTTGTCATCAGAAAGCAGCAGGTTAGCCTCCAAATGGATGAAATGCATGCACATAGAGTTAGCAGAAGTCTTCCTCACTCCATATCTGTTCTCACAATATCATGACAATCTGAATTGTATCCCTTGCTGCATGACAGCCCACAGGACTCTGCTTGGTGACAATCCACAGCTCTGCTGTAAGCCACCGTGCTTGACTGCTTCCCAGAATTTCCTGTGGAGTTCAGCTTCCATCTTCTGTGCATGTCTTCATGTGCTGAATATATTACTGTCATGTAGATAGTAATAATACCAAGACAAGCTTCTAAGGATGTAATTGCACTGCATATCTTATGTTAGATGTTTAAGGTACCTAAACCAAAAGCTTAGCCTCCCTATGTTTATCTTTTCAGTGCAGAGGAAAAGGCTTTTATGAATATCAATTCAGGGCAGCATCCTAATTTAGGAGGATCCTTAGGGTTAGGTGATGGTAATAAAACATTTTTTTTTTTTTCTGCATTGCATGGAAAACTGAAAAAAACCTGTCAGATAATAAGTAAAAAAGGTGTAGGTCGATGGTCATTAATGGTATGTATTGTAATAGGGCACAAATCTTGTATTCCTATAGAGCTGCAAGGGGTCTAAATATGCCCTAAGAACAATAGCACTCTTGGAAATTTAATGTTTTCCGAGTACTTTACATAATTTTTTTTGCCAGGTTAGATTTCATAATTGCAATAGTTACAGTCTTCTAGTTCCTAACATCACAGTTTTTGACACTAATATGTTATGATATTCTTTTCACGGCTAACTAGCACTGCATAGTCAGTATTCATTCTGTATGAACTAATGCTACATCACAGTCTCATATAGTAGGAATTTTACTGTCAGACACTGATGAATGCTGATTGTCAAACATTTCATTAAATTCAATACATATCTCATGTAACTTGAATATAAATGCCATATCTAAATCTAAACTTTTCAAATCTGTTTTATAACTCTCAGCAGTGCTCTTAATATCAGGTATCAGAATACTTGATATATAAGGGAATTAACAAACACATACTTTTCCTGCACATTTTGTTTCAATGAAAGGTTTTCTTTTCTTCAGCTTCTTGTTTTGGAAATTAAAGCTCCATGAAGGCTTAGTCTAGTATATTAGTCAGTTCCCTGAAGTCTGATTATGAATCAGTTTCTATCTTACCGGGAGGACATTCTTTGTGTCAGCCAAAGTACACATTTCAAGCGTCAAGCTTTTCTTCTTTTAGCCCTTTGACATGTTAAACAACATAGAAGTCAGCCAGCAGTGTGTAAAGTGTCTTTTAAATTTCCATAGCAGAACTGGCTTATATCTTGCATTCAAAATGATCCTGTCAAACCCACGTGCCTTTCTAATGCCCAGCTGTGATTGTCACAGACAATAGTCTAAAACTCATACAGAGTCATAAAGCAATGCAAGGTGAGATCAATGTTAATGTTTGTCCTTTGTTCCATTTTTAACCTTCAATGTGAAACACAAACTCAGCATGTATATGTCAAACAAGACACATTTATCACACAATCAGTTAGAAAATAGATATCTCTGGAGGGATTCACTCCTTGATCCACCTTATTTCTTAAAAGGAGGAAAAAATTCCTGTCTCACTAGAATGAAAGTAATGGGCATGCCATGTGTATTTGCAGTTATACACAGAGTAGTTACAATCTGAGAGCAGAGAAGGTAGATGAGAAAGTGTGAGATCTTCTCACATTCACTCTCACAGCTTTAATATATGCTGACTATTCAAAATTGTAGACATTAATTGATTGCTCCTTTCCTAAAGGCTTTTATGCCCTTTCTATTACCTAATTGTCTCTATCTAATGCATTTGAGGCTAGTGCAGTAATGTAAGTAAGACATAACTCTTCTGAACTCTTCCAGCTGCTCAGAATAATGAGTTTGGGGAATGTTGCTGATCCCTGTGTCTAGCCTTTTGCAAGTAGATGTTGTTCTCTGCTCTTCTCTGTTCTCTTCTGTTCTGCAGGAGGCATTTCTGAGGTCTTGGAGAAATGGGCTGTAGATAAACAATAAATAAAAAGTAACAATTTGCTGGTGTTTCCAATGAAAATGAAGGATAGTCACAGGGAAGCTGCTGTTGTTACACTGAGGCTTTACCATCTGTTGGGACAACTTTGCTCTCAGTTACTGTTTCCTTAAGAAGGTGGTTGTTTTTCACCACTGACCATTGTGTTTCTTAACTTTCAAAGCTGTCACTGTATGACACAAGAAATTGTACTTCTCATTACACTTCAGCATCAGTATGTACTAAATGTTGGAGCTGACAATCAAATGAATGTCATGCTTTTTCAGTTGGGTGTGGGAGCTCTTAATTAATAATAAACATTATGTTAAACTAGGCTGTTATATAGATTGTCCTTTCTTGTATCTGGAAGGAATATATATACAAAAAGAAGATTTTAGAGTGAAGTCTGCTGCTATTCATGAAAATAAAAAAATACATTACAATGGAATTCACCTGCAAAGTGCCTCCTAACATTAGGACATATCTATCAACAACTTTTGTTGAATTGGAAAGGGTATGAGAGTGTGTATTTGGAAATACACAGCATTACATGCTTCAGTGAATGAAACTTTGCAAACTCAGGGAGTCTTGAGATTACTTATATACCTAGATATGTTAATGTAAGAAATGCATTAACAACAAAGTATGAAATACACTCTTAGTTCTATCTGTCACTGGAATATTATAATGATAATGTTACCTTTTGAATTCTCAGGATACATAGACAGATAGATCAATCAAATGAGGTTTTTAAATTATTTTATTTATTTTTGTGAAGTTATTTGAAGTCAGAAGCATCAAATATTTTGGGTAATCTAGTTTTATGATGGACATTTTAAGATCAATCATACAAGAGTCCTGTTATTAAAAAAAAGCTACCTTTAAAAAGAACATAAAGTATATTAACATGTAGATGGATACTAGGATATAAAGATAACAGAAAATAGAGGAAACAGTAAGCATCATCTGATCCATCTCCACATCCCAAGGAAAGATTAGGTTACTGTTAATAGATATTGCTGAAATACCACTGTAAATCCTCTGTTTTCCAGGACTGGCTGTATCTGACGTCTTTCTTTTGGTCCTCTTTATATATATATATATATAAATATATATATATACATATATAATCTTTTATATATAATACTTGGTCAAGGAAAGGATGAGAGACAAAGACCAATCCTGGGGCTAGAAGCTGTTGAATTTTTTCAGCATAGCTTTTCAGGTTTGTAATTTTCTAAGTTTCTTTGGATGAAGCTAAGAAAAAAAATCAGTATCCCAGTGTCATATATATGCTGTATTAGTTCTTCACTTTCTGGAATTATTGTTTTCTCTTTATTTTCAGATTTCAGTTGTTTCAAATGATTGGCTTTTATTTTAGGTGGAAAGTGAAGGGCTCACTCTGTTACCTGAAACCTGTTTTTGTAAGTGATGAGGCAACTTTTTAATAAAAATGTATTTGCAAGACAAATGTGGAAAGAATTTGTCTTCAAAAATCCCATTATTAATATGTTTATTTCATAAATTATAAAATTATGAGTGTGTCTTTCCCATATTTTAAGTCCAGGAGGGAGAAGAGAGAGACTAAATATATAAAAATGTGAGATGGTTTAATGAGGTGAAGGTAACTATGAAATGCCTAAAGGAATGTAAATATGGAATAACTTTATTTTTCAGTTACAGCTTTAGAGCTTGCCAGTTTCTTTGCTGTCATCTTACATTGATGTGTGGAGAGTATTAAAGATGTCCCAAAGGTTTATCTTTAAATAGGAGAAGTAAATATGCCATCCCAGATTTTCTCTCTCACTGTATAAGCAGAAAGTTACTTTCCTTTTATTGATTGCATTAGAAGTCAAGACTGGGTACCAGAAGAGACAAGAGAATTATCAGGGAGCAAGAAAAGGTATCTGGCAGATGTGGAATAATTCTGGAAAAGTTTTTAGACCACCGTATTTCAGGGTTTTAGCTTTAAAAATCTTTATACACATATGTAACTACATCCATACTTTATTACACTGGTGTGCATCAGGTTTCACAGTAGTTTTTCATCTCTTACTAGAGCCATAGCATTGGGGTATAGGATTCTGACACTTGCAAATCTGATTTCTGTATTACTGTTTTGGTGAAAAACACTCAGACTGCTCACAGGCAGAATGTAAGGCTCAATGAAAGATTTCTGACCCTTGATTTTGCTTGACATTTCATCTGAGAATAAATTTCAGATCAAGTCTATATCTTCAGTGTGGAGAACTCTTTTTTTCTTGGTGAAAATTTATTCTGATGGCTACAAGAAGAAATATTGTTGATCCATTTCAGGCTAGTAAAAAGTTAAAATTAGGGCTTGAAGTTATTTCAGTGCATTTCAGTGCATTTGGAAAAAATAAAAATAAAAAAAAAGGAAGAAAAATAACCACTCGAGTACCTCTGGTACAATTATATGTATTTATGAGTGAAAAAGAAATATCTTTTTCTATGTTCTTGAGCTTTGGGGTAACCAGACAAACAAAGAGACTTTCTCTATTCACTAAACAAATATTTTCAAAGAGCACTCAAGCTAAGAGCCCTCCATTTAGATTCCCCGTGAGTCATATGTCAGTGCTTGGTCAGCTTGTACTGAGGTTTCCTGCTCTTTTATAGTAGATCAGCACAACACAATTCTGTGCTTGATAACTACAAACAGGTAGCTAAAGAAGAGAGCAAGATACTCTAAGGAGCTTGGTAAAATGGGTAAATTTCTGGAGATGAAGTGTGGCAATATGGGCATTGTGTTTTGCCCTTCATTTCTGTGCCTCCTTTTCTGTTCCCTCCAACTGCACCGTGGATCTTCCTTCTCAAGCAGCACCTGCACGGAGTCATTTTGCCAAGACCACTGAAGAGCTTTGTATTATGTAAAAATATGCCAACCCACTGGTTTCAGAGAGGTTTGATCCAGCCTCAAATATTATCTCCTAAATTGCACTTTTTAACCAAAGCGTGAAAAATGCGTGGAAAAATTAACGTTGCATTTTTACTGGTAGAGTTTCCAATAACTTTTAAACATTCACCAACTTGGAAATTAATAGGAGCATTAAATTAGTTTGAGTAGCAAGTTTATTTAGAGCACTATAAAATTTGCTGAGGCTAAATGTGAAATGTTCAAAAGGTTGACAGCAACATCTTTGCTACATGAAGTTAGTATCTCATTATTCAAAAAATCCCGTATTTGGGTAACTAGTGGCCATACAAGCAACATTTGGATACTCAGGTGTTTTTTTTTTTTTAAGTTTTTGAAGGTGAGACAAGGAAATGGACCCAAGCTTAAGATGAGATTCAGCAAAAATGTAAAGCAACGAGTCCAGGTATAGCAGGTTTGCATTACTTAATGTGTTTTATGTATTATTAATTAAAATAAAATTATTTTATAAAATTCATTATTAATTATAAAATTTATATTTATAATAATTTAATAAGAAAAATAAATGTTAATGCAAAAAGAAATTTATTAGAAATTAAAATAATAATTTAATTAGATTAATGAATAAGAGAATCCCTCTAACTGCTAAAGAACAGAAATGTTGATCAAAGAAGAGATTTAATAAAATTGCTGAAAGGAGCTAGGATCTGATTCCTCTACAGTTCTCACACACATTTCCAGGATAATAAATCCTTAAACACAGAGAAAGTGATGTATTAGAGAGTGTCAAAATTATCATTTGTCCCAGACAAGCTGGTAGTGAGCATGCATATGTTATTAGTATGTGGCCTGATATAATCTCTGAAAAATGACTCTGCAAGCACAAAATCACTCCAGTAACACATCTTTAAATAGTTTTTCCTATGCTGTAGTTGACAAGGGCAAACTTTGGATCACTAAAAAATACAAGAAAACCAGCAAGGGAGTAACAGTGTGTTCATACTAGAAATAGTCTTAAAGAGAAGATTCTCTTTTATTCTTAAGATTGTTTTGCTATACTCAACAGCGTTGCTTGAAAATATTAAGCATTTAAACAAATTCAACCCAAATTTAATGTTATTCATAATAACAAATAGCATAATTATAACAAACAGAGCCAGACGAGAAAGCACAGGTTTGGTTTACAGTAGGTTAATTTATTTTTTTTTTAATTTACAGAAATATAAAATTAGCACAATCCTTTTCTGATTGTTTTTTCCCTTTGTTATATAGTCATAGATAAGACATTTTTTTCTGCAAACTCCAAGCAATGTTCCAGAGCAGGGCATTCAGCTGGAACACAATAAGGTTTGTTTCCAAAACCACTGATGTTTGCAAGTCCACTAAGGGAAAATGAATGCTGGAAAAGGGTTAATGACAGACTTGGACAACTTCTTACAGTTAATGGTTTATTTTCTGAAAACTCTGCCTAAGAGTGTACCATAATGATTAGAATATGAATGGCTTTCATAAATCCAAAAAAAGAAAGATCTAAAACTTTTGAAAATACAAACCCAGAACCATTTAGATAAAGTTTGAAATTTTGTTTTTAATTTAGCCAAAAATATTTAAAAGGATTACACAGCAAAAAAAAAGAAATTGAAACTGCTTTGGACTGAATTAAGCACTGAATTGAAAGCCTTTCTGGGGCCTTTCATTCCAGTGAGATAAAATTAACATTTTGTTTCAGATTTATCAGAAATTCACTTTCTGATTTTTTTTTAAATATCTATACTTTTCCCTCCATTATTTTCATGAGGAAAATAACTTTCCCTTAGATGATAACACTCAGCTCTAGCTCTGCCATGCCTACTCTTGAACCACCATGTTTAGGGCTGCTGATCCATGGGGGGGGGGGTTTACAGGGTTACAGCAGAAACAATTCACAGTGTAAAACAGGATTAACCCAAGTGTCCTCAGTTTTTCTGGGCTTGTTGGCACAGATCTCCACATTAACATAATGACATTAAATATCAGAGGAAAGGGAAGGAGGAAGATCCAGCTGGAGGGGTTGTGGGGGGTGGGGGGAAGGGACCAGAGCATCAGCAGGTGCCTAGAGGATGGTAAAACAAAGGAGGCTGCGGGGACGACAGGGGCAGCATCCAGCACTGGGAAGATCTGGAGAGGAAGCAGTGCTGGGTCAGAAGGGCAAGAAAGGGCAGGCAGCAGTGAGGCTAGCTCCAAAAAGATTGGGAGCTGCTAATCTGCAAGAAGCAGCTGGAGGTGAGATAACAGCTGCTCCATGGCAGAGGGCAGATATCCATCAAAACTAACAAGTTGCAGAACTAATTAAATTCCCAGCTGCTTTTAGGCAAAGGAGTAACAACATTAATTAGGATGGCTTTTTCCCATCTTCACTGGTCAGAGGGCACTGCCCTTTTGTTTTGCATAGAGATTGCAGTATTTGAAACCATCTCTGCTATCTCAGGAGGAAATAAATGCTTTAAGAAAAGGAGACTGGAAGTGTGCAATGTTATGAGCATGACACACCAGTATATATGTTAGAAGTTTTGGAAATTCAGTGCCAAAAGAATCCTGGCATCGGAAATCGCACACAAATCTCGTCTTGGCATTATTGTTTAGTTGAAAAATTTAGACATTAGGAAAAAATTTATTCACTATGTGGGTGATGAGACTGTTATGGCTGGAAGTAACATTAAATTATTTTTGCTTTTGATCCACGAGAACAAAGTCCAACCAGCAAGGGATGGGTGCAAGCTTAAACTTGACAATTGATAAAGCGCAAAAGGATAGAACTCCATGAAAGTGAAGGTATGGCAAATATATTGCCAGAAAAAAGATGGGAAAGGGAAAAGGAGCACATACAAGAAAAGAGATTCCTCCAGGGGCCCAGCTGTCCAGCAAGTTTGTTGTTCAAGATGGCGTTCTGATCCTGGATGGGACCTGATGCAAGATGCTGGCAGATGAAGGACAATGGAATGGGTGCCTCCTTATTTGCCCCTAAATTCCTGCAGTTCCAGCTCAGTTTCTTTGTTCCCCAAGGAAAGGGGAAACTCTCCCCTCCCCCCTCCTGACCTGCAGGTCAGCTGCAGCAGGAGCCAGGTGTCCCCCTCAGTGCAGCATTAGCAGAAGGATCAGCCCAGGTGCTCCCCCTGCCATAGTTGAAGGTGGGCTCACCTGGAGGGGATTTCCATCCAGCTTGTTGCCAGCTCCTCAGCTAAGGTGCTCCGTGACTGACAGAGACATTGGAGGCTGCCCTCAGGAGTGTCTCCTCGCAGGTGGTCATTGTCACATCCTCAAGAAGGGGGCATGAGGGGGTTGGGGGGCTCTCCACCCAGTTCTTTTCTCCTTGGAGGCTGTCAATACTAGCTCTGCTCCTGTCACCTTTAATTCACTTTAAAATTGTCTTTTGAGGCAAAGAAAATCCCAGTCGGTGGAGTCTCAGAGACACTGGATGAGGTTTCTCAGGGAAGTTGTGACTGGTTCCTCCCTTGAAGGGTTCAGGTTGGATGCAGCTTTGAGCAGACAGTCTGGTGGGAGGGGTCCCTGCCCAGACACCGGGGTTGGAACGAGATGATCCTTAAGGTCACTCCCAACCCAAACCTTTATGATTAATTCCAAGGGTTACTTTCTATCTAATTTTGAATACTGGGTACCACATAGCCAAACAATGACAGGAACAAGATCATTATCTCAGACAGTAAAGCATCTGAACATTCATGTTATAAGTCCAATTTTTATTTTCTTTTCTGAATTTGGCTCAAGAGTACTTGCATTTTAACTCAATAGTAGCACATCTTCAAGAAGAGAGCACTCATCATGTGCATTAACCAACAGTCCAGTTGTTCAGGCAGTAATCTTTGAGCAGGTTTGGAAAGTTCTTCTCTCTAACACCATCTTCAAATTAGAAGGGGAACAAAACCCAGCTCTTATTATATCTTATTTATTATTTTATTTCCTGCTTAGTTATTTTATTAGAAGATCTAAGCAATCTTTTTTTGTGTGTATTGCAGTTTGAAAAGACAGCAGGATATCAATGTAATTCACAGATCTTATAATAATGAAGAAACTAAAGATATGAAACTAATTTATCTTAGAGCAGCTTACCTCTGTAACACTAATCAGGTGGATTGAATTCAGGTGAAAGTGTAATACCAAGTTCAGTTTCTGTTAAAAACAAAATGCAATTTAATTGCTTATTCTGTTCTACCAGTTTATGCTTGTGATACATAGAAATTAAAGGTGCCATGAAATAACAGCATATTAGTGTCAGCGTGAAGCTGTTTACATCTACCCTTTGCCTTGGTTGTAGTATAGGGTACAGAAATATAGCAGGCTCAAGCTTTGATGAGTAACACCTTTATTATGCCAGCTGACTAGAACTAAATTAGAACATTATACCTCTGGCAGAACACATGACAGCTGCATGAACATAAAACAAATTCCTTTCATGAGTATATTACAACTAATGACATGTGAATTCATATTGATCAAACCCTTCTCATGTCCAAGTTATTTGTCAGCTATTCAGAATACAAGAGATACCAGCTCATCTAGTTACCCTTGAAGTGGTAATTTTGGATAGGCTTGTAAGAAGCAATAGCAAGAAGAGGCAACAAAATCGATACCTTATATACGTAATCTTATATCACAACTGCATAATGGCAAAGGTTTTATGACTGAACTTAAGGTTGGTTCAAGGGTCTCAGAAACTTCCAGTGCCTTTTATTCACTGCTGACCCTTTTCTTTCATTACCTATTCAGACCTATTCAGGTCCAACCTTTCTCCAGGCTTTACAAATAAGGCTTGAAGTCTGACTGTAGTTTTGTTCCATAGTGCTGCACTTCATGGTGCATTTGCATAGCATCCACTCTGGTGGCAGCTGAGCCCATCACAGACATAGATAGTTATCCAAAAGGCATCTTTCTGAAGAAAAGAACGTTTTGCTTTTCAACGGAGATACATTTTTTATGTCCTGGTTAATGAGGGGGACCCACATTGCTCAGGACTTAAAAAGGGTGATATTATCCTTGTCTGAAAGGCCATACATACACAGTACACATCATCTAGCATTACCTCTGAGGAGCTAAACACAAGTGGTCTCCATTTGCACTCACAAACCAGCATCCTTTGTCATCTCAGCTTTGATGAGTCTGACAGGTAAGAGGAAGTGAAATAGTACGAGCTGTGGAAATAACAGAAACAGGAAAATAACCTTTATCTGGTAGAGCCTACTGAACAATATTCCTCGACTGGTTATGAGTAGCTCTCATTCCCCACTGGCATTTTTTATTGGCATTTATTCTTGGTCAGATTTACTTTATCATGAAGAATTAGAAAGTACTTATAAATGGGAGAATGCACTCTTTTAGACAAAAAAACATTGTTTTATCTGGATTGCAAGACTGCTCATCAAGTTCTACCGATTTCCTGACATGCATATTGACACTGGCAAATCACTGGCTTCTAATGTATTTGGTATTAGGCAAACATAGTAAGAAATAACCTTACTTCCAAAGAATGTACAGGCCAACCTATTTAAAGTGAAATTATTTATCCTGTACAGAGAATTTACAGGCTTGGAATGAACCTTTTCAAGTCCTAGAGATTGTGCTGGGGCACCTCCTTTTAAAAGCAGAGCCATGAGACTGAAGAACTGCTTGTACAACAGGCTCACTTCTATATAGAAAATTGTTCTTGCTTTTGTCTTCTGCTAAAAGAGGGATGTCAAATAGAGGATTTAGCAAAAAGGAGGATGACACTTAATGATAATCCAATTAAAAGGCAATAATGGCTGAACTCTGTTCTGCAGCATTTCCATTTACTTAAAGGCTGACTCCAGCCTGATATTTAATTAAAACTCATCATTTTTATATTCAACATTACACTGGAAATCTATTTTATTGAAATCAATGTTTTCCAGTTTGTAATATTATATCACTTTAATTCATTGATATTAATAAAAAAGTCAAATTGGAACCCAGGCACAAGCAGGCTTTTAAACAAAGAACAATGAATACTCCTGATGTTTGCTCATGTGGTATAAAATTGTTGCTTCTAAATAATATGGAATGATTCTACTGTAATCAACTGAATCTTGTTTAAAAATTCGACACCTGTTTTTATTTGTATTTGATTAGCTGTGACTTATCAAAGCACTTTGACTTGCATCTAACTAGTGCAATTTCATCCTTCAATAGATTTACATATTGTGTTTGTGTTACGTAAGGTCTTGCCAAGAATTTGTTCATATTAAATACTCAGAATTCTTGTTTATGCAGCCTCAGAGATGTTATACTTTCAAAGCCTCAGAGATGTATTCACAGATCTCCTTCAAGATCACCTTTTTCACAAACAGTCAAAAGAACGAAATCTTATGATGGTTACATCACAATCTTTCAGGCTAGCACTCAGTATGCCACTAAGGAGAATATAATGGCTCTAAAGACCATAACTTTATTTCTTCATAAGGAAAAGTCATTGCCGTGTTTAGAGTTGAAATAAGTGGCAGAATATCAGCCAGTAATCTCCCACTAAGGAGGACTCATTTTATTGTCATCAGACATACAAAACAAAGAGTTTCTTTTTGTTTGTGAAATACATACCCTTTCAGCAGCACTGCATTGGACTATACAAGCAATCCTACTTGAGGTATAAAAATGGTGCAATAAATCAAGCTTTAGGCTTGTTTAAAATAATGCAGTTGCAGCTGCAGTTCATGTGATGACTCTAAAACAGATTGATTTCTTTCTGAATCTCTGATCTTCGTAATCCAATGCATCAGACTGCTTAACAAGACTACATCATTTATTGCTCTGTTCAGCTAAATATCTTGACAAGTGTAAGATTAATAAAGCTGGTGCCTCTGCATCCTCATAAATGTATTCTGGAGCTAATTCTCTAATCTTTCATTCATGTATTGTTCTTCAACCATCTATGTAACACTGGGGTCTGCATAAGCCTGGGAAGGCTGTAGAGTCTGAGTTTCAATCATGCATGCAGAACCAGCACGTGATAAACTGACTTCTGGAAAGGATGGAGAACAGGACAGGCTGGAAGACAACAGGTTCATATCCTCCTGCCTTAGCTCAGCTGTACCTGATGGAGTACTTCACACCTGAAATGCTGTTCCTCTGGAAACTGACAACTGTAGAGGATAGGTAGACGTTTATCTTGCTTCTGATTAAGAACGTCACTATAGCTGATAGTAACTCCTTCAAAAGAAAATTAGGAGGACTTTTATTGTTATGAAATTAATTAAGGGTAACTTAGAAAAAGAAATATGCCGAGTTATATGAAGGGATGATGATGATTTCAGCATTCTTTTTTTGAAAATTTGAACTCAAGATTCTCCAAAAGTAGCAGAGAAGGAAGAGTCATGTCATCTCAGAATCTGTATTATTGATATTCTTAAGTTATTTATATTAATTTTATTGTTTATATGATATTATATTGCTTCATATATGTTTTTATACAATATATTGTGATATATTATGATAAACAATATATTATTATATTCTGGGATGTAATACCGTACATAAATACTATATGCATTGTAAATTGCAGACTCTAGCAATTAATAATATGAAGACATGATTAAGGGCTAATCTATAGTGACTTCACTATTACATGTCATTACATTACATACATTCCATCACATTAAATATCAAGGTAAAGGAAGACAAAGCACTGATATTCAATTATTCAGTAATTGTTAATTAGATCCTAATAAATATTAGGTTTCCAAATCTTCTTTGCAGATGTAAAGATGTTAATCTGGAAACAACAGTGTGGGCTAAGGAACTGGTGGCTTTTTTGCTGCAAGTGTTCTTTCAGAAATTGATACATGGGATTTAATGTATTTTTTGAGCTCAACACCGTGGTCCAGAAGACCCTTTTTAAGAGAGGTCTGTCCTGTCAGAAGCTGACACTTGTGTTCCTTGACTACTGATAAATAATAGCCTCAGTTCTGCAGCACTAGGATATGGAAGGATAACCTGTTGAGCTGTGCTTCCAGGAGAAGAAGGAAAATCAGTACTGAGAGAGAGGGCAAGACCATGTGAAGCCCATATCAGAGAAATGTTTTGCAGTGTCTGTTGTCTGGATGATAAGCCTATGTCAAAGGTAAGATAAAAGGTACAAAGACAGAATATATTCAACCCTGTTTTCTATTTGCATCAATACATTTCACTGGTTATAATGCCACAGGAATGGTACTGGTATATTAGATGCCACATAGGAAAAGATGTTTTCAGCAAGAAGTCTTTATTTAGACATCAGTCTTATTGGTTGAGAGACTGTCCATGAACAGACCTAAATCCGATAGGACAAATATGACTGTACATTACCTGGGTGAACAGGAAGCTAATCTGTCAAAAGAGGGTGAGGATAAAGCTACCTCCAGCTCTTATGAAGTATTTTTAAAATTTCTCTCAGTAATTTTGCAGTACTCTGTATTTTTTACTCCAACAGCAGTCTCATTTCTGCAATATTGTCACTTTTTCACATCTGGTACAAGATTAGGCTCTGTGCACTCACCAAAAAACTTTCTTTTGATGTTTGTGGCTAAAAGAAGAAGAGGATTTATTGTGGAATACAAGAACAGATCTCCACAGCATCTCTGCCACAAGAGAGCATCTTTGCAGATATCTCTCAGTTGTTGCCTCTTCTCCTCTGATCTCTTGTAACAGATTAACTTTCATATGTAGTGAGGTAAGTAATATTGATACAAGAGACTTAAGTTCCTGAAATTTTTTTCTGTTTTGGTATTTCCAATATGACTCTTTTAAAAGGAAGGAAGGAAGGCATACAAATACTGGAATTAATTATCTTTCTGAAGATGAAAGATTTGTGGCTAATGCAATGACAAAGGACACATTTTTAGCTGGCTATTCAAATTCCAGCTTCAACTGGACTGTTAGAAATTCATTAAAACATTGGTGTTTGTACCTGAGTTCATTGCAATGGTAAGTGATGATGGGTTCAAAACTATCACTACAAGAGAAAAGTATTTGTAACATACCATGAAACACAAGCTTCATATTCCATTGATTGCTCTTTGATTAAACATTATGAATTACCAGTGTGCTCATGCTTGATGTGAGTAATAACTACAGGTAACAATCACACACTGACATGCATTATTGGGTAAGCATGTTTTATTCAGCCACTGCTATTATGACTTGTTATACAGTCATTATAGTATAGTCTCTTCCTTTATGACTCAGAAGAGAAATGGAAGGGCCATAAATAAAGATCATGTATGGTCAGTTCACATATTCTTCTTATGGGAATTTTTTTTCCCTACTGTTTTTTTTGGTATGAAATATCACCTTTGTTTAGATTACTATAAACAGTTACCAACTAGTGGCATCCTCAGGACCTCTTCAGATTTTGGAAGGTGTAAATATGGTTAGATTGGAGGGAATTTCTCAGACACAACGATATAGTGTGAAGAGTGTAGCACTGAAACTACACAGCCATTTTATTTTGTTTGTTTTTAAGTCTTTCATTCTCCATGTGAGAACAACAAAAGTGCATACAGCCCATAGGGGCAAGCTGACACTGTCCCTTAAATACACCAAACTGCTCTGAAGGCAGGAATATGAAAAAGGCTGGCTCCCAAAGGAAGTCCCAGGAAACGTTCTGGCTAGTTGAATTCTGTGATCGTGTTAATAATAATAAGTATAAAATAGATTACAGTGTGTTATATATGATATGAAGGCAGACAAGTCCTGGAGGCTGCTTCTTCCCTTTGTTCATCCATCTAAAACCAACCACAGTCTGTCCTTTGCTTTGAGTCAAATCCATCCCTGAACTATGCCATAAATTAAAAGCATGGCTGAAAAGCACATTCTGCTTTAGAAGTTATGGTTAAAAAAGAAAAAAAAATATGAGATTCTCAGTTTTATCAATTTTAATGAAAAAGATTCCATTTTGGAAGAGTAAAATGCTTACTCTTTTTTGCTTGGCAGACAGCTCAGAAAAAACCTGCACTTACCTGGCCACTAATGATCCTCACAGAGACTTCATTGTCCAGCCCAGCAGGCTAATCAAAAATGCTTTTTTTCAGTCAGTTTTGATAAGAGAAGGAAAAATATTCACCATCATTCTGAGACTTACAAATGTTCATTATTCTAGAGAGAGAAGACAAAACAGCCAGAAGATCCTGTCATAGAATCATTGGAACAAATGTAAAATATTACACAAAGCAGTGTGAGAGCTGCTTTAACTTCATCCCACTGGCTGACCCCTTATGCTTTTCTGAAATTTTCCAGACCCATCACCTTTTTTTCTAACTGTTTTATCTCTGTCAGCCTCATGTATGGGGTTATTACAGGAGAGGTTCCACTCACCCAGTGCAAGCTGAGGATTACATTTCATACAGACATACAGATAGCTATTCT
Organism: Calypte anna; assembly: GCF_003957555.1. NCBI lineage: Eukaryota > Metazoa > Chordata > Aves > Apodiformes > Trochilidae > Calypte > Calypte anna. Next base: position 26,119,759 of record NC_044244.1, read on the forward strand.
GCTGGATATGGGGATTTAAATGATCATATGCTTGAAGGCAAGTGATTTAGATTAAAAAATAAGTGCATTAACATGAGTTTTAAAGTGTTTTGAGTATTCTGAGAAGTTGCTTAAGAGTATCCTGGTTATCTATGGGGCTTTATAAAAAAGTGAACAACTAAATCCATATTTATAATTATGAAAGACATAGAGTCCTTTTCTGCAAGTCCATATTGGTATTCAATAATGCAGTTAACGTTAGAACAAAAACTATTGATTTCAATAGTTGAGTTTTTTTCAATTTCTTATTGACTACCAACCACTATTCTGATTTTCATTTTTTTGTTCTCTTAGGTCTGTACTTCCAGATGTTTGAACAGATGCTGTTGCAAGGAACACAGAGTCATATAGCTGAAACTTTACACTGTTACTTCATACTAATATGGAGAAGATTAATGCAATGTCTTGGGAAGACGAAGATTGCTTATAGTGCAAATTTGGGTGTGAAAGCTTGTTCACTACTGTTTGCTCATTAATGTCAATTAGGCTGTCAATTAAATCTTGGAACTTCACAGAATGTGTTCCTGTGGTCCTGACAGGTATTGTGATTTAAGTAATGTGACCTGTGATATGCTATGAAGACTCAAGAGGACCTCAGGTTGTCCTCCAGGCCTGAGCTGTTGATTCAGTCAAATGCTCTGACTGGGCATTCTGACTGGGCACTCTGACTGGGAAGATTTTTATGGGCCAAAGAGCCAAGACATGGCCAGCATCTCTTTTGGCTTCTGTCTATTCATCCTTTTCCTTCCATGCTTTTTAATCTTTCCTGTACTCCTTTTACAACACTTTGCAGTCTGGACTTGTAGGCATCACAGTATTGCCATTAACAAGATGCAGTGAGCAGAGATCATGGTTTTGAGGTCTTAAGTTACCATTTAAAAAAGAGTGCTTAGGTTGAGAAAGGCTTGACCTATTTTCAGGCAGAAGAGAAAACTAAAGATCAGGGACCTACACCTTTTTGTTGGCTACATATATGCTTCAAAGAAGTCCAGAAACCTGGACTCTTATGACCCTTTTTTTTTCTAGTATAGCATTGCCTGTTATCACTGACAGTTTTATTGTCTAATCCTACTTTGATTCCTTCAAAACATGTGGATTCCAATAATGCCTCCTGGCACTGAGAATTTTTGGCTAATGCTGAATATTTTGTGATAAAAGGCCTATCCTTCTGTATCCAGCTGAACAAAAATGGAAAAAAATATTTAGTAAATATCGGTATCAGTTTATCAAATCTGTCAGATTTATCAAATCTGTCAGCCAAAAATAGGATTCAGTAGTAATCCAGGGCCATTTTTTTGCCCTTTTGGTCTCAGACATCATGATAATTATTAATCATTTATCTTATGACACCAGCAGCATGCTTGCTGCTTTGCAGTCAAAAACTAAAGGTCTCTACTTACAAGGCTTATCATCAAAACAAAGAGTGGGTGGAGATACAGCATAATCAAGAAAAGAGGTTTTGCTAAGGTTTTCTGCCCTGTGACTTTATTTCATACTAATTGTGCTATTGGAGTACACCTGATTTTTTTTTTTTTTTTTCCAATCTTACTTCATAATATAAAAGCCACATGACAAAATTGAGATGGATCATTATTTTCAAGTCGATGAGTTCAGGATGTCTGATATTGGGTGAGGGCAGACACTAGCAACCCCAGTGATGTCTTGGCACTCCCAAGAAGTGCTTTTAACTAGAGCAATACATGTGGGATCATTTATGCATTAATCTTTCTAGTGCCTGAATTGCACGCCTCTTGCTTTGAATGTCTGAGAACCCCTGGTGGCTAAGGCAATCTTTTGGAAGAAAGGAGGAGGATTTCAAACTCAGTTTTTCTAGATCCAACCACAAGATTATCATAAATGGTTGATGCCTCCCCCTTCAACAAAGGAGGCAGCTTGCTTAAGCTTTTTGAAAGAAATGCTACAAATGTGCTATTGAAAAATAACATATTTTTGTCTTCTAAATCCCATATCCACCTTCCTTCAGCATTGATTCTCACCAGATAACTTATGCACTGGAGAGAAATGGGGTTTCATTTCACAGCTAGAAATACTATGCAATGCTTTAGAGGCTCCCTGCTGCTTACATCCTTTTCTGGGATGCCTGATTCCCTTTCTGTAAGGAAAACCAAGTGCCTCAGCACACAAGTGAGTATTTCATTGTGAGTGTCTAAAAATCATGCTGTCGGATTTACCTAATAGAGGCATAACTTGTTGTTCTCAAAGGAAGCATATACCTACACTCCAAGCAAGAACCATTTGAGGAAAACACAACAGTAACCTAATGAGAACCTATTCTTCTCCCACATTGGAATTGTTCCAGTGTTGCCCTCTGTGCTGCCTAGATTATCTAACAGTCATTTACTAAGTAATGATAATTAATAATCCATCAGTAGCTGGTAGATCTTCAGCTGTGCCTCTTGCATATTCCTAGCAATGCAGCCTTGCCTGATGGGAATGCTCTGAACAAGCTTGTGAGTTTTTGGGGACAGCAGCTTGGCCACCATAATATCATCTTATTTCTCAGATAACAAAGGCAAGAGACTTTAATGAAAGGGATATTTGGGGCAAGTGGAGTTCCTGTTCACATACATGTGTGTAGGTTCGTTGTGTGACACTGGGTCCTGGACCAATGAGACACAGCTTCCCAGAGCCAGTTTGACATCTTTCCATGTCAGGATCTTTTGTTTTCTTTCCTTTTATTTGAGCTGCACAGCATTTCATTTTAAAGTATCCTTCATTCACAGCCAGGATTTATCCTGCCACAGGACAGTCTGTTCAGCCCTCCAAGGTGCAAACCCCCTTGCTATAGCAATGCAACTGGGTTTTTAACTTCAGTCCTGCATTAATATTCCCAATACAGGAACTGCCAGGCTCTTTTTCTATTTCTAAAAGCTATGAACAAATCATGTGACACAGCTACCTGCAGAAATTAGCCTTGCCTGAAATGGCAGGCTGCAAAGCCAGCAAGAACTGGAAGTCTTGCATTAAAAAGGTGTCCCAGCAGCATTGTTTTTAATTCTATCCAAGTTCCTAAAAGACTGGGGAGAGGTAATTCCAGCAAGAACACAAGAAAACTAGCAAAGAAGCAAAAAAAAAAAAAAAAAAAAAAAGCACCTGAGAAGAACAGGGAACTACGTCTTTGTCTTTAACAATAGAGGCATCTACTTTTTCTGAAACCGTCTAAATTTAACAGGCATGAAGAGACAAGCATTTGCATTGATAATTAGCTCAGTTTTTATCCCCTCTCCTTTTACAAAATATATAGAGTTTAGAAACTCTGTGTAGCGGCAAACATCAGATATTCTTATAGTAATTACTATGAATAAAATACTTAGCAATGTGGAGCCTCAACAGCCACTATAGTGTCATTTGCCCCTAAAAGAATTAATGTAGTATAAATCCTGAAACCAACACATCCAGAACCTTGAACATTTTTTGTAAATATTCCCTTTTCTTTTTTTTTTTTTTTTGGATGCTTCACTTTAATTACAGTTGCAGTTCTGAAAAGATTGAAAGAACAGAAGCAGACCAAAAAGTATACAGCAAGCCCAGGTTTGTGCATCAGAGTGGTAAAAAGTAATTTGAAATAGGGAACAAACATCGGTGAGAATCAGAAAACAGCAAAGGAAATACGTGATAGAGAAGCCACAAAGAGCACCACACTATTAGAATCTTTAGCAGGCACTGGGGGTAAAACAGCATTTATATAATCTTGTTTTTTATCAGAAGGGAGGTGTACTTATGAATACAAATCCAAAACTCCACCAGGCAGAAAATAATTCTTAAGAGAAATATTTATGTTACATACTGAATGATGCTGACAATTTTGTTTCTCAATATCTGTACATATATAAAGTATGTTTCTTTGACCTGGCTGTAGTATGAGACTGTACTATAATGAACAGAATATCTATGCAAGTGGCAATGAAATATTCACTAAAGCAGTAAATACTGATGAGGTACAATCAGAGGTTAGAAACGTGAGGCCTCAAGACTGAAAAAAGCCAAGTTAACACAGAAAAATATAATTTGTCACCTAGTGAAGTAAACTGAAAAATCCATAAATCTAAGATTGCTGCTTGCAGCTGTTTTGAATAAATTATTGTTTTATTCTGTGACTTTCAAATAGAAAAATTATAAAAGTACCCTTATCATCTATATTTTAACCAGGGATAGGGGGAAAAACACCCCAACGACTTCATTTTCTTTCACCACTCAGTCATGTAAAAACACATTAGAGAAAACCATACTAGAGTTTTGAGAACAGTTGTAAAAGCTATTAGGAAAAGAGATGGCTATGACCTCTCAAAACACAGCAGGCACATCTTCAGTGAAATAAAAAGCTACAATATTGATCATAATATTTTCTTCTAGCCTTGTACATAAAAACACAGTGCACCATCTCTTTATGCTCATTTGGCTTCATAATTTCATGCCAAAGGTTCATGAAGTTGAGATTCTTCTGCCCTTCCTTAGGTATCTGAAAGTTGGGCATCCAGCTGTAACCCGATTACCATAGATTTACTGCAGAAATTATGCAGAGACATAAGTCTCTTTATCAGGCAATTCATCTTGTTGCCAGCAAAAAGCAAGAAACAGTTACCCCAAAGTAAGTATCTTGGGTCCCTTCAGATGCAAATGTCTGCATGTGCTTGGCAAATGGGATGCAGGATAGGGCTATGCCCCTGTGATAGCAGCCTGATAACCTGAGGTGCCAAAAGGGGCTTGCAGGCACCTGTGTTTATGACAAGGGAATCTTTCCCTCAGCATCCAATGTGGAAGTTATTCTGGAGGGCTCTGCTCCATTTTCCTACTTAGAAAGGGGGATGATGACTTAAGTGCCTATTTACAAAATTTAGATATAAATTTGTCAGAACTTTTTTGTGCAATCATTCTTCCTGCTAAAAATCCATGTACTTTTTCAGAGACACCAAGAAATAGATCCTCTCTGCTATATATTTGCATACTTAAAATGTTTACATATTATAATATAAATACTATATATTATACATATGATACATTTCTCTGTTGGAACAATTCAAAATCAGTGAAGTATATAACGTGTATATATTTGCATACATCATGTTATTCGCTTCAAGATAATCCATATCAAAAGAATCTATGCAAAAGTAATTTCCTCAGGTGGACTCCAAAATGAGGTGAAGCACTGCAGAGATTAATTTGAGGGAAGGAGGAGCTAACTATAGTCATTCATGAGATTGCTGCACTATTTATTTTTAGATTTAGAAAAAAAGGTGATGTTATGGGTAAAATAATTCTCTTTAAACTTTGCCTGTAGTTTTTTCACTTTGCTCTCTCCAAGATTACCATATGGACTAATATTGCCCAGCTAAGGGCAGTATTACTTTATGTGCTTAATTTAGGTTTGTATAGCAAGAGAAGGGAAGGTGATTTAGAGCAGTTACCTCTGTAAGGTGCTCTGAATTGTCTTCAAGAAAAGCCAAGTCCATGCTTTGACACCAGACAGCCAAGGGGAACAAGTCCCTCCTATAAGCCACATCAGTCCCATTTCATTCAGTTTCACATGTTCCTTTTTTATTATTATTTTTTTTCCCCTTGTTCTGCTTCTCTGTATATTTATGTAGGGCATCAGAAAGATATGCTCACACCTTCATTTGCCTGCTTTGGAGAACCAATTAGAATTTAGTCTGGAGGAAAAGAATTGAAATTTTCGAGGACTAATAAATATCCACCCTGAAGGAGGGTCAGAAGGAGTTTAGTTGGTTAGGCTGGAGAAGAGAAAGTGCAGGGTATGTCTGTCATCATTCTTGGCACCTGTCTCATGCAGCCTGCTGCAAGCAGACTCCAAACAACCAGCTTTCCAGGACCCTTTCACTGGAAAAAAACTGTGGGCCTAAACAGAAGAAAAACGAGCTTTAGAAAAACTTTCTGATGGTCAGATAGGAAGAATGGGAACTAAATTCCAGGGAAAGCTGGAAAAAAGTCCTTTAACAATCTATCTCAAGAATCACTTAATTAAGTTGGTCATGCTTTGAAGTTTCTTGTGAAACTTTCCACTAATAACATGGAGAATTAACAAATTTCAGTAGTTTCAAAAGAGAATATGGTAGAGTTTATTTTCATTTCATTTCTCCATGGAAATGTAAAAAATAAATTAAATATTTCTTTAAGAGAAAATAATTCTTTTTTTTTTTTTCTACTGAGAATGCCCATTTAGATTTTTAGAAGATGCAGCTACGTCACAGTTAATTATCTTTAATACCTCTTAAAGTAAGTGAAGGTAGCTTGGATTTTTTTTCTAAAGTCTCAAGCTGTTTAAGTGTTCCAAGTACATAGAAAGCTCCAAAGGTCTGCAAGCAGATGAAAGGGCTTCCTGCTAGTTAGCTTTGGAAAATCTGAACTCTAGTTACTGATCCATTTATTATCATTGTTGGTCACATTTCAATAGGAATCAGATATTCTGACCAAGACAGAATAAGTGCAGAAATAGCTACTATAGCAATAAAAAGAAGAAAACAAAACATGATTCTTACAGAGAATTTATTGTTCTTTTATCATGCAACCAGGTTTTTATTTTGTTCAAATTACTAATCAATAGCATTCAAAGCTAATTCGCTGTTTGCAGACCAAAATAACCAACCACAAAGTATATCAGGTCAAACACTGAAGTCTTTAAAGCTAAATTGGTTTTCTTTTTGTTCTAATCAATATCTTAAGCAGTACTGAACATGATCCATACAAACTGCCTTTGCTGTTAATCACAAGACTGAAGATTACCAGATTAAAGCATAATAAAATAACATTAACCACCACCATTAGCAGCAGCAAATAAGCTCATCTCCACAGCAGGATACTGCAAGTGTTTCAGAGAATAAAAAACATTTCAATTATGGGCCATACGCGTAATATTATCATGCTGTGCTAGCCAGGTTGAAATTAGCTTCCCATTTTTCATCTTCTTCACAACCTACACAAACCCATTTAATCCACTAGGATTACTACATGGTATTGTAAAAGTCTGTGAACTTTCCACCCAAAAATCTGTATTTAAATCAGAAGCACAATTTCAACAGAGTAATTTTCCTTCTCCACTGATTTTGCTCTGTTCCAACAGAGAAATTTGAGCTAGAAACAAATTGTGGACAATGACTTTTCTCCTTTTTTTTTCTTTTTATGGAAGCAGCAAAACAACATTTTTATAAGAACAAACTTCCCGAAACTCATATTGAGATTTTACTAATTTTTTTTTTTTTAATGTTTACTAATGGTCAGTGGCCCAAATCCAGGATTTCCCAAGTATTGAATTAAAATATAGCTTAACCCTTAGCAGCCTCTGAGTTCCTCCAAGATTAAAGAATCATATTTTGTTTCCTTAAGGCTTTTTATTGCACTAAAGAACAGATTTCAGATAACCTATCTTGTCAATCTAATTAATTTTTTTTGCACCTATACAAAGATGTATATTCTGTTTATTTTAATATAATCTCTACTTTCTTTGATTCAGCATATTTTAATAGCCTGGTATGCATCTGCAAGCCTGTTTTGTTTGATTTCCTGAAGAAATTTCTTCATATGTCTCAAGAAAATTAATCTAAATACTCCTCATGAGTACTGCTGAAGTTATAAAAGGAAGCTGATTCACATTTTAGATGCAGAGATAATTGTAGTGCATCATTCACAGTTGGAGATCAACTTCAGCAGTTACTCAGACTCGTTTGCTGAGTTGCTGCTTAGTTTATATAGCAATAACAAGGCAGGGAAATGACAAACTTTCATTATATTTACCTTGTGGTTAGGTTTTTTTTACTAGATAGTTTGCAACATCTACCTTGTGCATACTTCCAAATTTTGAAGACAAACTTTCTTCCTCCCATGACTCGCTGAGAAAAATAGTGATCCAGCTTGAAAATTTTGAGTTGGATCTGTTAAACTGCATCATTTTGTGAATTTTAAACAATTAAGCTATTCTGAATTCCAGAACATTCAAAAGTTTTTCTTGAAATACTTCAGTGAAATTCTCACCAATATCCTCAACATTGTTAATGTAACTTCATATAATTTTTGCTGATATCTCAAAATTTCCTGGAAAAGGCGTTCTGCAGAGAAGTTGTTTTAACACCTAAACCTACATTTTTTGGACTAGATTCCCATTCTTACTTAAATTAATTTGCATCTGTAATATCACTAACTAAAATGTACAAGTAGTTCAAATTTATAAGTGCCAATTAATAGCAGTATCTTTTTGCTACCAACACACTTGCTGCAAGTGATTTCCTGGCATTGATATGCAGCACATATGCTTCTTCTAAGAATAACTAAGTAACAATCTGCCTAGAAATTATCTACCCCTGGCTCTATAAAGCACTGTTCATCTATATTACCCAAAAAGACAGCTGGTTTTATCCTATTTACTAAAAAACCCACCACCACCACCAAAAAAACCACACAACAACCCAAGCCCGCTGTTGCTGTCATCATGCAGACACTTAAAAGGATGGAAAAGCTATCAGAGAACTAGCCTAGCATAGCCATTCCTGTAATGAAATGGTTTAATCTTATATAATTTTATGTAAACTACATAATGAAACTGTATAACAAAACCAGTACTTATATCTATTGCTGACTTTACAAATAAGTACCTCATTCTCACATGCTTTACAACAAAGAAGCCATCTGCCATCCATCACACAATGCTGTCATACACATAGTGATAAACAAGTGTCTATCTACCATTAAATTGGCTTCCACATTTTGGGCCCATGTTTTGGGCCTTGTTAAATATTTTCTGCCTTATCTAAAGCACCCAATTTTCCACCTGTTGACTTCCCTAACAAGTAAATTCTGACTCTGGAGCTGCATCACGTACCAATCGTATCATTGTACCAGCCTCTTTCCTGCTTGCAAGTCACAAGAAGTGTGCTTAGATAAGATGAGAAATAAAACGGCCTGTAGAGACCCCAGTTCATTTTTACTCTCAAAGATATAAGAAAACTCACTTGAATCCCAGTTTTCACTTTCAAAAGAATAAGGTTAAGAAATATGTCTATTACTTTCTTCCATTTATATTCATTTTGCCAGGGAGACAAATAGAAAACTTGGCATAAAAGAGTACCCATGTCAGATGTAGCATCTTTGATTTGAGTCCCTACTCCAATGATACAAAAGGAAACCACTTCTATGGGAAAAACAAAGAGACAAGTCCTGTATAATATATGTACTCATTCAGAAGATTTTCATGTTGCCTTGCAGGTGCTTGTGAAGAGTTGCTATGATGATTTGTCCAACTATATAGAAAGATCTGAAGTTAACTCTTCTTGCAGTACTTGCCTCCCCCTTTTTGATCTTCTTTTAATGGAAGATCTTCCTTTCTCTGGTCTTTCAATATGACATTACTGCCCCATAGTATCTTTAATATAACTTAATTTCTTCAAAACATATACAGCCCATTCTTAATTACCTAATGATGATGTTCATCAGGATCATTTGTACTGAAAATACATAACTTACCTAGTTAGTTAGTGAGCCTAGTTCCTGAACACCCATAGACATATATATCTAGGCACCTACTTTGAGGTGCCTATGTGTTTGATTCCACTGAAACCTAGGCATGTAATGACATTATAGACATTAAGATTACCCTCATGGCCTGCAGCCTCCACTCTGGATGGATATGCATCTCCTGCATCATATGCATCATATCTTTTGGCATCAAATATGTAGCTAATTTACAATAGGGTAACACAACAGTAATATCTATATTTAGGCAACAGAATTGTGTCTGTACAACCAAAGAAGTCCAGAAAATTGTTTAGTCACTAGACAGGCATTGCAGGGTGACTGGGATTGCTTTCCATGGTCCCCTGACTATGTTGACTTGATCACCAATGACTTGTGGAATCACCTACCTTCACATAAAGACTCTTGCTGTAGACATTCAGAACTTGAATCAGTTGCCTGGACATTGGCATTGGTGCCAAATTAGAGGGCAGATAGTATCTTACTTGGCTTCCAGTTGGTAGTTCAGGGTGGCACACGTAATCTGTACCTCCTGTATTATCCTCCCATGTCAAAACAGCCCCAGATGTTGTTAACAGGGGCTCTAAATTTCGGTCTTCATCCAGAACTTACTCCTGTGCTTGGAGTTGAAGTGCTGTCTTTACCCTTGCATTCTGTGTCACATAGGGTAACTTTGCTTCTGCTGTAGTGTCTGGGCCTTTTGTTATTGTAAATTGCCGTTGCCATTTAGAGCCCTGTTTCAGTCCTTTAGCTGTGACTCATTTTCCTTATTCACAAAACAGAAAAATACTCAGTGGTTATTGCAGTTGTAAATTAACTGCTCTTAATAAGTGCAATGAATATCCCTAAATAGGCTTATTATCTAAGTCCCAGTTTTTATTATTGTTGACCAAAGAAACTTCAGGATTTGACATGAATTCTAAAATGAAAGTATTTATTGTTAACAATGGATAAAATGTCTGCAGTTTCCCTTCCTGAAATTCAGGCTGCCTTCTAAATGAGACATTTCTGAAAAGAGTGATTGATGGCTGGTAATACAAAATTGTAATGGTCATGAATACCCATTACCATCCATTATGACAGCCCAGTCGACAGAACAAAAATACAATGAAATGCACATATAAATATCACCTGAAAAACCTGATGAGCAGGAGGTTGCAATGTCACAAGGTTGTTGTGGAAGTACATGCTTCAGTAAGTTTGTTTTTTATTTCAGGTCTGTCTGGGAGAGATTCCATATGTTTGCTAAAATCCCAACCAGTCAGCAAAGGAGGGCCCACAGCAGAGTACTGTACGTTGCTTGCACAATGGGGGCTTGAGATTTAGGTTCAATTAAAAAGTCATCAGTGTGATCTCTAAAGGTCTTCTCCAACCTGTGACAATTCTGTGAATCAGTAGGATGCTGTTGCTCATGATGACCAAAAAGAAAAAGAGAAAGAAAAAAATTATACAGATAATGTACAGATAATGACCAAAGCAGCCACAGGATCTACTGATTTCATTCTCTGGCTTCAAAATAGCTAGTCATGCTTAGTATTCTATAGCCTGAAGTCATCCTAAAAAATATGGCTCACATTCCTGGAGGGTGACTCAGAAGTGATGGAAGACAATATTACCTCCTCTTCTGTCCATTTTTCCACTTTTTTCCACTCAGAGTTCTTTGTTTCTCCCCAAAGTAATGACAGCTGCTTGTGTGCTTGAAGTAGTTTCAATCTGCAGAGGTACGTGTTCCATAGCTGCCCAGACAATACATATGTCTCAGAGACAGAGATTTAGACACACATCTCTTCAGCCTGTCTTAGGAACACTCTGTGCTCAACCTCTTGACACATTTCAGTGTCTAAGTCGATGTCAGTAATTGGTGTGCGAGTTCAGTGTATGTTTTGCTGGGTGGGGTGTCAAATATGTGCATGTGTTCAGCAATGTTTCATCACTCTGCAGGGGATTCTCAAAAAAAATAAAAAATAAAAGAGAGAGAGGTATAAGGACACTCTTGTCGCTCCTTGATCGTGAACTTAGGAAATTGAAGTGGTATAGTCCTTTCAGTATGTTTACTCTCATTTTCTCTGCTGAGTGGAGTTATTGTTGCTGAAAGAACATCATGGCAAGGAGAGGCTCTTTCTATATAGTTTTTCAACCTGAGCAAGAATTTACAGATTTCATCTGTTGTTGTTGGAAGTTGGGACAAAAGCTGCAGGAATTAGTGACTTGCTGGGCCAGCTTAATGTAGTCAACAAGATCAGGAAAATGTAAATAGCTCTCAAGTGTCTTCCATTCCAGCTCTCCCAGATTCTGAGTTCAGATTCAAATTCTATTGTAGGAGAATTTTTTTTGGAAATGCCAGGTTTGTAGCATCTTAGTTCTGTTTGTTACCTTTCCCTGAAGCTTGGGCAGTTGAAATAGTTTCTAATTTGATGCCTTAGGGGAATAGGGTAGCTGAGTAAATTTTCTCTAAAATGCATGAAAGTACTGAAAAGGAGGTCCTGATTTTTAAAGCAGCAGTAACTCAGTTCTAAGTACTTTAAAATTCAAAACACTTAAAGGCAAACTATCAAATTTCCTAGAATCTCTTCACTTCTTCCTCTCCCCTTCACCTCTTTCCCATTCATCATCACTCCTGAATTAAATAAAAGTTTAAACAGGCTGTCAAAATATTTCTGTCTGTTTTTCTGTGTTGGTTTCTAAATCATGTCATTTTTCCCCAGAATGTGTGCTTTGATTCACACCATTGGAACTGCAGAATCTTTTGCCTCAATTAAAAGAAAAAACTGCCAACATCTGTTCAAAACCCAGTCCTATATGTCTGCTTTCAAACAGAATTTTACTCACACCTGAGAGTTTAAAGCTACATTGTGGGCTTAGCAAAATAAACCTTTACTGTGCTTGTATTATGTGCAGTACTTTAGGAAAAGGAACAAGTGGAGTGGAGTTATGTTGGAGAGAGGAAGCTGATATACAGCATTAATTATTTGCGGAATGGAGTAGTGGCAAATTTTGAATGACATTATATGATGCTTTAACCAAGAAAGTGCCTTTTACTAAATACAACCTACACTGAAATCACTGCCTGCTTTTGTGTCCAGAGTTCTTAAACCTGAGTCTTTTTTTTTTCTTCTTCTTTTTTTTTTTTTCTTTTTTTTTTTTTAAGGAAAATCATTATGGAAATTTACTTTTCAGCTTGAAGTTCTCTCATGCAAGCAATGACTAACAAGTTTGCATTTCAGGCCCTACCCTATCCTGCTTATAGGTTTTGATTTTGGCTGAAATCTAGGACAAACAGTACGAAAAAACCAATCATAAATCTTTGAGAATTAGCTAGTCACAAGTTAATAATAATAATAGGGATAGACAACATGGGAAATTGGACCATTTTCTTACTAGAGTTATTAATGGTTCTCAGCACACAGATACCTATGTGTTGTATCTTCTGATGCTATTTAGAGACTTTCAGTTTCTGCATGTTGGTTCCTTAAAAACACCCCTTGACTTCAGTAAAATGTGGATTGCCTTTATAGTAGCACCAAGGAGATTATTTTACTCCTTATTGCCAGGTGGAAACATGGCATACAAACTTTGTCTTCCCAGATTCCTTTCCAAGGCAGATTCACCAGTTTTCATCCCAAGACACCACCTTTCTCCATTTGCAAGTAGGAGTACATGTATCCTGGCTATGAACCAACATGTATCATAACAGCAGAGATAAGAATAGGATTTGTGATGTTGAGTGCAATTAAATTTGGCATGATTTCTTATAAAAGTTGTATCAAACTCTATGTACTAATGCCTGCAACAGAACTCTGCAGCTTCTGCTCTTCTTCCTGTGTATTTATGCTTTTTTTATTAGATGTTTGTTATGTATTAGAGATTTATTATGATCAGCTTTTCTCTCCTGGCTGCTTTACTTTGAAAACTTATAAGAGTGGGGTGAAATAGGTTGAAAGGAGGAGCCAAACATAGTCTGTAAACCACCCTAAAAATATTTCTTCCTATTTGTTAGTAGTGAAAATTTTTATCTTGAGGTAACACCATCAATGTGTTTACCAGTCTATGAAATGTATTTACTGGGTTTTTTTTAGATAATCAGCATTTACAAAGCTTATACAATTTCATTTTGGTCTCTATCTATCTACTGCTACAATCAGATATTGCTTGCATATCCAGACTCAAAAGGCAATAAGGGTCTTCTTACCACATGAAGAAATGCAATTTTTATGTAGGGAAAAAGGGTTTACATTGATAAAATGTGACATCTTGCAGCAAATGCAGTCCTGCCCAGATAGAATCCTGTAGGACAGAGTAACCCCATGTGGCAGTACAGACTGGGGGTTGACTGGCCTGAAAGTAGCTCTGCCAAAATAATAAAAAAATGAAACAAAACAAACAAACAAACAAAAAATCAGCCTGGGGGGACAAAGTCAACAGCAATTTGAACAACAGCACCTGTGCTGTGGCTAACATGACTGTAACTATCAGGTCAGATCAACTGATATTTTCCTGTATCTCTGGCTGGCACTTGTAAGACCATATCTGGAGTCCATGTAATTTCTCCCCACAAGAAGTGTGTGAAAATATATTAAAGCTATAGTTGAAGTAATATCTTTCATGCATATGGGCTATTTGAAAACATTTTCCCACCTTTTCTATACACCACTTATTTGTCGAAGCTCATTCTACTAAAATGGCTGTATTAGCAAAAAATATATACAGCAACAATCCCCCCAGATAACTTGGGGAAAGAAAAAACTTGGTAATTTTTTCTGATAAAAGGTGAGAGAGATATTATTATGAAAGATGTTCTAAGGTCTGTATGTTATCTATCAATGATGTTACTATATTAATTCTAGGAATACAAGGATCTGCCATAATTTAAATACCATATTGTACTCTGCTGGAAATGTTTTAAACCTGGAATTAGTCAAATACAAACTCAGTTATTATATGAAGTAAATACAGAAACCATGCATATCAATCTGCACTTCACCAGCAGCTCCCTGTAGGAGAGTCCTTCAGTGCTTATGTAGTGGTACCCAGTCCTTCCAAAATTAAAGACAAGGGTTGGATTGACTGTTGTTTCCTTCCATTGCACAATAAATAAGTGGAAACAGTCTGAGGAAAGAGATGTTAACAAGAATCAAGTCTTTGTGATTCTTCATTTGATCTTTCAGGGTAGGAAACAGACTGCAAGTAGAAAATATGCTGGTAGAATTGTGAAAACAAGAATATGAAAATGATGGTTCAAAACACACAGTGTGTTCAGATTTGTGTTCTGTTCAGCACCTATTCCTTTCTAACTAACTCTACTTTTTGCTTCTTTGTGAACGAGGTGGCAGGTCCAGGAGAGGAGAAAATGATGAAAAATGCATAAAATAATTAGAGCTCAGAGAGTATACATTGATGATAATATATAAGCATATAATTATTTATAGTATATATATAGAGAGAGAGAATATATATATATATAAAATATATATAGTGTATATATAGTATATATATATTATATATATAAGAATATATAAGTACAAATGCAAATCCATATCCTTATACATGTGCAGAACTGGAAATTATCCCAGTCTGAAAGGGCAAGAGAAAGTTAAATCCTCTCTTTCTGGTTGATCTTAGCGGGGGGGGGGACAAGGAGCTCCTAGGAACCCCATCCTGCCCACAGAGCAGAATACTTCTTAATGTGCATTTGAGCGGCAGAACACTTTTTGGCTAAAGCTGCTTTTCCATCAAAATGCTCATTTGCTGAGACCAAAATGTTTTATGAGAAGGGTTCTAATTCAGCAAACCTCAGCCAAAACACAGGCAGTCATTTGGTGGCACTTGAACCATCAGGCAGGTTTCTATCCAAAACTTGTGTGAATTCCTTCCAAAGTGATGGGAATCCTGCTCTGCAAGCGTTACTTTTTTGAAGATATGCATCCACCTGTGACATGGACACATGTTAGATACATCTGGGGGCTGCACATTTTGCCAATCTTATCTCCTGGCTCCCCATCCCACAGCCAATGACTTCTTGCCTGTTCAGCAGGGCTGTCCGCATGCCTGGGAGCCCCACACAGTCCTGCCAGACAAACTGGCTGCTGGCTGAGAAGACAAAGCTGGGATCTGTTGAGTCTTTAGTTTAATACATATTTTCAGAGCTTTCCTTTCAGTTGAGAAGTCTCCAAAGACATTTCAACCAGTAATATAGAGAAGAAACCTACCTGTTCATTTATAGCTTAAGCTAAGCTTTTAGAAAAGGGCCTTTTTCTTCTGCCTCTTGGCATCTTGGTTGTTCAGGAGAGTAGAAGGTGCTGTGATACTACAAGAGGAAAAAGAAAGACGTAGGGACTTCTAAGGTAATTCTCATGCAGGAGGGAAACAATAGTGAGGAAGTGGTAAAGTCTGACATCTTCCTTCACTTATACAAAGCCAGTGTCTCCTCTTTATTAGGAGCTGGGATTATATTAATTAATTATTTATATATATATATATTTATATGCATACATTTATTTTTTCATTTATATTACAGTGTCTAAGCAGTCCTTAATCACTAACAACTTTCTCCTCAGAGCCCTTCAGAGAGCTGTTTGTCTTCATTGGAGAGATGAGGACCGAAGCATGAATGAGAATAACATCATTTTAATGGCATAGAGGTTTCTTTTTCCCTACCAAGGTAACAGAGCAGTGACCCTTCTTCTCCTGGTGGCACTGGTCCATGCAGAAGATTCTCTGTATGAGCTTCTTCATCTTCCAACAGCAACAGGAGCAGAGCCTCATCATCACAGGGAGGGTACAAGGGTCTGAGGCACTTAAATTGTGCTGTGAATTTGGGGGAGTCAAACCAGCAGAGCTACACATAAATAATATGACTGCTAGTGCTCTGCTCTCAGTTTCATTCATGGGGAAAAAAAAAGTGCTGCTGGTTTCTTTCAAAATTTGGAAATGAATCTTCAAGTATAGGTAATTATTTTGAGTATGTTTTGGAAAATATCACAGTGACTCAGGAGTTTTGCTGGGAGCCTGAAAGTGGTTCTGAGACATTTCAACATTACTTTATGAAAGACTAAAATAATAAACCCTGTCTGCATTCCTCCCATCTTTTCTTCCTGTCACAACAAATGCCACAGGTCTTACTGCATCCGACTATGGAAATGAGCTAAACCTGGAAGCAACACTGGGTTATGCTCTTTCCTCTCCTCAGCTCACTTTCTCTTTCTGCTCTTCCTTATGTAAATTTGAAATGTACTTAGGAATACTCATTAGCACATATAAAAGGCTTGTTTCAACATCTTGCAAAGAACAGATGGAGAGAAAGGAAGATGAGAAAAATGGAATAAAAGATACAAGGAAATTGAAAAAAAGAGGACAAAAGAAGAAAATTAAGGAATGTAAAGTTTACAAGAAGAAAAGGACACATATATTCTTGGTGCCCTTTTCCTGACAAATCCCTACATCTCAGGTTAAAAATTCACACACCTATTGCAGTGACATTAAGATATACTTTGGCTCACCCTTCACAGTAACTACCTTACTGAAGCACCATGAGATGTTTAGCTGACTTCAGGTATCTATTCACAGCACTGCCTTCCTCACTTTTCACACAGTGTTAACAGCCCTTATACTTTAAGGAGCTATTTACTCATTCACAGCAAGCTTCACAGTATTCCACAGTTTTCTAGATCATCCTTGGCAGGTTCCTTGAAGCCACACTGCTTCACTATTTGTTCTGCCTTGCTCAGGAGACAACTCAGAGCTATACTGAGAGCTGCCCAGTTGGCATGACAGGGAAACATCCTCCAAAGGACACTAATCTTTATAACCACCCTGGTGTATCTCTCCCTCTGCCAACACAGCTTGAACAGCTTGCATGAGAGATTCCTCCAATGCTCTCCTGGTTCTTGGAAGTCCATACAGAAAGACTGGGTAGTGGAAAAATGGAACAGGTTGCCCAGGGTAGTAGTTGAAGCCTCATCCCTGGAGATGTTCAAGGCTAGGCTTGGGAAGGCACTGATTAAACTGACCTAGTTGAGGATGTCCCTTGTTACTTCAGAGGGGCTGGACAAGATGTCCTTTAGAGGTCCCTTCCAACCCAAATTATTGTATGATTCTATGACTGCCCTTAAAACTCAATTCAGGACCCTTACTGTGGCACACAACCTTCTGTAACAACTCTGTGGCACTGTCAAGGTGTTTACTAGCACTGGAGAATGTCCTATGTGATTCTCACTATAGCAGTTAAAAAGAAGGTTCATGTAACTAAAACAAGGGTTAGCATATTCTATAGGTGTGCCAGGCAAAGGGGTTTCAGCTGCCATCATTCAGTCCAACAACCAATCAACAAGCTGACCAACCAACCAGCCATTGGTGAATGTGATACAGCAGTGACCAGCTCCAGTACACTTCACTGGTGAACATCATATTTCTTGTCTACACCTGGTCAGGCAGACTGATTTAAAAAAAAAAAAAAAAAAAAAAAAAGAAAGAAAATGCAAATACAGCTTGAGGGACTTACCTCTCATTAGCTGTTCCCATATAATGGCAAATGAAAAGCAGCAAGACAACAAAGATCAAAAATTTACCCCAAATCCCAAGGCAGAATAGTAGATGGGAGCACAGGAATGGAGTCTATCTGCTCTTCAGTCAGCACATTATCCAAGGGACCTTGCCATTTCTTTGGAAATGCCAAATAAGACTTGACAGGACCAAACAACTAAGACTTGAAGCTCTCACTGCTCACTCAAGAAGCTAAGACATAGTGGGAAAGAAGTTATAAAAATGAGTTTAAAAGAAGGGGGAGGGGGAAAGAGAAATTGTGGCAAAGCAAAGAAAGATGATACATAGTGACGGGAAGGACAAAGAAATAGAAAAAGGCTTAAGAAATAAGTGACTGTGAAGAAAAAAGAATAGTATGAAAGATACATAAGTATAGGAAAAGTGAAGGGACCAGATGAAAATGGGAGAAGCAGAAAGGAAAATTGAAGGATTTTTTGGTATAGGGATCTACTCCTAAACAACAAAACATTACTAAACAGAATTAATATTTTCCAGAAGACAATTTTTGGTCCTTATAACAGCTTTTTCTGAAGCAACTTAAACTGGAGAAGAATGCATAATCTGGAGAGTCTGATAGACATGGACAATGGAATGTTTTAATACCTGCTAATGCTTCATCTTTTGAATCTCTCAGGAAGTTGCTTTCCTAACACTGTTTTTTAATTACCACTTTCATGTGTATTCTAACGTCTCAGCTAACTCATCTGAATTATGTTAATCTGCAAATAAACTCCCATGTAGAAGCTTTGCAGAGCTGAGTGCAGTGCAAGCACTGTCCATCATTTTCCTCGGTGTCTCGTTTTTCTTACATTTATTATTATTTTGTTATGACAGTAACAGAGATGTTGCTTTTCAAATTCATTAGTGTTGTTTCTCAACATTTCCCAGATGACACCATGGTGAGTTAGAGCTCCATGCTTCCATTTCCCTGATAATCATTTTCTCCAAGAAAACTGATAGATTTCCAACCTGTTGATGATGAAGGCACTATTGCTTTACAGCTATATTGATAAACCTTTTTCCTCTTCTTCCTTTTTTTTCTTTCTCTTTTTCTTCACTTTTATCTTTCTTTTTTTCTCTCTTTTTCTTCACTTTTATCTTTTTTTTTTTTTTTTTTTTTTTTACAACAGCCTTCATGCTTTCCAGGTCACTGAAAATGGGACAGAATGCTCTGAGCTATGTGCTCTACTGAGCAGAACTGTTTTGTTCACGTGCTCTAATGCTCCCTTTGTAAAGAAATAAAAAATTCAATCAGAAAATATGGAAGTGAGTATTTTTATTTTATGCTCTGAGTTTAACAAAACAAACACATTAGAGAGCTCCTTTCTATTTGAAATATGTCACAGAAGTGGTCAGGTGCTGATAGTTCCATTTTCCTCTGGCATATAATAATTTTCTTGTACTACAAGATTAATGTTTGTAAAAAGCTGTTTTATTTATGCAATGACACTTTACTGTAGTAATATTGTTCAAAGAAAACTTACTTCTTTATAGATATTTTCTCTGCATAACAGTATATTTGCTTTTATTATTCTGATATTTGTA
The DNA here is from genome assembly GCF_003957555.1 of Calypte anna. NCBI lineage: Eukaryota > Metazoa > Chordata > Aves > Apodiformes > Trochilidae > Calypte > Calypte anna. The sequence goes on from NC_044244.1 coordinate 26,139,379, forward strand.
ATATTGAAGGAAAAAGAAATTTTACAAAACTACCTAACAGCACTGAAATAATCACCATGAATTACAAAAATCTGTATTATTTTAAAGGATCTCAGGGAGCAACATCTGCTTTGCATGTAAATACAGTGAATCCTGGCTGACCTGGGATGCAACACAGAAGAAAAGATGAGATGACACAGATCTTTGCTACAAAGACATGGTATTTATGAATACAGAACAAAAGAAGCCTCTCATTGGGAAAAGAAGGGAGACAGGAAAGCCCACCCTGATTTGGGTGTAACTTAATTGTTTTTCCTCTCTGCTATTTCGTGAGGTTAGCACCCTAAAACTGGTGGATTCTAGTGCTCAAGAGGGACAGAAAAGTCAATTAATTAATTCAATGCACTCTTAGCAGTTATTTAGGGAAGGGAACAAGTGATAATAAAATGATAATAGAAATGATATTCTAAACATGTTTTGAGTGTTGTATCATGTAGCACAATAGATAGAAGCCTCCTTCTTATTTGTGGATATGGAAAAGCAAAGATATTTCATCTTCATCTCAAAATGAAAAATTCAGTATGGTAAAAAATTGTAATATACTTGGAATTTTTTTTTTTTTTGTAATTTCAATAGATGAATTGGTGTTGAATACTCACCCAGAATCATGCATATAGTTTCTGACAATAACTCTTCTTCAATGACCATGAAAGTAGCAAATATATACATATGTATCTATGTACACACAACTGTACACAGAGGCATAATTTGAGATTGTTCTAAAAAATGTTCTGTAGCTTTTTGTCCTTCTCTTTTCTTTTGCTGGTGGATGAAAAGCTGGAAATGAACCAACATTATGTGCTTGCAGCTCAGAAGTCCAATCACACCCTGGGCTGCATCAAAAGAAATGTGGCCAGCAGATCAAGAGGTGATTCTGCCACTTTGCTCTGCTCTGGTAAGACCTCAACTGGAATACTGTATCCAGCTCTGGAGCCCTCAATACAGGAAAGAAATGGACTTGATGGAACAGGTCCAGAGAAGGGCCATGAAAATGATTCTGGGGCTTGAACAGCTCCCCTACAAAGACAGATGAGGGAGCTGGACAAGATAAGGCTCTGGGGAGATGTAATAGTGACCTACCAGTATCTGAAGGGAGCCTACTTCAAGGAAGGCTGGGGATGGACTGTTTGCAAGGGCCTGTAGTGATAGGATGAGGGAAAATGGCTTTAAATTAGACAAGAGTAGATTTAGATTGGATGTTAGGAAAAAGTTCTTTATCATGAGGATAGTGGGAAAATAGAACAGTTTGCCCAGGAAGGTATTGAGGCCTCATGCCTGGAGATATTCAAAGTAAGGCTTGATGAGGCTCTAAGCAACCTGATCTAGCTGAGGGTGTCCCTGCTTACAGCAGGGGGGTTGGACTATCTGACCTTTAGAGGACCCTTCAAACCCAAATTATTCTATGATTCTATGATCCTAAATATAGGGCAATTACATTGTTCAAAGTGACTGCTGATTTGGAATGCCTTTATTTATCAGTAGACATCTTGAACCATCTGCTGTGGGACAATCTTCATAAGGCGAATGTAGATCAGTTTCTGAAAATCTTAGTTTTCAATCTGTGTATTCAAAAACTAAACCATGGCATAAATTTGAATTTTTTACAAATATAGGCCAATTGGTCATAACATCCTGGATGCTTTACTTGTTATCTTCCAATTTCTAGCTGCCAGTGTGCTGCTGGAAACAGATAAACTGAATCTACTGTAGGAAAACTAAGTTATGCAGACTACTACTCAAACTGATGAAAACAACCCAGCCATGTACAATATCGAGAGGCACATGCCCAGCTTTCCAAAGTGCAAAAGGCTGGACTTGATGCAGTTTGCATTTCTGGGAAGAAACTGCCCTCTTCTTTGAAAGCTTTACTGGATCAGTACCAGGGGGTTTAGTACTTTGCCATCTTAGGATTTATGTACTGTCCACCACCTCTCTGGTTTCCTTGACTTTGGGTCATGCTTGTACTTAGGATTCAGAGGCAGCCTCCCACCATCTGAAGCTCAATCATTGCCTCTAGAATCTGCATGTTTTTCAAGTTTATAAGCCATTACTAATCATCTCTTGAGCCTGATTTTTCCTGAGCACAGGAAATAAGACCAGATCTCAGGCTCAGGTAGTGCCTCTGATGGGTTCCAGATGTAGGTATTCACTAGTAAATACACTCCTGTGCCCATTGTGTCAGGGGACTTTATCAAGCTGGAACACTGAAATGCAGCAAAACTAGTAAGTAAGAAAATGTCATTAATTATCATGGACTATATTCTACAGAGGATATCTTTTCTCATCCACTGGGAATCTTTGATGTTTAACCTGAGTTTTAGGACAAACTGCCTAACCTCAAATTTTAATTCTAGGCACGCTTCAGTTTCTAAAGTTCTCCCCAGGCATTTCAATGCAGAATCTCTTTGATTCACTGCAAAATGAAGTTTGACATATCTTATTATGAAGAAATACTTCATTTGAAAGTGTACAGAGTAGCTCTAGGAAAATAACAACAAACTCAGAAAACCTTGTCAAAAATTCAACCCTTCTACGAATGCAACTGACAAAACCAAAATAATATTTCCCATTAACAATGAAGTCTGCAAATTGCTGTGAATGGAATCTGTGAAGGTACCCTTGCTATAAGACTGTTAGCTGGAAAATGTTGAGATTTCATAAATTTGCTGTGCTGTCCTGAGAACTCTTCCAGAGAATTCAGTGGTCTCATTCATTGCTCCTAACACTCTCATCTCTCTTTGTTGCTGAGGGAGAAACATAGGTGGAGTATTTATGCAGTGGGTCTTGTGATACCAGTTCCTGAGTCAGTAGAAGACATTTCACAAGGGAAGTGCCTGAATCCCAGGTTACACGAAACCAGTCTGTCAAAACCTTGTATCTATTTTGCCCCTTCTCAACACAGTACTATAATTTCTGTGAAATGAGTGGAGTAATGCCCATTTGCAAAAGACTTGGATTTAGTTCTGTAGGGTTTTTTCCCTCCTTTTTTCTTTTGCATTCATTTTTCTGCTCTTTCACTCATACACAATGGCATCCTACACACCCAGGTGTGGCTAATATTACACAAACTATATAGCAGTTTTTTGATCCACCTAAGTGTTCCCCATTTTTGAGAATTCCCTAGATGGTGTAGCCTTTTCCTCATCTCTTACAGAAAACTGTAAAACATGCTCCCTCTTTAGCACAACATGTTGGGACTATTTCGCTCAATGGGTTGAGAGAGGGACAGGAAATGAAGAAATGGACACTTTTTATCCCTATATGCTTTTATTTGTTGAATTTATTGCACAAATCTGTCAGCCCTTTTGAATGAAAAAGCCATTAATGGTGAGTGCAGAGGTGCATGGGATACAGGAAGCAAGTTAAACCCCCGTGGCTTTCTTGCCATCCTCAGTACTACTGTGTCCTCCTAGCACTGTTGAAGCTTCCTCATGCTTGGGGGGCATCTCAGTGACAACCAGCTGAGGGGAAAGAAACTGTTAGTCTCACCACTCCAGCCCTCTCCTATGAAATCTCCAGAAATACTTAAGAAAGAGGTGCACAGGTGCACAGATCCTACTTTCACTCCCAAGGGATCTTTTCAGCTTTTTTTAATTATTATTTTTTATTTATTTATTTATTTTCCTTCTCCATTTTAAGTCTAAAAAAAGAGCCTGTATTTTGGTATTTTGGGTGTTTTGCAAATCTCTATATTTTGCAGTGAGCCATGACTGACAGGGTGAGACAAATCAATGCCTTTAACAGCCAGACACTGGGAAGGACTTGCTAGATATAGGAGGAGCCCACTGACCAGGTGCTGCATTTCAGCACCAGAAAGAGAAATATTTTCCAGAAGCATTTTCTCTTGTCGTCCTTTTGTTTTCCTTATGGGCATTTTGTGTTGCTTACATGAAAAAGATCATCCAGGTACAAGAACAGTCACAAAATTTTCTCTTCCTCCCATAAAGGACTATTTAAATAGTTTTTTATTCTACCCAAATACTGTCCTTTGGGGGAGAGGTTTCTATGCTTCCAAATGAACTCAATTTTAAATATGGATTTTCCTTAAATAAATGCTCATAAAAGAGGTATTAGGTTCATTGCATCATTCCTTTTAGTGCAGATTCCTTTTAGTGAGATGCATTTCAGTGTGAGCCAAGGTGTCCCATAGTGGAGTTGCGGTGAGTACCAGGGAAGGCAAACAGCTCTGCTCCTCGCAGACACCAGCAAGATGTACACAGCCCAGCAGATGTGATGCCTGCACCATGGCACCAAGCAGCCTGACCACAGCCCAGTGATTTTCTGGAGCTCCACTCAGAAAGTAGTCCATTAATCAAGTTACCTGCCAATTGGGCAGAGACATTTTGTGTTTCCTTCCATCTCCAGCACAAACACCAATGGTCTTGATTTTTAGTATTACATCCATCTGCCTAAACAGTCAAATGACAATGTAGCAATTTTTTTTCTTTTTCTCACTTATTCTCGTGCATGTGGATATAAGGGTGGGCAGATACAGTCAGTTACCTCGTGTTCTAATTTCTTGGCAATAAAATAATTCAGAGATACAGAGCTATGCAAGTATCAGCAGCTTTGAAAGATGTGTAAAAAGCCTCGTATGTGATGGCATCTCCTTCATAGTTGTACTTAGGAAGGAAACCTAATTGCTATATGCAAACAGCGAGATAAGGTGCAGAATGTTGCACCTTAACAAGGGGGCCAAGAGATGACAGGAAGAGAAAAGATAAGAAGATAAATCAAAAATGTGTTTGTTGTTACAAGGAAATCAGTACAAATCTTTGGGGAAATGTACTAGATAACTCGTCTTTAAATCACTGTAGCTGGCAACTATAGAGCAATTTAAAAAAAAAAAAAAATTAGTATTTTTGACCAGGTGTTCAATTAATAAGATTTAATATCATAGGTGTTGCCACCTGCAATTTTATTAGTAACAAAGTTCACAGAGATGCTGTGACCTGTATCTGCAGCAGCCCATTGGAGAACTCAGGAGGATCTCTCTGCTGCTTGTAAATGCTCTTTCATTCTTTGGAGATGCACACAGGTGAATAATATCTGTAGGAACTGACAGAAGCTGTTCACCAAGATAAAGTGTTCTTACATTTCTTACATGTCAAAACCATCTGCTTCCTTCTTAAATAAGCCATTGAATGAATACTCTCATACAGCACTACTGAAGCATGCAATACAGCTTCACTAAAAGCCTTCCACTGCCCTCCAGATACACTTAAGAAAATAATTCTAAATGGAAGAATGATACACACAATAACCAAAGGGAATGCAATCACATTCAGAGAAGATGAAGAAATCATAAGCAGCCACCTGCATTTCTGGAAAGTCCTTGGGCTCTTGTGATTGGCAATTCTAGCAAAACACTTCACAACATACACCCATTTCTGCTCTCAAAGCTTTCAGGTTGAACCAGTGTCTGGCTTACATTGCTACTGTCAGAAAAAAACTTCTCTGAAAGCATTTACTTAGGAACAGGAAAGGCTACTAGAAATAAGTAGGCAGGCAGTTCTTCCCCAGAAACTGATGTGAAACTTTCTTAAGCACTGAAAAAACAAAAAAACAAAAAAAACCAAAAAACAAAAAAACAACAAAAAACCAGCAGAGGAACTAAGGGATGGATCCCCAAGACTGTTTTCTGTCAGGGTACTCCAGCAGGCCAGACCAAGCTCTGGTTTTACAACTCCTTGATTTCATATTCCCTTCCTCATAGAAAGTTTAGGTAAAAATAATTCACCTGCTTCTTTTGTTGCATTTATGATAGTTTCCACCTTTGAGAAACATTTTTAAAATTACGGTTTTGTCTTTACTTTTTATCTATAAATGTTAGTGCAGGCAGTACCCATGTAGGGCAACTCAACTGTTCCCTAGCTTGATGGTGGCTAAGTACTGTAAGTATCCCAGGAAACTCTCTCCTAATCCTTCCAGCTGAAGTGCTGCTGAGCACAACTCTCCCAACTGTTATTTCTCCATAACATCTTGACTATTTGACCCTTGAGCTTCACAGCAAAGCCTGAACTGAAATATCAAACAACATAGTCTTAAAACACCAAGATGTTACATTCTTCATAAAGGATGCATAGGTCAGTGGTAAATTTTTAAAACCCCTTTCCTTTGTCTATGAATAAGACCTGGATTTTTCAAGTGAGTAAAAGCCTGGAGTAAAGGCTCTTCCTCGGGTCTTTGTCTCCTGTAGAGGTACTACCTCCTCAATAAGTAAAAAGGTGCTCTTGTATAAGGCTATGGGAGGCATACTGAGCTCCCCATCCCCTCTCTTAAATGTTCTGCCTTTCTTTCCCTGAAAAATCCTGTTGAAAGGAGTATATTTCTTAGAGAGAAATTCAGAGAGAAGGACTAGAATAGCTTCCTGCAGGCAGTTGCCAGGTTGATATATCAAAGCGATATTGCTTTCTGAATTGAGTGGCACCAATCCACAGGAACTGTCAGTCTGGGGATATAACTGTGGTGCCAGTCGTCAGGAATCTAAATGAAAGTTTCAGCTGTGCTTCTTGTGTATTTAAAGTGCCTGTTGGCTTGGAGAGGGGAATGGAAAGGGGGAAGATCTTTGCTGGCAGTGTCAAGGAAAGGATGGCATCAGAAGAAAAATTTGGTGATGCACAGAGAACCTGGATTTGTAGTGGTGCAGCATGAAAGTAGGACTGAATTCATGGCCTGAAATGGATCTCACATCTGTGCCCTCTGTAATTCCAAGTCCTGTTAACTATTTTTCTGAAGAGAAGGTGAAGCTTCGTATAAGCCTGCCACATTTGTCACACTGACATCCTACGAAACCACCACTCTGGACTCCATTCCAAATATAGATCCCTGAAAACACTTCTCGGCTGCTGTCTGCCTCTGTCAGTGCCTGAAATCTGTAGACACTTGATTTTTTAATGAATACAATTCCTCAGTTCTTACTGAGACTGTGACACAAGCTCCTTTGGACCCCACAGACCTGACACTCTTCCCTTCATTCACCCTGCCAGGGTGGCTCCAGGCACACGGGGGATGGAAGCCCTGGGGCACAAGTCCAGGCAGGGAGAGCACTGCTGTGGGCTCAGACAACTTTCTCATCTGCAGAGCAGGGGGCAGAGGGAGCTTTCTGCCACCTTCCCTGGAAACTACTCCAGTATCCAGGTTGTCAGCATCAGCACATCTCTTTGGTAACTCCTGTTGAAGCTGCTTCCCTCTCATAACAGGGTTGAGACTAACATGAAGATAAGGATTTTCAGATAGAGTCAGATAGAAAAGATCAGGCTCTTGTTTTGTTTTTTAAAGTTTTTCAGAATATTATCATAATAAGACTGCTCAACACAAAGAAACACTGAGCAAGAACATAACCCTGGTTGCTCCTTCCTGAAGGAGAGCCTAGAGGACCACAAGATTCATGTTGGAAATTGCAAGGTTTAGCCACTCAGTGCTATGACATCAGAAACCTTGTGCAGATCCAGGACTGAAAAATATAACTGATGTGATGAACTAAATCACCCTTCTTTGAGGGAGCCATGAGTCCTGGGATCAGTGCTATTTTAATCAAAGTTTGGTGTGCAAACCATTTTAATGCAACTTTGTGGTTGTTTTTTTTTTTTATACTCTCTGCACTATAAACACAAGCTAAACCATTAGATCCATGCAGTACCTGTCAGGCCACAGCATTGATTCAGTTTTGTGTGTACATAACTTTGGCTCACCAGGCAGAGGAACACTCTCATATCATAGCAGTACAGGTATTAAAACCTGAAGTTTGTCTGTTTTGGAGTGCACACGTGAGCATTCATTCACCAGAATGTTATCCTGATGTAAGACTTACTGCAGAGTCTCAGCTTCATTCCTCTCCCACGCTGCAAACCTGTGACTCCCATCCAACTCTCATAACTGTCTGGAAGGCCATTCTCCTACTGAACTGAGCAAAAATCTCACCCTCTACTAAAAAGGTCAAAGTGATATTGTATGTGGCTTTACAAGTCCTTATCTGCAGTTTCTAGGAGAGTAAAATGTAACAACCCCACAAAAAAAAAAAAAAAAAAAAAAAAAAAAAAAAGGAGGTCAAAAGGAATTCTTTCATAAATTGTGTGAGTTGGGAGTGTCTCCAATTCATCCATCTATTGTAGATAGAAATATTCTACCTATATTCTATCTATTCTATCTATATTGTAGAAAGAAATATTCTGCCTTATTCTGCCTTTAACAGCACTTGGGTTTTACTCTTAAATTATGAAGAAAATACCTTTTCAAATGAAGGAAATTAGGATAAGATTTAAAATAAGTATCCCAGAACTGCAGTCTTTCTATCTCTCATTTACTTCTAATAATGAAAACGATAAATTATTATGTCTGTGGAAAAGGATGAAACAGACTCTTACACAGTTTCTTTGTTTATTTGCCTGAGAAAGAACCAGATAAAGACAGTACAGGTCCAATTGCTCAGTTTACTTGAGCATGGTCTCTAAAAGGTGATGGCTGCTGAAAAGGTGATAACCAGTTTAAAAAGATATGTAACATTTATTTTAGAAATTGATTCAGGTTAACCAGCTATGACTGCAGAATTTCCTACCATCTGTCCCTTTGGGGAGCACTCTGCAGTAATACTGAAGATTCACGGCAGATCTCATGCTTAGGCTCTTCAGGCTGTTTTGTCCTCCTGGATGTTGTCAATTGCATTTGCATTTCTTTTTATTTTGAGAATTTTGCACCCTGGTGTCCAATGAGGAGCAGATTCTTGTGTACACATCCTGTGGCATTGCTACAGGCAGGTGGTTTCAGTCCCAGTGTATCATTAGCTGTCCTCGAATCCTGGACTTATTTTTTAAAGGACTTTTTTAAAGAATGATCTTTTGCATTATTAAATTTCAAAGGGGCTGTCAGAATAAGAAAGAACGATCGAGGGGATCCAAAACTGTTCTCCATTAAACAATCAAAAGTAAATTCACTTCATCAAAATGTTGGTGAAGTCTTGAACCTTGGAAAAAAAAGGCAAAGCCAATATTGAGTGTCTGGAAATTTAAACTAAAAGCATCCAGAATGGAAGCAGTGTGCCTGTATTTAATAGTGGCAGTAAATAACCATGGGTCCACCTGATTATGGGGAGAGCATAATAACCTTCAGTCTCTGAATCAAATTCAGATCTCTCAGTATTGAGAGTCCTACTCCAAAACAGCTCCTTCATGGAGACTTTTAGTTCAGATTATCTGATTTGTGCTACATGAAAAAGCAGAACAGAACATAATGAATATTTTCAGTCTAAAATTTTCACCCCCAGTTTTACTAAGATAATTTCTTTAGCTATATGAATAGAATGAACCACAGCGAGCTCAGTAAAGTTAAACTATTCAGCAAAAATCAAAATACATTCATTATAACTACCAAAAGGAAATTTTAAATTCTTGATTCTTTTTTTTTTCTTTTTTTTTTTTAAAAAAAGTTACCATGTTTACATCCCCACTGGTTATCATTGCATCTGAGCTTATCAGGATATTAAGAAGGAGAAGGAGAACATCTATAAATTATCAACTAACTGTGAGATTTGGGAAAAAAAATTCCCTGATGACTTTGCAATTTTTTATTACAGTAATTTGAGTACATTCCTCTAAAGAAGCATGTCAGGGCTGAGATATAAGGACAGTACTAAATAGATCATTGGATGCTCCAAACCTGTTATGGTTTTCTGTTGAATGGTTTCACCTAGAAATTTTCCACTGTTTCTTAACTGTGCAGTAATAATTACTTAAATGTCTCAAAATCGTAACAATTATTAGATGTCATGTCTAGCTAATTTCCTTTATATATTTGCTCCTCTGTATTTTTTCCCTATATTTTTTGTTTTTGAAAGGCATAAACCATTCCCTAAACAATAAAAGGACACATTCAAAGAATTTAACTCTTTCAGGCAAGTTCCACTTTTTTCCACTTACACACAATACTTCCATTTAGCTGAACATTATTCTATGTTTTAGTTGACTCAACAATTCCATTTGCTGTTTTATCGATTATAAATTGATTTTTTGAAATTTCCACAAATCCTACATCATTTCAGTACCTGTTCATGAGAAACAGAACAGCCCTCTTGCAGTGTGAATGCTCTGAAGGTTTGACATTTCATGAAGCTGTCATATAAATACATTGGTATTTATTTAGACAGGTCTAGGTAGGCAGTTGGGTCCTTGAATTTTGATAACAGCCTTAATTTTATTAGCTGTGTTGGCAGAAGATTGTGGCTTGTCTAGTGGAGAAAAGGGTATTTTTTATCTTATTGGAACATTTTTAGGAGCTTGTCCAGGGTTTCTATCTTTACCAGATGACTAGCTATGTAGGAGATGCACATCAGAGATACAGAGATAAGCAGAAGGAACATAGTTTACCCAGCTCTTTGGTAGATAAAAATAAATTTCTAGTTTTTGTTGTGTAAGGGCAGGTAATGCAAGTGACATACATCAGCTGCCTCCTGCTCTCTGTTGACTGCTGCAGATGACACCATCACTGGCAGAGTGAGTAGTGACACTGAGTTAAACTCATCTGCCACTTTGCAGCACAAGCCCCTGTTTGCAGCTGCTTGTAACTTTGCTGGACTTTGGCAGAGGAGGGAGGAGAGCTGTCCCCATAACTGCTGGCCCAGATGTGCAGCTCTGGGCACAGGAGCTACAAACAGGGAGGATGCCTCTCCTGCCCAGCCAGGTAATAGCATCAGCATGAGGTAAGATAGAGGATTAAATGAGGATAGATGATAATAAAGAAGAGGAAAATCAAGTAGGATGAGCAATAAGGGTATTAGCAAAAGGCACTGCAAAGAAGTGGTATGGGCAAGGGGATGCTGACAGCTGTATGGCTGCTGGCAAAGGAGGACTGAGATTAAACAAGGGTCTGGGATGGAGAAAGGAAGACAGCAGGCAGGGGTTGGTTGAAATACTGCATAAGGAGACAGACTGCAGTGCAGAGAGTGGGTCAAGGAACCAGGCTCTGCACTGCTATGGGGTAGTGCATAGTAAGGCAGCAGAGATATTAAGTCCATCGGGGACAGCAGGTTTAGAGAGTGAACATGTTGAAAAGGCTGTGGGAGGTGTCCAAGGCCTTAGGTATGAGATGGGGAGCTCAGGGTTTAGATGAGGTAAAGACATGGAAAGAAAAAGATTAAATGAAGTTCTTGACTTGATATAAACTTTAATTATCTTTCTCTTAAGGGGAACATATATTGACAAGATCTACAGCATCTCTCTGCTTTGAGGTTAAAACTTGCTAGGAGAAATGTAACCCTGCAACCAGCTAAAGCCATAGCAGTTAGTTTCCCATCTTGTCTGGTGAAGGGCTAATGTGACAGCTGCCATGAGGCATCCACAGTTATTCTAAGACATGCCAAGAGGATGTAGGAAGATGTAGGAGTATGGGTGAGTGACAATAACTGTTCATTAGTTTTTCTTCTCAACATGTCAAGGCTTTATGCTGGACACCTGGTGTCATCTGCTTCCCTCCAGCTGTTCCCATCAGGGAGACAGGGACAGCTCTGTTGCAAGCATGTTCTGTGCACCACTTTGCTTATGCTGCTGCAGCCCACACTGCTCTGTATTCATTGAATAGTGCTGCAAAATAGCTAGATTTATGGTGAACTTCCAAAACCATCCAAAGCTTGAACTTGTCTACATTGAGTTTTGTATTATGTTCTTGTTTTACTTCTAACAATGTCTAGACTACATGAAAGATAGCAACCTACCATAAGTTTCTCCATTAGCTCAAACAAGATAAATCAAATACTCAGAATAAAAGTTACATGAGGTGGACCTTATTCTGGGATGACTCAGGTTTCTGATGTAAGGTCCCTCAATACATTTGTAACAGAAGCTGAAAGGCTTGTGTTGAGGCAGACAGGATATCTGTAAGAGAAAGAGTAGTCTGGCTGTTAAGACAGCCTGACAACAATCCCATCCCTATTCCTGCCAGATAATTCCTACCTAAAGCTAGATTAGTCATTGCAATAAATACTCCACAAAAAATATGATCTTCAGTGCCTCAAACTAGCTGCCCAAATTAAAGGCAGATTTTAATATTAATCTGTCTGCCTTTCTCCACATATAAAACAATAATATCACTCCTCATACCACAGATTTACTGCACAAATAAAACTTACAGTGAGTAACACCATAGAAAATCCATAGAGGACATTTGTGATTCTGACAGATGGAAGGGTTTGAGTAGAATAAAGTAAATGTGTTCATGGGCTGTGCACTGAAATATGAGAATAAAACAAAAATATTGAGGAGCCACTCAATCACTGCATGCTGTCCACCCAGGGCACTGAACGAGACAGTCTTGCAGAAAAAAACAGTACGTGATCCTCAGTCAAACTGCCACAATTCATATACAACAAAGGGACAGCTCAGGGCAGAACAGAAACTCAGGCAGATACAGAGAAAGCTTAATTCAGGCATTTTGTAACTTCTCAGTGCTTGCATTACAAATTTACTATAACTTTACTACGTATCTTGTTTAGAACATAGGTTGACCAGATGTGAAAGGTATCCTGTTATATTGAAGTCCCACTCACCTGAATATTCTTTACACACTTTCAGAACAAGGCACCATCCCTTTCATGTGCTGCAACTGTTCTGAGCCCCTGTTGAAATTATCTTCTCTTTCAGCAGTCAAACTGCTGCAGCAGCAAAGTCTTACAGGATATCCACAAGAGGAAACCTTTCATAATTTGCTGCTCATTACATTATCATTGTTATTATTTGGTCCTCTTGCATTCATTTTGACCTTTCTGTTTCACTCAGAATCATAAGATCCTTTCACATTACCAGATATCCATGTAACGTATGTTCACTTACCTTGGATGCTACATCATTTTCATTAGATTTTAATTTTTTCTATCCTAGTTTATACAGACTTCAGAGGCATTAGAGAAGCAAGCACATTTGAGCTCATTCAGGTAATTTTTTACCTACAATGAGGGAACTGCTTCTGCACTCTGCTAGAGGTACTGCCTGCAGCAACATTTGCCTCATGATAGTTGCAGGCAGGGCTGTTCACTGGTTCTGGTCCTAGGAAATTATCCATTTGCCATACATAGAGATGGGAATGCATGTTATGCTCATTTTCATATTATCATGCAGGTGGAGGAGGGGTTCAGGCTAAGCAGACCAGAGGTCCTCCTGGGGCTCTCATATTTTCATTGTCCCTGTGTGACCTGGAAATCCAAAGTTACATCAGACCTGATATTTCTTAACATGTTCAGTTTGGTCAAATATGAGGTCTTTTTCCCTAAATGTGTTGCAATTTTCTGTACTTTGTCAGCTGAAACAAGAAGGGCAAGTCCCTATATCAGTTAGTGTTGCAGATGTGCTGTACCAGCTTGGTATAATATTCAAAGGATGAGTTCTGACAGTTCAAGCCTCTTTTGCTCTAATGTGCTGAATCTGAATGCCCTAAAGTAAGGAAAGCTGGAATTTCAATTCAAAATTCAACACCCACATCCCTAAATGCAAGAGCATTTGGGTTTAGCTTTTAATGTTAGTTCCTTGCAGGGATAAAAAGAATTTGGTCTGAAGCCAGAATAAAATCTGGGGGCCTCTCTGCTCTTTGCTAGTTTTTTTTTTGACAAACCAATCTCATGCCTAATTGAAGACTGCGCCTGTGGAATGTTACAGGTGAGGAGTGTGCAATAGATTTTGAGTGGCACTCACCTTACTTTGATGGATGCTTTCTGACAACACTACGATAGTGAAAGGATAAGACCTCTCCCCTCCTTTCACTGGAGCCTGACAGGAGTCAGACATGGGCATCCTGCATCAGCCACTGATTGTGTTGCCCAGCCTGAGCTACCTTGCCTTGCACCCATGTGATGTGGAAAGGGGGCTGCTGAGCAACCTCTTCCTGTAGGATCTTCCTTCCCTGCCCCTCAACTTAACCTTCTGCTGGCATGTGAGCCAGAGCTCTCTATCTGCTCAAAAAGCATCACATGGCACCAGGCTTCAGAGAAACTTGAGTAAGATACCGATAAAGAGATGCTGACAGTTGTCAATCAGTTTTCAGAGAAAGGGCTCTTAGGAAAGGAAACATAAAATACACAGAGAAAATATTATACATTATGTAAAATATGAAATATTATCTGAAATATTTTTCACAAACAAAAATAAGATGAAATTAGTTAATAGAAGTGCTACATTTCATCCTACACAGATAAGGCTCTTTTCTTCTCCTACCTCTATTAATAGGAGTTCAGCTGCAATACTCATTTACATAGCATTTATATTGCATTAACACTAAAATAATTTAGTGCCTATGGAATCATATTCCTCCACAAGTTTCTTTAAGAGGTGGTTTCTTGGTTTCTTGGTCTGTCTGGGATATCCCTGATACCCTCTGTGTGTCACCTGGGATCCAGAGTTGAGAAAGAAAGGAAGAAAAGTGGCATCTCTGTCCTTTCAATGTCTTCCTGACTCATGTCAACAAACTCTCCTAATTCTCCCCATTCAGGATTATATCTTAACCACTGATGACCCTTCAGCTAACAGTTAACACAGAAATAGGACAGTTGTTACCTCATCAAATCAAGATCTCTTCCTTGTATCTACAGGGTTTCACTCCAGGACATATTTCAGTTGCCTATGCATGGGTTTGTGGAGCTGTGAGATGCAATCATCTTCCTGTAAACCCAGGTAAATAAAATACTAATATCCATACAAATATATGATCACCTCAGGTGCACCTGCTTGCATTCTCTTCTGAAGAGAGGCAGAATCTTAGTTTATAAGCAAAGAATAAAAAAATACAATGTGCAATCTGTGGAAGTGGCAGCCACTTCACTGTCTGGTCCATAAAATAACCTTTGGCATATTAAAACTCATGGCAGAGAAAAGGAGCAGTTATGTGTATTGAGAGTGGTGAAGATAGAGGACAGAATTTACAGCAAATTCACTTAATTTCTGCTCTGTCCAAGTCTCTTTTATTCAAGTCTATTTTTCTGCAGTCTGACTAGAAAAACTCTTGGAGGGTGAACATGATGGGCTTGAGGAAATAATCAACCACAATCTTCCTCAGACAGTGCCAGAAAAAGCTTCTAAGCATGGCTTGTGACTACTGTGCTCCTTTTCCTGATTTTTCTGGGTATCCCAGTTGAATAACCCTGGTCTTTACATATGGGTAGGGATCCATAATATTCCAGCCAATCTCCACTTCTCTTTTTCAGTGGTTTTATTCTGTCCTCTGGCACAAATTCAAATTCAAAAGCACATACTTTTTCATCTGTTCTACTCATCACCTCTGCTCTTTCTCTGAAAGAAATGGCTATTTTTGGAGCTAAGACTTTTTTTTTTTTTTAACTGAACACCTCACACAGCAGGGTCATGGACTTGGCGTGGGCTCTTTAGGACTTCCAAATTTGTGCATAAATGCAATGTATAGGTAGAAATGCAGTACATATATATCCCAGTTTAACTGCAATGTTAGTTGAAGCCAAGGAAAGGGCATCTTTGTAATCACAGACAGGAGGATCTCTTTCTGTTCATTGTGAATGTTGTCAGCTGAAACAAGATGAATCACAAAATTTTGTTTGCATTGAAGTTTATAATAAATTTTTCTTTATCCCTTGTTCACCAGGTGAAGTTTCAAGATGGCTGAGTATGACCTGAGCATAACTGTCTTCAAGTGAACTGAATCCATTGGTGTTAGAGTAACTTAAAGACTTTGAGCCCTTAATGAAAGCATTTGCCAGGCTGATTCATGCAGGACAGTTCAGGGGGCTATAAAAATTAACGGAAGAAATCAATTTCTTTTAAATTTTGCCCACCTATTTCCTTTTTTCTAACTTGCCAAATAAGAAAAAAACCTAAAGTTCAACAATCTGCCAGGTACTAATTCAATCTATCTGTACAAATGTTTAAAAAAAAAATTCTGGTATTTTCATAGCTTCTTTTGGTTTTTTAACCTCTTAATATTTTACATTATTCAGCTGACAAAAATCTCTAAAGGACTTAAACCTGCAGCTCCAACCCCTATCACTAATGCTGTGTAACTTGAACTATGGAGCAACAGGAATGTGTGTGCTTACTGCACAGCTTTGAACAGGCGTTAAGTGTTAATGTAGCCAACTGCTTAATTAAACACCAAGGTAGAAATTACTGGGATGGTTAAGAACAATTAAACTTCTCTAAAACTCCTGGGTTTGGAGGTGGGAGTATTTTGTGTATCACAGGACTTTCCTCCCTTTCAGCCTCAGGGAAGGGAAGGGATGAGGCAAGGGGAGGGGACAAAGAGAAGCAGAACCAGGGGAAAGGAGAAAAGGAAGAGGGGGAAGTAGGAAGGGCAAGGGGAAGAATAGGAGGTCATGAGAAAAGCACAACAGTAGCAATCATTTTGCTTATAGGGACATCTTTTCATTACTGTAATCCTCACTATAGAAGTGAAAAGGCTTTTTGCTGAAGTACAGCAGTGCTTGTGTTTTTAAATTGCATTCTGCAGCACACCCTGGAAATGTTTGGGGTTTTGGCTTTGTTTTTTTTTTTTATGTTAAACAGAATCTGCTTATATACCACAGCAAACTGAGTTCGACCAAGTAATGGAGCTACAGTGAACTGTGGAGAACAGGAGCTCAGTGCTGCATGAAAGCAGATATTTTGCCAGAAGATGTTTGAGTCTTCAGTCCAAATGATGCACCCAGGCATAACACAAGAAAAACACAGGCTGTAAGTCTCATTCTGAGGAGAGTGCTTTGCAAGTTTAAAGAATCAGGAGAAGGAAGTTAGTGTTTACATTTATGTCAGAAAGTGTAATCTTTGATGTATCAAGGAATCACAATTTGATATAGATAATGCACTATAGAATCTATAGAATCATGGAATGACAGGTTGGAAGGGACCTCAAGGATCATCTGGTCCAACCCATCTAATATTATAGTTTATATGAGACGTCTCAGCACCCTGTTGAGCTGAGATTTGAAACTTCCCAAAGTGTGGGAATCTATCACTTCACCTGGGAGACTATTTCAATGTCAGACTGTCCTCATGGCGAAAAAAATAAACAGCTCGTTCTCATGGACACAACTAAACTTCATCAGAAAGGATGACAATGAGTTCTTTTTCTTATTTAAACTGAAATAAAAACTGTTTTATATGTTTTTTGTCTTGGGGGAAAAAAAGTGAGCTGTTGCCTTCAGGAGAAAAAATAAGTTACAATGAAATTAAAAAGTTCTTTTGACTTTTGGTTGCTATGAAGATATTTATGGGCTCAGAAGCAATTAAGGGTTTGCTTGCTGGTTCTGTGGAAATCTAGAATTAATGGAGAGCTACTTACCATCACATTTGTTTATCTGAATATTATCACTCAGGACTGCCTCATTATGTCTTATTAATTTCATGTTTCAGCCTTAAACTATCAGCATCAGTATCAATTATAATGCTATTTTTTCTTGTTAAAAAAAAAAAACAAAAAACAAACAAAAAAAAACCAAAACAGCTGCTCATGGATCAGTGACAGAGTGCTGAAACAGCAACAATATTTTTTCCATCAAAATTACCTTTTACACAGCAGTCTCACTGAAAGCTTCATTACATTATGTACTATCTCACAATTCTCATAAATGTGCATATAGGTCTCCTGTGCCTGGGCTCTTTTGGGCTCTTTCAAAATATTTGCACTTACTAGAACCAGGCTGAAAAAGAAAAAAAGGTACTCTTTCTCCCTCATTAATCTAGACTTATTTTCAGAGAAAGACAAGTGTACTCAGGAGGCTTGGTTTTTAAGTGACTACCTTGGAACACTGAAATCTATTCAAAAGTGACAACCAACTCTCAGAGAGCTGGCTCCTATTAAACATTTAATTCTGTGCAGCCCAGACTGACTTAGCTAAATCTTACCTTAAAGCTAAATGCAGCTTTATATAAATAATATTTGTTGCAACTGGAGGTAAAATAGGTCTGCAAGAAACAACTGGAGATGCAAAATGTTTCCTTTGTTCCCATTAGCCTGGTACACTTTTAGTTTTTTCTCCAAAATACAAAGACTACCAAGTTCCCACCAAACTTCATACTCAGGCAGATGATTCCTCCATGTGTCTCTCAGCAAGATATCTTTGGGTGCTTATCTGGAATACTCCTGCATTTTTCTTCTGCTTTTCATGTCTCCATAGCCCATACAGCAGGTCAGTGAGTGCCAGTGACCACTCCAAACCTGACACCAAGCAGGACCAAGAGTGGGGGACAGCCCAGGAGCCTCAGATTGATCCCTGGTGGGTTCCTCAGAGGAACTCCCAGCCTGTCACACTTCCCACCAACAGATCACCAGTGTCCCATAGGCTGATCTACAGTGGGACAGAGAGATCACACTGCTGGCCTGTGGGAAAGGGTGAAAAAAGATTACATTTGAGATCTGTGAACAAGAGGACTAGATGATGCTCTTCCTCCACAGAATAAGAGCCTGGATAGATGAGTCTATCAGTAGGATTTAAAAATCATCTCTGACAAGACGTGGTAATACAACATTTGTTTCTTCTGGTAGATTTTGCAATTCAGATTTAAGCTTGTGACAGTCTAGTGTATGAGAAAGCTGTCAGAAGCATTTTAAGCACAGTTATTTTTCTCTTTCCTAGGCTGTGTTAAGGTAACCTGGGTTTGTAACTAGAAGAATTAAAGTAGAATGTTTTGTAGAATTCTGAGGTATTTCTTAAATACATTCTGCAAAACACAGCTTGTGCTGCATCTGTGGTGGTGGGGTAATGTTTAATAGTATTCACTTGATATAACCTAATTTATTCATTGCTTCGTCACCCCAGAGCAGTATGTACCCCTCCAACTGAGATGACTAAACAGTGCACCTTACCCTCATGCATTCCCTCTCCATAAGATTCCAGAAACAGTAAATGCAGGGAAAATATGTTTCTCCATCCAAGATTAATCTGTGCAGTCAGGGAGTCTAGGAGATATGACAAGGCTGATATATGGTACAGCAATTCATTTCAGTGAAATGTTTCTACATAACTGTTGAAAGAGAACAAAGCTGGAATTTGCTGAAATGGTTGCCTATGGTATGCAGTAGCATCTCAACAGCAGGAACCTTTTAGCAGTACAGCAGCTCATTCCTAAAGGATTCTTTTCTTAAGCCAAGATGCAGCAGAATTGGCAGCTCAGCCCCATCTGAAGTGGTGCTAGACAAGATGCAGAACCACGGGGTTTGGGCAGATGAACCACTGACAGATGGGGGTGAGATTAGTCATTATCAATCAGCTTCAACTTGCAGTTATTCCTCTGGTTCAATGCCAGTCAACAATGAGCCCTGACTGATAATGCCTTATAACTGGCTCATATTTATTAAGAGTTGCTGACTCTGTAGAAGACAAAGTGGAGGCACAGACCTTGCACAAAAGAAAGCACAGGCACAACAGACCAAGTCTGCACATTATTACTAAGACTGAGGTTTACAGTTCCAGCATAAACCCTGCCAGTGCCACTCTCTGCAGAAGGAGCAAGGGTTGAAGATAGTTCCACTCAGTTAAGGAAGAAGTGTGCTTTTTGGGTTAGCATAAGAGGAGCATAAGCAGGCACTAATATGTGAAAATCCAAGATGGGAAAGTTATGTACTATGTTGACTTGAAAAATTTAAAGAAAAAGCATTTGATTTTAAATCTGTATTTGGTTAAAAGTGGCAAAGGGACCCTGTAGAGGTCAAACCACCACAAAATCCTGAAAAAGAAATTGAGGGATTAACTGTGACTCAAATATGAAAAAAAATGCCTGCATTTTCTTGTCTCAGGGGTTAAAAGTACACGTGTATGCATGTATGTAAGTATGTTGTGTAGAGGCATAAATTTGTAAGATGTTAGATGGGACAATACTTCTCTCCCTGCCTTTTTACCCATTGTGCAGTCTCATGATGTGGCATTGGTAGAGCAGGACTGGCTACACTGATATATGAGCACTGATAGGACTTCAGTATAATGCTAAACATAACCCCTGACCCCAAAACTACAAGACTGTAATATAATACTAAACTTTATTACATCAGATTGAGCCTTGATCTACCCAGACACAACTCCACTGAATCCCACACTGAGATTGAACTCCCTCTTTTGACATTATGGAGACTGAAAAATTGATACTAAAAATAAAGATTGTTGTCCTCATAGTCTGACGAGGATCTACAAAGTATATTAAATTCCTCCAAAGGGAAAAAAATGTTATGTTATAGACAGTATAACATAACATATGTAATATGTTATATACGTATTATTACATATTACATATGTAATAATACATATTACATATTACATATTATTATTATTATTACATATGTTATAACATATATAATATGTTGTGGTGTCACAGAAAAATTTGCTCAAGTCGTCATGGCTGATACTGACTGGAAGAAAAATAAAGCTATGATAGATAGCTGGTTTAACAAAACTGTCCTAGCATGTCTTTTATTTGATAAGGATTAAAAGAAAATTACTGCATAATACAATATACCCAAGTCAGAACAGCAGTAAGAGAAGTAATTTTATCTACAGGATTAAGTCTCACAATAGAATAATCCATGATGGAAATTACAGGAATGGAGCAAAAGAGAACGTTGAAAAGGTTGTGTTTGGGGTTTTTTTTTTTCCTCCCAAGATTTATAATAAGATGATCTAATGCTATGTTTCCATAAGCAGAGTTCTTTCCCAAAGTATTACCCAGGATCATTTCTTTTCATATTTAATGAATTTCAGGAAGTGAGAAAGGTTGATGTGTTATGCTTAATGTGGTTCCTGAAGAGCAGAATATGGCTGTGGAGATATTCTATGTATCATATCTTATAACTGCCAGGAATGTTTTTCTATTTTTCTATTTTTCTTTTTTCCTTTTTTTCTTTTTTATTTTTTTTATTGCACAAAGGCTCTCTATCAATTTATGAAAGCAGGTATTTCAGTGCAGCAGATGTTTTACCAGTGTAACAGAGGATTCAGAAGGTTTACAAACCTCAGGTTCTCCACAGAAATCTGGCTCCAAAGCAGTGCCTGAGAACTGACTTTTTTTCCCTTGCAGAGCGCTAGGAACTAATCACAAACACCCCTCTCCAAACTGGTTTATATTGTAGTGGTAGGAGGAGTGGTACCAGTTTCAAACTGGAAGAGGGTAGATTTAGAATGGATATAAGGAAGAAACTCTTTACTGTGAGGGTGGTGAGACACTGGCATAGGTTTCCCAAGGAAGCTGGGGATGGGCCTTCTCTGGAAGTGTTCAAGGCCAGGTTGGATGGGGCTTTGAGCAACCTGGTCTGGTAGGAGGTGTCCCTGCCCATGCAAAGGGGGTGGGAGAGGATGATCTTTAAGGTCCCTTTCAATCCAAATCATCCTTTGATTCTCCAGCATAGCCTGGCCATGGTGTCCATCTGCCTCTCCCAGGAGAGAAGAGCCTCTCAGTGCAGGGAGGCACCATGGGGTACCTGCAGTCTGTGCTGGAAGGTGAAGCCCAGCAAGAAATCCCAGCTCATGGGAAAGACAACTGTGTACTTGCACCTCCCTTGGAGCACGTTCAACAAACAAGTGATTTCTGATGTGGGACATTTCTCTGCATGGTATTAAGCACAGATGCATTCAGAATCCATTTAGATACTTCATGACACTTCAATAGATACTTTTCAGGGCTAGTGTCATCTAAATTATTTTTAAATTATATTTTTACTAATAAAGACATACTCCGAATGGATTCTTCAGTGGAATAAAGCAAATTTGAGCAATTATTGGCAAATGAGGTGAAGGAAGATAATTTATCCTTTGACATTTTTTTTTAAAGACTAGACAGGATTTCAGGTAAAAATTAACTATCACCAGCTACATTAACTTCACCAGCTCAAAAAAGAATATTTGAAACATTTTAACTCACTGTCTTTCATAAGAAAATTATCTGAAACACCTTGCCATCAACTATTTTAAATGCAAAGTATTAGATTGATTAATGTACTTAGTAGCTGAAACACAAGCTCAGCTGACAACTGGCACTGTTATTTTGGGGAGAAGACATATCTACCAAAACATTTCTTCTGATCATTTTAAAAATCCCACAAAAGCTAGCATGACTTGGAAAAAAAAAAATCAATTCCACACAAACGTACCTTAAAAAAGATTCCTACCTTAAATAATAGAGGTCTGAACTTGCAGCACTGACATAGATAAATAGGTTGCCTAATAGGTTGTTTACTGTGCTACTGGACCTGGAGCATGATAAAGTAAGCAGAAAAGGGACTGCATAAGCTTTATCTCCATAACAACCAAGAAAAGAACGATTACAGAAGAGCATGGAAAAGCCACCTTCACAGAAAAGGCTTTAACCTTAGAGCAGTGGGAGCAGCACAGCACAGCACTGCTGATGTCTAAATAAGAAAACAGTCTTGGCTCAATACTCTTGCATCTCCAAGCTGGATGCTCCAGATGGAATAATAGAAGTGTAGAGCTATTTATTACAACAGTAGTATGGAACAATGAATTATTTTAAAGGATTTGAATTATGATCAGTGTGTTATAGAGGAAGAAAAGATAATATTGCATTAAAGTGACTTTCAGAATATGCCTGCATATCAAGAAATTGTGCACATATTTCACTCAGCACATTTTAGAGCATTAAGCCATTTTAAACTTAGCTAGGTTTTTTTTTTTCCCCACAAGTTTGATAATTCAAAAAGCTTTGTACTATAGTTTGACCTAGCTGGGTGAGCTCTTTAAAGTTTTATAAGAAAGACAGCATTCAAAAGCAGTCTTCACAGAAACCTCCTAGCTGAATGAAAAAGGGAACAGATGTTTGAAATGAAGGAGTCATTGGGAAGGTAGACTCACTTGCAACCTGAACCTGTTCCTGCTCAAAACATTGGAAAAACTCCTGCTGGCTTTAATGAGCTTGGGATCAAGACCTTGGGTTTTCTCTTTACGTTATAAATTGAGCTCCTTGATGTTAAACTACTTTTAGGGGAAAACTGCAACTTTAATATACAGGCCCTCAGTAAGGCAATATCTACAAAAGCCTTACTTTGACCAAAACTCCCAGGGGCATTTTTCTTTCTTCCAAGCACAACATTTTGTCAGTGGAAATAGGTACATGCTACAGGTAAATGTACTCATGCTGAATGGGCACAGCTACCTTGGATGCAATTAGTAGTTGTAGTTAGCTCTTCCCCTCTCTCATAACCCACAACATCTTTGCAAAACTGTGAAGGAGATTGTGTTTAAAGATTGTGAAAAGAGGAACAGTAAGGGAATTTTGTTTCTGATGGAGGTTTATAGTAAACAAGAAGTCCTGGGACAGTTTTTCACACAAACATTAATGAGTTTGGGGAGAAAAAGGTAATTTTCAATATTTAGGTCTTTATTTAAAATCATTTCCGTGCCTCAACAGCTCAACCCTGACCCTTATAGCACAGCCCCTATCCCTACCTTTCCTTTCTGGGATCCCTCAGCCTGTGGCAGAGAGCAGCCCTTTTGCCTGTGGCAGCCACAGCACAGCAAAGGAAAGGTAGGGTACTTGCCTCAGTTTCCTTACCCACACATGCTGCCCTCCTGCAGAGCAGAAAAATCTTGTCTTCACTGAGCACATCATCCCCAAAATTGAGTTACTAGCATAACTCTATGAAAAACTTTCATACAGACTTCCAGTCCAAGTATCAATTAAATTTTTTCTAGGCAGACGTGCTACGAGGATGTGTACAAAGCAAATACACTGAGAGTGGATTCAACTACAACTGCTACAATTAGCAAGCACCAGTCATTTATGGCATTATTTGTTCTTCTTTTCTTTTCTGCCATATGTCTCAATCAAGTCATAATTGCATAACTATCTGTGCCAAAATATTTGAATTACAAAATTTTTTCACGAAGACAATGTATAAGAAATAAAGCTGTAAAACACTTCCCAAGGTTGATGTTTTATATTTGTCATTTCCATATTACTTTTGCACTGGAACTTCTAATTTCAATGGTAAGGAAAAGAAGTAAATTATTTTTAGTCATTCTGGGTCAGTTTTGGCTTTGTTTTGTAATTTTAATGCTCTTCTCTACTGAGCACATGAAGATAGTGATACTAATCAGAGGAAAATAAGAAACTAATTTTTAGCAGATGCAGAGTAAAGCTGTTTAGCTGGGACTTCAGCAAGACTTGACTATTCAGGTATTTAAACTGAAATGCTATTTAATCAAATTAACTCTGCACCAGGAATACTGGAAGTGGCAGGTTTAGCTTCAGCAAAAGGTCACAGTAATCAGTAGATTAAATCTGTTGACAAGAACCCATTTTAAATCTCACACAACTGGATTTTCTGCTTCTCACTCTGGGAGAAAGTAGCTTCAGCTATACTACTATCATGACTGAAACATGGAAAAAGGGCTCCCTATGTAAAATCTTCCACCACCAATTCTAGCAGCTTTCAAATGATCACAAATCAGCTTTGCATCAAGTTTTTCTGATGTACTCTCACTGAATAGCAGTGAGAAAAAAAAATCACATTAGCACTCCACAAAGTAGTGGAGTTTGTTATTCAGATCAGCTTGATAATTTTCCATTCAGAAGTATCTGAAAAATATTGAAGCGTTGTGTAAAACCTTAGAGCATGCATAGTATCTCATTATAAGATGTTACACCTAGTAGTACAGTTCTTATGGAAGGCTGGAACCCGTTCCTGGACTGATACTTACACATTCATCCTGCATATCATTCATGAGCAATATTCATGAAAGCAATTGTTTCTTTGCAGACTAGCATGCAAATCCTGGTTATAAAGCTAACAGAAAATTAGTGTTGAAGAAACAATTTAAGACATAACCAATATCTGGCATGTGACCTAATTTTCTTTCACAAGAGAGATCCTGTATTTTCTTAGAAGAGAAGATAAATATTATAAATGAGCATCACATGCCTATACACACATAAAGTATGCTAATATTTTATTCAGCTATGACATAGTGAAAGGTTATACTTGCTGGTAGATTTTAGAAACATATTAGTTATGTTAATGCTCTTCTGACTATTCTGATGGCACCACAGGAAAGCCTCCTCTTAGTACCTCTCTGTAACCAGCCAAAGTCAAACTAGGGGGAAAAACATAAAGGAAAGGACTATCTTAATAAATTCAGGGAATTTCCAAGACTTCTGACTATGTTTGGTTTGCTGGGGGGGTTTATGGTAAATGGGATGCTAAGGTGGTGTTTGCAGCTGTTATTGATAGGTAACCAGGTACAGTCCTGATGAGAGCATTGATACAGACACCAACATCAAAGACAAAGTTATTAATAGGCTACTGATAAGACACTTATCTGTTAACAACTGAGCAATGCAGTGACCAAACATATTAGGTAAGCCTTATGCCATGAGTTTGGCATGCAGATTTTGATCTTTCTTAGTCTTTGAGGTCAAGCTGTTTGACAAACGAAGACAGAAAAGAAGTGGGTCTCGGTCTCTTCTTTCTCCCTTAACCACCATTGCAAATCACTGGCATTTCTACATACAGTTCCCGTGGTTCAAGATCAATTAGGTCCAAACAATTGCTTTGTCATTCCACAAGTCAGAACTAGTCTGTTCTAGCTTATTCCTGTGGTCATGACCTGCCAGGTGCCAGTCCATTCAAGTCTCTGGGCATGTATTACCTGCTGGCAGAGAGGGTGCCAAATATTTGATTCCTTCAAGCAGTTACAGAGTGGTACTGTTAACCTTAGTTTTACTGGTTTTAGATAACTATGTTAATCAAGCAGATATTGAAAAATATTTCACTACCTTCTTTAGCTTAAGCAGGTTTATGATATGTCTGGCTGAAAGACTTATGAATATTTCACAAATTAAACCTAATGTTACAAAAGTAGAATGGTTTATAGACCAAATACAAAGACATTACATAGATATATATATAAAAACTTACTAATAGGACCAAAATGTTGGAAGTGTAACCTTTATAAGCTTGCTAAGAGTCTGTAGAAATTTGTTGGGTTTGTTTTTTTTTTATGCGATTTCTAGATGGCAGGAAATCATATATTACATTATTACAGCCAGACAAAAAGGGATCTCATCTAGTCAGATTACATCTGCATAACAAGCCATTCTTTACAGGGAGGGAATCATTAAATCCTTAATAATTTAGAGATAAACAGAGATTTTCTTCCCAGTCTGTATAGCTGTGTACAACAGCAGCCAGGCAGGCAGGAAAGCAGTTCAGACTTTTCATAATTTCTCCTGCATTTGCACATGCAGTGATAGAAGAAAACCAGTCTGTCTTTTTCCTACCTCACCTGTCCTTTGCTTTGGTTATACACAGAATGGCTGCTGTCTGAAGGGGGTATCCAAGTGAGTCCACCCAGCAGCACGGATCTCTCATGATCCATAACACAGGGAGTGAGTTCAGTCCTCTATCTTCCTTGGTGTTCTTCTGATGTAAGCCACAAAACTCCTAAAGATGTCAAAGCTTACCAGAAAGACCTCAGCTTCAGCAGTTCACCCACTAACACATCTTACCTCTGTACCCACAGTCAGAGGATCAAATCTTCAAGTTAAATCTAAAGGGCAAATACATAGTGCTACTAACTTTACCCTTGGTTAAGATTTGAACATGCACAAACCAAGATGATTTCTTTCCTATCCCTTCAGCCATCTGAATTCTTTCAAAGCACTTCAGTACACTAAAAAAAGAAATTATTAAGAGCTCCACATCTGAATGGTTTATTTCAACTGTAACTTCATGCAGAGTGCAGATATACTTGAAAACAGTACATATTGCACCGTTGACTGTATTAATCCATGGCTGAATAAAATCCAGCTATGCTGAGTCCTGCTCCAATTCATAACAGAAACTCTTTCCTTATCCATAAAACTGCAACCTAAATACTCCTTCATGCTCCTGACAAGATTCTGGTGATCAACATCAGTAGGATAGCATTGTTTCAAAAGCATTTCTGAAACTGTGTTTGAACCTGAGTCATCCATGAGCAAAATTTGGTCTATTGACATATATGATTAAGAACTCAGAGCAGGGAGGTTTTGCAAAGCTAAAGCAGTTTGGTTCACATCCTGAAGAGTTCTGCAAAGGCAAGTACCTTTCCTCAGGCAGACTTTGAATGACTCGGTGACCAGCCTGCACATGATGGGAATTCCACAATATCTGCTGATAACTCATAGTTGATTACAACCTTAATGCCTCATCCATATCTCTTTATATAAAAAGGTTTAAGATCCTTTTGAAGGTAAGGAAGTGTTTTTAGTGAATTTTGCTAGTAACCAGTGCAATGACATTTACAGCAGGGTAGCTGTGACATGGTGTTAGCTCATGGCAGCCTGATCTTCAGTGATGGAATTCAAGTAACATTATAGGGCAGACAGATGGAGAAATGGCAGCTCCTTTTTCAGCATCTCAGCTACGGGAAGTCATTCCTGTCTGTACATAGTTCTGGGGTGGCTGCATGAAAATAACAGCATCAGGATACTACTGGCATGCTGTAATCATGCCACAGTATAATATTGGATCTGCCAGAAATATCACAGACTGATCTTGTCTCCCTGACAGGCAGAAGAGTGAATTCCATGGCATCTCTAGTGCTTAGTTTCATATTCAGTCAATTTGCAGTTCAGTAGAGGAATGAGGTGAAGTCACACAGTGATGAGAAGCAGCAAATAAAACCCTCTTCCCCTTCAGTCCAGGCAGGGAGGCACTTTGCATTTCTCAGGAAAACACTGCCCTCTCTGCTGCCTTAGCCTTTCTATTCATACCTCTGTTTTTTTCTCTTTCCTTGCTGAAAGGCACATTAAGTCTTCCTCTCCCCCTAAGAATACAAATATTCCAATCATGCCCTTATTCTAGATTGAAAGCCATATACTGGTTTCAACATAAACATAAATACCAACATAAATATGAATACCAAAGACTGGCAGTGGAGTCCTTGGTCTCACTCTCACAATCTGTGGTTTCTACTGAGCCTGGGGACAGCTGCACTTGAATACTCTTAAAATACACACATCCCTCTTCAAGATTCAATCAGATTACAATGTTTATGGTCCCTAAAGGTTCTCTTCTGGAGACCTCAGGCTCTGGCCTCTTTGCCAGGAGGAGCATTGGATGTAGACAGAGGGGCACTGTATAGAGTGCTTCTCATAGGCACTGGCTGCACTAATTCAGCATAAACTGTGTCACAGGAGGTGTGGGGAGTTTAAATCCTGCTTTATAATTTAAACAGCTGCTTTCCCTTTCAATTTTATTACTATTTTTAATTTTGTTATTACATCTGCCCAGAAACACTTTGCTCTGCTGTTCACCTGTGCTACCCCTGCACTGTTCTGGGAATATTCAGTAAATCTGTTAGCATAAGTCTGAGTGTAAAGAAATAAGAGGTCATTGGCAATGAAGTGGCTGTCTGTGACAAAGTTCTATGAAATAAAGTCTGTTTTGATGGAAACACAGGATCTCAATCTTTACTAAATCTGGGGAGACAGAGGGAGAAGAGTGGAACATAGCATAGTGACCAACACGCACTTGATGCAAGGACAGGGAGGAAAAAGGAGACTGAGATGCCTTCAGAGGGTTTGAGTGTCAGGAAATGCTTAGCACTCTCCTAACTCTTCACCCACAAATGGTAAGCTATTTTTTTAACTTTAAGTCACTAGACAGCACAAATTCATGCTCATTTCCAGTGTTTGTTAAAAATTGTAAGTAGTTGCATAATTGTAAATTTAAACATGGTGATGTGAATATCTGAAGACAATAATTTATAGAAATTATTGAGCTTCCAAGAGCTTCCAAGCCATGTAATATGTGGCTTTATGAATTAGCAGTATTATCTCCATTCTCCTTGTCATGAGGCTTTGTACATTATTGCAATAACAAGAGAGCTTAGAGCACCTCCATACACAGAGACTGAAAAGCCAGAAAAAGAAATACAGGTGATAGATGATAGATTAGATAGATAGATAGATAGATAGATAGATAGATAGATAGATAGATAATAGATAGCAGTATTGAGTTCCAGAAGCACTTTTTGCAGATTTTAAGTGTTCAGCACTTTCCCAAAAATTTGGTTCTCAGAGCTACATATTACCTGAGAGTCTCTGATTTCATTAGAAAAACATAAACTTTTGGTTCTTGGGAATTCAGAGGAAAGCTAAACAGTCCTAACTGTCCTGAGTTGAAGACTTATTTCTTTATTTGGCAACTTTTCCTTTGATTTTTTAAATACTTTAAGCTAGCAGTTTCTAATTATTTTCTCCAGTGACGGTGACCCAGAATAAACTGTGCCAAGCTTGATTTTGACAGAAAAGTGAAGTGACACCAATGATAAGCAGCTATTTATATGTATATTTAAATATTTATGTTTTATATATATATGTAGTATGTAAATGTGGTAACATGAAGGAAATAGCTTTCAGCTGATGAGCTGGTTATTCCAGTCTTGTTGCAACACTGTTACTATTTAGTGAGAAATTAGTGACTTTTAAAATGCTTGCAGAAATTATGTGTTCTAGATACAAACTAAAATATCCAAATTTACCTCAAAAGAAAGAGTATTGTGCAGAACATTCTGCAGAACAGTTTGACCTTTACTCTCTGACCTTTTAATGGTTCATTGATTAATAATCTTCTGCATATGATGAGAAGTTCAAGGTTATCAACTTTGCTATATAAAAAATAAAGCCATTAGAACCAGAATTCATAAGTGAACGGGAAGAGTTTGCTTTCTCTCTTTCTCTCTTGTACATGCATGTGTCACATGAATCCCATACATTGCCTATTAACCCATCAAGAAAATTCTGAATTGTCAAATTTAAATTATTTCTGAAGTACAAGGAACTGATGGTTAATTATACTCGTATTGATTCATACTTTGCTTGAAAACAGAAGCCAGTTTACATGCTTTATTTATATTATCTTTTTGACATGGACTACTGATGTGAATTTCAGAATATTAACACAACTTAATTATAGTTTTAAAATTATATTATAAATCCAATGGAAAACACAATTAGGCTAAGGAGAGGGAAAATATTAATTGAATAGTTCACGTAAGAGTCAGATGTTGCTAAAAAAGTACATTTAATAGAAACTCAGTTTGGCTTTGAACACAAATGACCTATGGTGAACATTGTCCATTAGTCATACATGGTTTTCATTAAATAAAAGGCTTGTGTAGTGTGTATGAATATGTGTTTTGCTTTTTACAAGCCTGCTTTTGTAACAATACTAATATACCATACTTTCCCCAAAACCCAGATGGCCCAAACTGTAGTCCCATGAGCCTCAGGCAATGAGAGACCTCAATGCAGCTGCTGCCTTTTCTTTCCAGGGGACACAGAACAGCTGATATAGCATTACATAGGGGCCCAGGGTCCAAATGGTCCAATTCTTAGTCCCAAACAACCTTGTGCATTTAGGGAAAGGTACCAACACAGTGTACCTCCTCTGAACTCATCCAGCCCAGAAGCTATGGATGCTGAATTAACACAGCCCTCAAGGGGCAGAGATGTCGAAGCACACAACCTACAGATACAGAAAATTGGTGTAAGATGACCACATAAACTCTCAGATTTCATCTAGGAAAAAAATTGTGTTATCTATACTGTCATCTATGCTGAAAATTCTATCAAAGGAGACCAGATCAAGTATTGACAAGTGTGATTAATCAGTGAGCACCCTGAGACTGGGGCATCCCTTGCTCCTTTTCACCCTGTTGTGTATCACAGAGAAAGTGAGAGCCTGGAAAGATTTCATCTTTGGAGATTCTTCATGCTGGGTGATGCCAGTATCCAATTAGTTGTTCTGGGAAATGATGCAGTCATTTCTAATAGTGAGAGCAGATGCAATATACAGCTTTGCCTACGTGAAGCCTGGCAGTCTTACTGTAAACCTCTCCTGACCTCACACTTCCAAGGTGGCAGCTGACATCAGTCAGAAGACTTAATTCATACCCCTCACACTAAATTTTATCAAACCTGTGAAACCTTACTCAGATTCAGCCAAGTGATAAATCTCTGGAAAACCTCCAATCCGAGGACTTTTTTTGCACAATTTCTTGTTTCTGACAGTGACCAGTAGCTTGAGGAGAAGTATCAGAAAAGGCTCAGTATGTGCTACTCCTTCCTTGGCTTGCACCCAAGCCTTGGCCAGGACATTGAGGTGTTTCTTAGAAAATGATCTTGATCCACAATGTATTTCTGAAAAGCAATTGCATAGGCTTTAGGTGGTCACCTAAGGTCCCACAGAGATCAACTGAACAAAACCCAGGAAATTAATATTTTAATTTTTTTTACAAAAATAGAAGTAGTTGAAGGAGATAAAACACAACCCAGACACATAACAAAAAGGCTGGAGGTGGGGGAGGATAAGGAAAAAAAAGACAGGAAAAAAGGCAAAATATTGTGTTTCCATAGGATAACTTACCATGTAATCAATGACCACATCCTCATCTGCTTTCAAAAGGTAACAAATAAAATTTCTACAAACAAATTATTAGCAGTCATTATCCAATTATGAAGTGGTTTGCAATGTAACTAAAATAGTGTTCCTTAATAGGGAAACTTGGTTACTGAACAGAAGTTAGCCACAAAAGAATGCAATATGTTTTGCTTTGGTAATTTATAATGGTTGTATGATTAAAAAAAAATAAAATTAAAAAACTATTTAGTATGCAGTCCTGAACCCAGTTTATTAATAACCTTGCAGGTCTTAAATGAAAAAAAAAAATTCTTTTAAAATAAACAATAATGAAAAATCAGATTTTCTCTCTCCAAATCTTTACTAAGGTCCTGTCATGATATAAGAGGACATAAGAAAACATCCCTCCAAAGGGTTTTCTCCAGAGCCCAGAGAAGAATTTGATTCATGTTCTGTACAAGATCATAAAATGAGAACATACATATAGAGGGTATATGGAACAAATTGTGATAAAAAGGTAGAGATAATTCTATAGTTCCATTTTGGTGATCTGTTTTGTCCTTTTGTGAATATAAGGACGATGAGTGTTGTCGTTTAATGATTTAATAAAACATATGGATCACCTTTTTAATACAGAGAAAAGACTCCTTCATGTACAAAGGTCAATTATGCCTTGAAGGCTTGCAGAAATCAATGTAGCAGTGATAATGAAAGGTTACAGTTTAGATGAAGTCAAGCTATATAACAAGTTAAAATCCAATAATGAAAACTTGAGAAGTGCTCAAGATAAACCAAAGAGTTCTAACTCTTAATTAATAAAAAAGTCCTTCCAAGTAGCTTTTTCAACATTAAAATATTAATATATGTTTTGTGTTTGAGAAAAATCCTTAAGTCTGCTCAGAGAGATAACCAAGTTACAAACTTATTAAAGGGCCATCTGAGCCTCATACCCATGCATGACTGCATATTTTAACTGGAATTAAAGGTGATCACCTGATCTCATTTTCAGTAAATAACCTGAAAGTCATTCTGGTTTAAGTAGTGCCCACTAATATAACCACAGATAAGGGCCTGTCAGCATTTTCATTATTAAGTCCTACTTTTAGAGATTTAATGCATGTTGACTGTCAAATACAGTTCATCTTTGAAATAAGAAATACAATAACTCAGACCAGTGAATGTGCCTTAATACAAGGAAAAGAAAGCTTGTTTTAAAAAGTATTTAGGTTAAGAGATGCAAACTAAATGTTTTAAAGCAAAATTTAACTATAGAGTAAACATTTAAGCTCAAATAGTTTTACAGAGCCCTGAGGTTATGCCCTAATTTAATAAAAAATAAATTTCATGGCAATTCCCATTTAGTAAAAATCTTAATAGTGTAGGTAACTTAAATATATGAATATTCCTTGCATGCTTTAAGGCAAATCATACATATAAACAATTCATCAGATCAACCAAAGAACCTCAAAGGCACTTTGAAGTGCAGGTACCAAGGATGAGGAAAAAAATCCTCAAAGCCATATGATTAAGGAGCTTTCTATGCTTGAGGAGTGAGATGCTTGGTTACAATCTCTGCCTGACTCTCTTCACATCTTCCTCCAGCTGGGATATGGAGCATCTGACTCTTATCTTGCAAATGTGTCTACACAAGACAGTAAGAGGGAGTCCTTTGAGAAGTGAGCCAGCTTGGACATCTTCTTGAGAGTAGGTTTTAAATCTGAGTCAAAGTAGAGATACAAGCTCTAGAGATACAAGTTTTTCTATTTAGCATTGCTCCACTTTATAGAATGGCAACGTGTTCATGAGGCTATGGTCAGAGCTAATCATAGCAGGGAAGTGAGAGAGGCTCATTGATTTTTCTGGGTAGGAATTGAGACACAATAACCAAATCTCTTTACATCACTTCATTCAAGTGCCTTTTTTTATGTACAAAGAGTCTTTGCAAGCCCATAAGCACCAGGTCAAGTATAAACAGTTATTTATTGATCAATACAAAGAAAAAAGCATCTAAGATTAATGAGCTCTCCACTCTAATGTGTCTTTCCAAGTAAACATCAGACAGATGGGGAATATCTGACTCCCAGTGGTCCCAAGAGCAGTTCTTCCATGCTGCTGACTTATTTCCAAATCCAGCTCTTTTTTCCTTCCAAATTACCTATCTTTCCAAGTTGGGGTTTCTTCTTCTGAACTCTTGATCTACTAATGAGCCCAGTCTCAACAACACCACATCTCTCTGTATTATTGTCTTGTATAGCATGACTCCAGGGTTTCTTACACCAATTTCTCACTTTGCAGTTCTCTCAGAAGTCTGAGATAAGGTTATGCATATGGACTCTATAAGAGGTGGACTTGGGATTCTTGGTCACAGATAGCTGAGTCCCAGAGTAATGGTAAGGGTAAAGTCTCCCCAGGGCTTATGGGATAGTCAAAATTAAGATGACTAAGGATGTGAAACACTGTGCCATAACAGATCTATCCTTTGTATATTCTCAATCAGGCACTTTCACCTTTAGTTTGAGGGACTGCAGCACAGTCAGAACCAGCTAACAGAAAGAAGAATCTCTGTTGGAGTCTGTGTGCCTGCCCACAAACAAGATTCAGGCACTGACAGACAAAGGGAGCACTGCCATAGTTCTGCAGGCATTAGTCTCAGAGTTCTTTAAACAGAATGCATTAACAATCCTGGGACCTGGAAGGGCACTGAAACTTGAAATTTTTTCATTTAGCATCCTGAATTAATTACATAAAAGATATTCAGAACCATAACTCTATTTCTTTTGTACTCACTTGGACCTACACGTGTTAATCCAGTAATCATACTGAGAGTGGC